>NC_067166.1:39876472-40229005 GCF_903995435.1 Acomys russatus | reverse complement strand
GAAATAGAGGCCAAACTCATCTTTCTTAACCCTGTATTAGGAACTTACTCCCACAATTACAGCATTAACTCTCTTAAGGAGGCAAAACCTTGATGACACTATATAGGTCCTGTTGCACTTGGAACTAAATTAGCAACACTCAAATTTTGTGAGGGATAGTTTTAACACTGCATAGTCCCTCACTGAACATTTGCACATAGTCGAACATTTCACAGACAAGCTCTGTGGCAGATTTCTCCCCAAACATCCTCACTCCATTGAATTACTGATGCCATTAATTTAATCAAATAGACGACCACATCTAGAGGGAGACATTGGTAATAAGAGTCCTTTCAGCACTGTCCTTGGGTGCCCAATGGACTGCAAAGATGAACCTAAATCTTACCTGGAGAGACACCACCTTGAGCAGAAGCCAGCTGGTGGCTCCTAAGGCCTTCAGGGTAATGTAGAGAGCCAGACTGGGCACTTTCCATGCCTTTCTTGCTTCACATGGCTCCTCCTGCTGCTTTTGTACTCCTGCTTTGGTTTCTACAACTATACCTCCCTCAATCACCTCCAGTTACGACCATTACATCCCTCCTCCGGCACTCACTGTGCAAGCCTTCTTGTGCTGAGTTGATTCTACTAACAAGCCTGTGAAGTTTTGTTTCTCTGCTTGACACGGAAGAAACTGAAGATAGATCATACAGATATTCTGTGACCAAGCTGGACTTTGAACTGTAATGCTAGCTCACTGTATGGTTTTTGAAAGGCACAGAGAACAGTTAAGTATTCGGTGTTTTATGTGGTAATAAGGGAATTATTATGTTGCATGATTTAATGTAACAATATCAAAGACTTGTGAGGATATATTAAATACTACTTGAAACTTCAGTAAAACAATTCACAACAATTCACAACAAATATCCAAAAGAGAAATGGTATGAAGCTTTATCTGACCGACAATAAAGACCATAAAGACAATAAATTCAATAAAGAACAATTGAACTTAAAGGAAAGTGGTAGCCCAGCAAACCAAATTTGAGTTAAAGAAAATATTTGGACAATTTGTATTTTGTTTCTAATAGAAAGTGAATTTTGGATCAGATGTATGTCATCACAGTTGACGTTAATGGAATATTAAAAATATATAAATTTTATGTGAGGTAAAATGAAGCATAAATTGTAGTAGTTCTCAAAGGTGTCAATAGTATGAATTAATTAAATATGTATGTTACTTACGTATACTGTCAGGGTTTTTTGCCATTGCCCTAAAGTAGATTGTATGTTCACCCATAGAGAAATAAAAGCATAAATAGCTTGTGCTAGGTTTCAATGAAGTAATAAAATTATGACAGACTTATTAGGAAGTATTAATAATTTATCTTTGAAATTGCCTGAAATAATCAGTTTTCTGGAAAATAGACATATTTCTACTTCAAAAAATGCAGAAATCAGCAGGGTGGATTGGGACCATGACAACAGGTATTTGAAAGCTTAGTCATGCCTGAGGGGAGAGTGGGTTTCTATATGCCACTGTCTTTTGGCTTAAGTGTCATTTTATGGCCTCTGTATCTGAAAATGTCTTTTTTTCAAAAACGGGTCTTATAACTGACAGATTTATTTGCAAGGCAAGAACTATTGAAGACTTGTTTACACTGTCTTGGCAGAGTTTGGCCGTCGACTCTGCCTGCATCCAAGCCTGCCATTTTTAGGCAGAACTCTGTCTGTGACTGAAACAAGGACATTTTGCCCAGTGTCTTGTTGGCCACATTTGAAGCCATCTCCATAAGGAGGTTCTTTGATGCTTATCATTTTCTTTGAGGTAGGCTGGGTGTTGACCTGTCTTATCAAATAATCTTTAAAATAACAAAAACATCTTTCAATTCCATATTCTGTAGATCTCTGAGGCTTTTGAAGACCTTGTCTAACTATTTTACCTTATATATCTATGGAATCATAGCTATCTGTTAAACCTAGGAGGTGTATTCTTGTGATAAAAATAGACTAGTAATTGACATGGCCATGATTTATCAACTAACAATTAACCTGTATTACTTAATTATCCTAAATGCTGAAGATGATGCTCCAACATTATAGAGTTTTGGGTGACTGTTCAGGCAGCAAACTGTCTTTATCATTTTTTTATTTTGGAAGCTGCTAACTTTCACTTTGGTTTACTGACATAATTAAGTTTTATTCCTTCTCAAGTCTCTCATGAGATTGAAGACCAGATAGTTTAGTTTTACAATTAAGCTTAGTTATTTAGGGGTTAGGATTTTGTTTTTAGGTCTAGATAGATGTTTTAAAGTGATAGAGATGCAATATCATAGATATCTCTGATATCTGATTTACATTCAGAATTTTAGACTCAGCAAGATAGGAAAGATGTTTTCTTCAAGGCTGTCAAATACAAATAGCCAAAACACTATGAATGTAACATTTATATAATTCCTAATTCTTTCATGGTTCCTCTTGCTGCATGTAGTTTATTATATTTATATGTAATAATATGAATGTATATGTTTAAAAAAAGAAAGAGGAAAATAGGTCTTATATAGGTTAGACAGAGCTATAACTCCTATGTTAGTTACTTTTCTATTGCTGTGATAAGACAAGGCAACTTATAGGAGAAAGTGTTTATTGGGGGGAGGGTTGCAGTTTCAGAGACTTACAGCCTATGATTACAGGCTGGAGGTAATGGATGGCAGATGGAGCAGTGGCTCAGAGCATCAGGTGGAGAAGGCTGTCTTTTGAAATCTCAAAACCCACCCACAATGAAAAGTTTCCACCAGTAAGGCCACACCTCCTAATCTTCTTCAAACAGCCACCCTCTGGCCACCAAGTATTCAAATGTCTGAGACTTTATGGAGGATATCTGAATCAAACCACCATACTCACTATGTAAATATACCTCAGGAAGGCCTTGAACTCTCTTCTTCCTACCTCCTAGCTCTGGAGTACAGGTGTGCACCACCTTACTCTGCTAAAAGGTCTCTTTACAAAAGTTTGCTTGATGAGGAAAATCAGTATTTTTCCATCTCCCACTTTCCAATCTCTTCTGATGCCCCAGTCCTCGTTTTAGAAACATTGATTATATGTTCCCGCATAGCACTTGTAACCTGAATACTTGAGTCAAATCAGCACAGAAAAGTCTTTTCAGCAAAAGTAATGATGAGATAATGACAACTAGGAAAAAAAAGACATGCAGATTTTTTCTGTTAACATCTCCTAAAATAGGACAGAGTCACAGTGAGGGCATCAACAGCCTGTGCCACAAACCTTGGAGCACTGGGTATTATCATTGAAAGTTAAAGCACTATGGGCCAAAATATGATGGTGACTATGATAAGAGTGATTGATAATATCTGTGAAAGCATATTGTCAAGTGGATGCTGAATTATCCTAAAAGGCAACTATTTTCTTAAGAATGGCACAAGCAAACCTAGATTGTTAGACCAATTATGAAAATAACATGAAGAAATGAGTCGGCCATACAAGGAGAGTGAAGAACCTGTTTCTGTCACTGCCATTTCTTTCTTTATAGCATACATTTCCTCATGAAATCTCCATAATATGGTAACAGAATCATCATGAAAATTGTGAACAGACCAGTTTGTCTTTGATATAAGAAATATTAAAAAGCGCTAGAGAGATGACTCAGTGGTTAAGAGCACCAACTGCTCTTCCAGAGGTCCTGAGTTCAATTCCCAGCAACTACATGGTGGATCACAGCCATCTATAAGGTGACAATAAATAAAATAAATAAATCTTAAAAATTTTTCTTTAAAAAAAAGGAACATTAAAAAAATGCAACTAGTTATTTATGTTTGCTAGCTCTGGGACAAGGTAGAAATCTAGGAAAATTGAAACTCCTAGGAATCTATAAGGGTGATCCTAACTAAGACTCCTCGCAATAAGGGATATGGGACATGAATCAGTCACCTCCTGTAAGGCAAGATTTCCCATGGATGGATGGGGATACCAACTCAGCGACAAAAATTTCAACTCACAATTCTTCCTGCATAGCAGTGGTGCACGGATAAAGAGGAAGCAGAAAGTAAGAGAATGGCCAACCAGCGACTTACCCAACTTGTGTCCCATGCCATGAGAGAGAGCCCACCCTTGACACTACTAAAAATATTCTTTAGTATTTGCAGGCAGGAGGTTAGCATTACTGTTACTGGAGAAGCTTTCTTTTGCAACTGATGAAAACAGATGCAGAAACCCACAGCCAAACATTAGGTGGAGTGCAGGGAATCTTGTGGAAGAGGGGAAGGAAGGATTGAAAGTGACAGAGAGGTCAAGGACACCATGAGAAAACCTACAGAATCAACAAATATGGGCCCAGAGGGTCTCAGAGAGACTGAAACATCAACCAGAGAGCATCCATGGGACAGACCTAGGCTCCCTAACAAACGTAACAGATGTACAGCTTGGTCCTCATGTGGGACCTCTAACAGCAGGAGCTGTGGCTGTCTCTGACTCCCTTGCCTGACTTTGGATCCCTTTCCCCTAACTGGAAGGGCTTATCTAGACCTCAACAGAAGATGCACTTACCTAGTCCTACTTGATATGCTAAGGTGGTTGCATATCAATTGGAGGTTTCCCCTTCTCCAAGGAGAAAGAATGTAAGGCAAGGAGAGGGGAGAGGGAGGGGAAGATCTGTTCAGGATATTATTAAATAAATAAATAGATAATAGATAGATATATGATATATAGATAATTGTAGAAGTTTGTGAGCTTTTTTGGCACACTGATTTAGAGTAACTACATCAATAACCCTGAAGGAAATAGGAGTGGTGTGTTGCCGAGATCTTTGGGCTTCACTAAATGTCTTCTATGAATACTTTTTATAAAAATCATTCATGACTGGTATTAAGAGTGTTTCATGTTCTACAGTAATCCATGACCTGACAGCTTATATTGAGACAGCCATGAAGATGTGTCAATAAAGTGTGTGGGTGGGTGTGTGTATGTGTGTGTGTGTGATATCTTAGATTCAGTAGCAAAGAATAAGAGTTGAGGAAGGAGGAAAATGTTCTTCTGTAATTGATTTTTATAAAGGAATCCTGTATTGTAGTTCTAGTTAAATATTTTCTGGCTGACTCTTAGCATCACTATAGAGTGTTGCTGGGAGGCCTTGTCAGTGGTAAATGTGGCATTATATAAGCGTGACAGTGTTCCAAGTTAATGTTGTCAGGCAATAATAAGGTCAAGCAAGGAGGCATAAACATGGAAAAGACAAATTTGATGCCGTTTAAAAATAACCAGAATCGCTGGATATAGAAAAATCAATAAAAATAAAAGTTAATAAAATACAGTTGTGTTATAAATTTATTCACCTCACCTTTCAACACACATCAAATATCATTTTATTTTCTATGTCTGGATTTATTTTACTTATGTGGTTCCCACCAAAATGGAAAAAAAAGTCTCAGCCAATAGCATTTCAGTTGGTTTTTAGTTTAAATGGTCTTCAATGTGGAATAGAAAATAAACCAGGACATTTCAGGGGTGACTGCTTTTTTTGCCCAAGAGAGAGCAGAGTTCTGGCTGATACAGGCAAACTACCTTCCCAGAGCAGGGTAACTGCAGATGTGTCCACTGGCTACCACTAGCTCCTCATTTCTCTCTGTTGTGATGCAGCTGTGCCACTCTCCCTTTACAAGTTACCTTGACTGCAATTGATTGAGTCTATCCTTGGATATGTGGTCTCAACACCAAACCACTCTTTTTGAAATCTCTTTTTCAGACTCTTATTCTACCCACAGTTTTGGCAGTCCACAACAGAGGGCAGAATTTCCAAATCTTTTGCCTGCCACAGATGTGCAAAGTGAGCTAACCAAAGTAATGCACGCTCAATTAAGCATCTTTCACACTACTGCAAACTTTCACCTTAGAGGCTCCTCTGTTGGGTCTATCAGTACAGCTGACTGGCTTTACACTGTTCCACTGTTATTTCATGAAAGCACTGTGGAGCCTGGAAAGCCTGTTGACAGTCTCATGACTGATATATGACGGACAGGAGAATATCTAGAGATTTTATTATTTATCTTTCCCTGAAACTGGAGCTGGAAGCTAATCTTAGCTGGGATTTAGAGGTTTCAGTTCATCAGGTGCAGAGGGATAAAAGTGCCATGGTAATAAATCCTTATTAATTCATTCTAAATAATGACATTACCCCAGTATGGAGAGCAGGGAGGCGATAGGCCTAGCAGCTTCCTCAGTCTTGATGCTTCATTTTTCTCCAGATTGGCACATGGGAAATCCTGACAGAGACATTTTTAAAATAGTGCAAATACTAGATTGATCAAACGTAATTAATAGACTGAATTTGGGACCTTAAACCTTCTAGCCTCGTTTAATAATAATGTGTGGGTACATGTTAATGTTGAAGGAAAAAAATTTTGCACCATCTCACCCAAAACAAAGGACTGTAGGCAAATAATGACTGCTGGGAGTGTGTGTGTGTGTATATATCCAACAAAACAACTCAGATGATTCTACTTTTTAAGTGATTTATTAAAAACATGTACCTCCCTTACAACCTGACTACACTAAATAGGAGGGAAAGGAGATTAAGGGGAACGAGAATGAAACTTTCTGGGTATCATTTCCATGGAGCAATTCCCCTGGCATATTTCTCAGGAGTCTTGAAACTCAGGGTGACAAGCGTAGGAACTCCATCTCCTTCTCTGGTTTTCCCAGTCTTCCTCATCCAAATCCATGGTCGTTTTTGCAATACAATGCCCTGGCTGTAATTGCAGGTGCCTGTCTTTTGTCTTGGGATAATACTTCCTCCCTCTGAGTCTATGCAAAGATGTTTATCGGTTTGTAGAGATAAAGTCTCAGTGGGGTCAAGCATCCCAAGACTGTTTTCACCTTGAGCCCAGACTAAGGCAAGATTACATTCTCTTTACGGTTGCATCTGTATACATTTGTGCATACACACAAATACATGCACATATGTAAGAATAATAATGAAAGAAAAAGCTATCAACCTGAAAGGGGTATGGGAGGGGTGGCAAGTAGGGTACCTTGGATGGACTGGGGGGAGCAAAGGGAAGAGAAAAGTAACATAATACTATTTCATGCATATTAAGTATATATAAAAGTGTAAAGCACAAAAAACAATTTGGCTTGGCTGTTGCTGATGTTATTTTCAAAGATACACTTAATTTTGTGGAGATAAAACAAAAAAAAAATGTGTGGGTAAGAATTGTTAGTAATCAGGCAGACATACAATTTATATTTTAACATACACACCGAGTAGTCCTTTAAAATACAAGTAGCTTCCTTCTTACTTTTAAATTTTATTTTGTTGTTGTTGTTGTTGAAAATAGAATTTTTTTCATACAATATACCCTGTTTACAGTTTCTCCTCCCAGTTCCTCTCCACATCCCCTCCCCTCTGGATTCATTTTCTTTCTGTCACTCATTAGAAAAGAACAGGCAGCCAGGCAGTGGTGGCACCCAGCATTCAGGAGGCAGAGGCAGGCAGATCTCTGTGAGTTCCAGGCCAGCTTGATCTACAGAACAAGTTTCAGGACAGCCTGGGCTACATAGGGAAACCCTGTCTCAAAACAAACAAACAGGCTGGGGTGGTGGTGGCACATGCCTTTAATCCCAGCTCTTGGGAGGCAGAGGCAGAGACAGGCAGATCTCTGTGAGTTCAAGGCCAGCCTGGTCTACAAAGTAAGTCCAGCACAACCAAGTCTACACAGAGAGACCCTGTCTCAGAAACAAACAAACTTAAGAAAAAAAAAAAAAAAAAAAGGAAGGAAGGAAGAAAGGATGAGGCTTCTAAGAGATAAAACAACAAAATAAAAGATAATAAGATAAAACAAAAACAATCAGATCAAGGCTGGACCAGACAATGCCCCCACCCCCACCCCCAGCATCCAAAAATGAAAAGATCCCTAAGAGCAGGCACAAAAATAAGACACTCACTCATTCACACACTTAGTCATCTCATATAAATACTAAGCCGAAAACTATAGCATATATGCAGAGGACCTGTTGCAGACCCACTGTGTGTGTTACTCCAGTGTCTGAGTTCATATGAGCCTTGCTCAGTTTATTCAGAGTGCCTGTTCTCCTAATGTCCTTATCCCATCTGGCTCTTAAACTCTTTTTGCCTCCTCTTCCACAGGGTTTTCTGAGTTCTGAGGGGAGGGAGTTGATGGAGACATGACATCCCATTTAGACCTGTGTGTTCCAAGGACTGACTGACTCTCTCTCTCTCTCTCTCTCTCTCTCTCTCTCTCTCTCTCTCTCTCTCTCTCTCTCTCTCTCCCTCTCTCTCTCTCTCTCTCTCTCTCGCTGTAAAGTCTGGTGGTGGGTCTCTGGACCTGTTCCTATCTACTGTAGAACAATGCTTCTTTGATGAAGACTAAATAATGCACTGACCTATGATTATAGCAGAAAATCATCAGAAATCATTTTATCGTTCCTTTTTTTTTTTTTTTTTTTTTTTACCAGTAGTGTTTGGCTTTACCCTGGGTCTCTGGGCCATCTAGTCTAGTTCTTGGTCAATGAAGCAGTGTCAGGGATGGGTGATGTCTCATGGTTAAGTCAAATCAGACATTGGTTGAATACTCCTACAATTTCTGTGCTACAATTGCCCTAGCATATCTTAAGGTGGAGATAGTAGATCAAAGATTTTTTTGGCTGTGTTGATGTTTACAATTCTCTTCTGGTAGTCTGTAGAGTACCTTACCACAGCAAAGCCACTAGAACATAGTGGTAAAGGCTTCATGGAGGTATGGTTTGAAAGGTAGATGTCAGATATCTGGGGAGGAGAGCTCCCCTTTCTGAGAGGAAAGGGGGGAGGGGGATTGGGAGGGGATGAGGGATGGAGATACAATCAGGATGTGAAGAATTCAAACTGCAGAACAAGCAGATAATTTATATTGTTAATCCTACTACATGAGAATAGCTCTGAGACTGGCTGAGACATGAATGTCTAGGCATAGACAATGCTTCTTGTTGGCTACAGAATCCCTGTGAATTATTATTAGATGCCGTTCTTCATGTGGTATGAATGAAGATTTACAGATGTATTTTTTCTGCTCATACAAAGAGCAGAGAACCAACCTTGATTGTTCTGTGCATCTCACACACCTTATACATTTATAATTTTAGGACTGTATAATCCTTGTAAGAAATTATATGTTTTCAGAACAAAAGAACCAAACATTGACGCTGGATCAGACCTGACAGGATTCATTCCTCTCAGCTTGCTGGACACTGACAACCTGCATCCCTCATGTTCCAGCACCAAGTACTTCTGTTACTGTGCCTCATCAGAATAGGACAGCTCCCAGGACAGCTTGGAAGGAAGCTTCCAATCCCTATTGGTCCAGCATTTCAGACCATCCTACGTAGACTCTAATTAAACTGGAATTTCTCAACATTTAGAAAATGGACCACAAATGCTATTCCTAGCTTGTTTAATCATTTTCCCCAATTTTATTTGGGACTCTACAAAAGACATTATTCGTCCCAAAATCAGCCAGGAGAAACCTTAAGAGAACAATGCCCCATTTCCCTTAAGGGGGGTTAGGTAGGTTTTAGGTTGCTTTCTTGGGTGATAGTTTATTTTCATTGAGAATTGGTTATAAGTTATTATTGGTCTTATTTAGAGAGAAAACAAGGTTGGACTCAGGGATGTCTCTCCTTTCTTTTATCTTTTATTCTTAGGTTTGGAGATAGGGGTTGAAAAGAAAGAAGAGGGAATATAGAAACGAGTTGTGTGGGTATTGTCCTCAACAATGAGGATCCACTGTCAGTCTTCAGAGAGCAACTCATTGCTTTGGCAATAGCCTGGTTTGTTTGGGATTTCCACTGGAACCCTTTGGTCAATAACTCAATTAAATGCAACACAATCTCAGTACTGGAAGCCTTGTTTGATGACACGAGATGGTTAGGCAAGATTCTGTCTTTCCCATTATTATGTGACTTCATTAGGTTTGCATTTATATATTCTAGGAATTTTCCATTACACTAGGTTTCCATACCATCCCTCAAATGCCTTTTAATTGCAGTGCATTTTCCCCATTTTCTTACCCTATCTCCCCTCCCTCTGCTAAGCTGATCTTCGCATTCTCATTCCACCTCACACATGCTCCAGACCACCATAAAATCTCTTCTATTTCCTCCTCCCAGGAAGAGCCATCTTCCTCTATGCCTAACCTCTCTGGGTCTATAGGTTCTAGGTCGATCACAATTTATTTAATGGCTAATATCCACATATAAGTGAATGGATTGATCTTTCTCAGTCTGTGTTACCTCAGTCAGGATGATTTTTTCCCAGTTCTATCCATTTGCCTGCAAATTTTATGATGTCATTCTTCAAACATCTGGATAATACTCCATATGTAAATGTACTACTTTTTCGTAATTCATTCTTTTGGTGAGGGACAACTAGGTTGTTTCCAGTTTCTGGCTATTATGAATAGAGAAGAAATGAGCATGACTGGGCAAGTATCCTTGTGGAAAATGAACCATTCTTTGCCTGTATTCTCAAGAATGGTATTGCTGAATCTGGAGGTAGATTGATTCCCAACTTTCTGAGTAACTCCATATTGATTTCTATACTGGCTGTACAAGTTTGCACTTCCACCCCCAGTAGATATGTTTTCTCTTTATTCCACATCTTTGCCAGCATGATCTATCACATGTATTATTGATCTTAGCCATTCTGACATGTGTAAAATGGAATCTCAAGAACTTTTGATTTGCATTTTCTTGATGACTAAGGATGTTGAACATTCCTTTAAGTGTATCTCAGCATTTGAGATTCCTCCATTGAGAATTCTCTGTTTAAATCCTAGAGGGTTTATTTGGTTTATGGATATCTAGTTTCTTGAGATCTTTATGTATTTTGGATATTAATCTTCCATCAAATGTGGAGTCATCAAAAATATTTTCCTATTTTGTAGGCTGTTGCTTTTTCAGAATGACAGTATCTTTTGCCTTACAAACTTTTAAATTCTCTCTTCCTCATCATCCACCTTTTTGTCTTTCTTTCTTGGTTTTTTGAGGCACTGTTTTGCTTTGCAGCCTTGGCTGTCCTGGTCTTGCTTTGTACATCAGGCTGTCTTCTAACTCACAAATATCCATCCACCTGCCTCTGCCTCCCTGAGTCCTACGATTACAGGTGTATACCACTGTGCCCAACTCCTTTTCAGTTTCTAGAGGTACCATTTATAAATTGTTGATCTTAGTGTCTGAGTTAATTATGTTATCTTTAGGAAGTTTTTTTCCAATGCCAACGAATTCAAGGTTATTTCGTACTTTATTTTCTATCAGGTTCAGTGTATCTGCTTTTATGCTGAGGTCTTTGATTAATTTGCAGTTGAGTTTTGTGTGGGGTGATAAGCATGGATCTATCTGCATCCTTCTAGAAGTAGACATCCAGTTTAGACCAGCATCGTTTGTCTGGTATCTAGAATATACTGTCTTTTTTCTTGTGTGTATTTCTAGTTTCTTTATCAAAAATCAGATGGCTATAAGTGTATAGGTTTATATCTGTGTCTTTAATTCAATTCCAATAATCAATCTATCTGTTTTTATGCCAGTACAATGCAATTTTTATTGCCACAGCTGTGTAGTACAACTTGAAATCAGGAATAATGACACCTCCAGAAGTTCTATTTTTGTTCATGACTTTTTAAGCTATTCTTATTTTTCCTGTTTTTTCCATATGAAGTTGAGAATTGTTTTTTCAAGGATTGTGAAAAATTGTGCTAGAATTTTGATGGGGAGTGCATTAAATATATAGATTGCTTTTGGTAAGATGGCCATTTTCAGAATATTAGTCCTACCTATCTATGAGCAGGGGAGATCTTTCCATTTTCTTATATATTCTTCAACTTCTTCAACAACTTAAAAGATTTATCATACAAGTCTTTCACTTGCTTGGTTAAAGTTACCGCAAGATATTTTACATTATTTGAGGCTATCGTGGAAAGGTGTTGTTTCCCTGATTTCTTTCTAAGTCTATTTGTCATTAATTTTTGTGAGTTAATTTTGTATTCAGCTATTTTGCTGAAAATGTTTATCAGCTGTAGGAGTTCCCAAGTGGAATAGTTAGAGTCACTTATGTATACTATCCTATTATCTACAAATTAAGATAATTTGACTTATTCCTTTACAATTTGTATCCCTTTGATCTCCTTTAGTTGTCTTACTGATCTGGCTAAGACTTCAAGTACTATATTTAATAGTTATGAAGAGACTGGAAAAGTTTGTGTTGCTCCTGATTTTCATAGAATTATTTTGAGTTTCTCTCCATTTAAGTAGATGTTGGCTATTGGCTTACTGTAAGACGCCTTTATTATGTTTCAGTATGTCTCTTTTATCCCTAAGGGATATCCTCCTCTCTTCTGTGTGCTCCTGAATTTCTTTAAGGGATTTATTCATTTCCTCACACTGTTTGTGTTTTTCTGAGCTTCTTTAAATAGTTTATTAATTTCCTCTTTAAGGACCTCTATCATCTCCATATAGGTGTTTTTAAAGTCTTTTTCTTGAAGTATTAAAGGTCTTCTCTGTTGGATACATATTGCCCTGGCTGTTGGCTGTAGTGGATACATATTACCCTAGCTGTTATTGGTTGTGTTGTGGCATCTAGGCATCTGGGATTGGGATAATTATAGGTCTAGGTGCAGATTTCTGGATTTGTCTTCAGTGGGTGGGTGTTTTGTTCCTTGGTTTCTGTTTCCTCTCTGGATTTTCAGATAGTATGATGGCTGTATGGTGCCCAGGAGGATATTTGTTTTTTGAACCTGATAGTTGTGGTCACTGGGGGGATCCAGGTAAAATGTATTTCTGAGTATTGGGAGCTGACACTTAGGAATGGTGTTATGACATTCACAGGAGGCTTCGCAGGAGGGAGGAAAGCTGATCGATCCACCAGGATCTGCTACTGTGTCTCCTTGGAGTGGGGAGGGGGATACTGTGAAGAAAGGTCACCTCAGAAGATCTGCTATAGCACTAGGGATAATACTGGGGCATTGCCTCTAGAGGAACAGAAGAAGAATGGAGATCAACAGACAGATTTATTTGCATTCTTGGCCAGAATGGTCTATGAGTTAGCAGGGGGCTCTTGCTAGATTTGTGGGATGGGATAAAATGACAAGCAGGGAAAGGGGGAAGTTAGATCTGTGTGATCCACAGAAGATGTAGGCAGAGGGGAAGGAAGGCTCCAGCTGGTTCTCTTGTAGAGTTAGGAGTGAGACTGGCAGATTGGATTTGAAGGGGAAGAGAGAGGAGGTCTTCAATTAGCATACCAGTTTCTTCGGGCTTCTCATCAGGTGTGTCCCCAGTAAATGCCTGCTCATGTTGAAAGTTTGTAATAGTGGGATAAATTGGAGGAAGGGAGGTTTGGGAGATAATCTTTGTGATCCATTGGGGATGGGGTCAGAGAAGAAAGGGAGTTGGCAGCATGCTTTTTCTGCTACAGAGCTAGGGATGAGACTGGTGCTTGGATCTAATGGAATGGAAAGAGAATGGAAAATCTACCAATAACATCTATCAGTTTTCCTGACAGGAATGGACTCATAGTTTTCTTCTTGTTAAATAATATCTGTTGTCTTATGACTCTAGGTGAAACCTACAACAAGCTAGAATAGCAGTTCTTAAGTGGTAATGTTCATACTACCATGTGAGATGCTGTTTAAAGTGTAGGTTGTGCTGGATCTGTCCTTTACATTAAACAAAATTTAACTACATTATATCCAAACCAGTATACAACTGTAAGACCACAGCTCAATAAGCCATAGTACAGTGGTTCTCAATCTTCCTAATGCAGTGACCCTTTAATAGAATTTCTTATGTTGTGGAAACTACCCCAAACATAAAATTATTTTTGTTGCTACTTTACAACTGCAGGTTTCCTACTGTTATGAATTGTAATGTAAATATCTGATATGCATGGTATGTGATAGTGTAAATATCTGTATTTTCCAATGGTCTTAGGCAACTCCAGTAAATTGATCATTTGTTCCCCCCAAAGGGGTCATGACCCACAGGTTGAGAACCACTGCTTTAAGGTATGCCACTATATCTAATTGTACTGTTAGAACTACAGACATGAAAAATATATAATCCAGATCACCATATCAAAAAATCTATCCTATAAATGTTTCTGAGCAATTCATTTGTGATTAAACGCTAAAGATTTCAAAAGTAGAAGAGTAATTGGAGTTAATTTTAGTTGATTTGAATAGTTTGTTGTTGACTCAGACTTTGAGGGAAATGAAGAGTACAGGCATAGGAAGAGCAGTCACGTTAGTCTGATAAACTGATGGGCATGTTTGTCTGCAGCTTGCCCTGACACATTCCACCCTTGAATCTTGCACTATAGAGGAGAAAATTGGAAATATGCGTGATTATTGGCATTCCAATTGGAGAAAGTTAAAGATGAAGGGGATAGCTTCAGAAATAGGTATCTATGAGCTCCAGTTAAACTAAAAATAATGTATGTTTCACTTACATGTGAACTTTAACTTTATGTTAACAAGTATTCCCAAAGCTACTGACTTCAATAAATAGACTGATGACTACAAACATGTTTAGGACTCATTATAGGAGAATACTTTCTCTTTGTCTCTTCTTCCAGTACTAAGTAGGTAGCAGGTAATAGGGAGACAGTGTCTATGATTCATTCACCAGTATTGTATCTAAAAGTAATTTATGTGGGAGCTCAACCACTGAGTGATTTCAAATTTCTAAACAGATGGTAAAGTACATGAGTGTGATTAAACACACCCCCACAAGAACAAGTGTTTGTTCTCAATATCATCATGTAGCCTGTACAGCTAATTCCAGTCTAGATACTCAAAACAACTGTTAAAATACACAGAACATGAATATTCTTTATATAGTGGGAAGGTGCAAGAGAAGCTAAAGTTCTTGCCTCAGAAGCAAACTATGATGTGACCTCATTTTTCCGTTAAAGATTTAGCTGTGAAGGTGATACTTTGTCTATTCTAGGAATTATTCCACATTACAGAAAAATAGTTTGCATATTTAGAAAACTTGTTCACTTTATTTCATCTGGATAGTTTCTCTGGCTGGTGACTTTAAGGACTTGATTAAAGACTGGCACACAAGACCCGTTGTGCTATACCCATAGGTAAAAGAGAATCTATTGTCAAATAACTATCAAGATGGCATGCAAATAACATATGTGTATATAGTCATATAAACATGATTTCCAATATATACTATTCCTAATCTGATGGTGGCATATGGTCTTCTGGAAAATACCTCTGTATGTAAGCACCCTACATATAGTAAGAAATAATTTGTCAAAGACATACATGTATTTTTAGATTTATAGACAATTTCCAATAATATGTTATTAATTGACTCCAAAATTATTAAAAATATGGTATACATTAAGATATAAGGTGCATTATGTTTTTGAATCAGTGAGTGTTATTTTTAACTTGTTTTAGCTAATTTCAGTTCAGAATTTTTTTTTCATTCTTTTTTTTTATTAATTTATTCTTGTTACATCTCAATGTTTATCCCATCCCTTGTATCCTCCCATTCCTCCCTCCCCCATTTTCCCATTACTCCCCTCCCCTATGACTGTTCTTGAGGGGGATTACCTCCCCCTGTATATTCTCATAGGGTATCAAGTGGTACTTTCCTTGGTAGAATACAAAATCACATATGTACCGACCCTAAGCATTCCATATTTCTAGAGGCAAAATTAAATAAAAGCAAGAAACCACACTACTTAAGTGAACACACAGCAGGGATATATTATCCTAGAAAGGGTGAAATAAATGATATACATTGCACAGACACATGAAGTTTAGATATTAACAAATTATTGATAAAATTTTATTGGTATGTAATATGTAACACCATGCAATATACTACAATATTAACCAAACTATGAAAGAAATATTCAGATAATGATGTAGGTAAAATAATAGTAAGTTTGGAAAGGCAAGAACATAAAAAAACAAAAAATAAACACCAGAGTGCTTGCATTCAGGAAGAGCAAGGCCATTATGAAGGTATTAATAGGCTGCTGATGATCGTGGAAACTATCTTAAGAATCATTTATCTACACAGGTAAATGAAATACATCTATTCTTCTAAGTTGTATAAGTCTAATGTATAGAGACCGTCTTAGTTAGGACTTCTATTGCTATGATAAAAACATGATGGCCAAAAGCAACTTGAGGAGGAAAAAAGTTTATTTTATCTTGTAACTTGTAGGTTTCATGCAAGGAAATTAAGGCAGGAACTCAAGGTAGGAACCTGAAGGCAGAAACTGATGTAGAGGCCATAGAGGAGTGTTGTTTATGACTTATTCTCTATAGCTTGCTCAGTCTACTTTCTTAAAGCATTCAAGACCTCTAGCCCAGGAGTAACATCACCCACAGTGAAGTGGACCTACCACATCAATTACCAATCAAGAAAATGCACCACAGGTTTGTCCACAGATCAATCTGATAGGAGAATTTTATCAATTAAGATTCCCTCTTCCAAAAATGACTCTTGCTTCTGTGAAGTTGACATAAAACCAGCCAGTACAGATATGTTGCAAATTGTTTTTCCTAGAAATCACCCTGTGACATCTTAATGAGTTTCAGTACTCAAATCAAACTAACCAAGGGGACTTCTCTACTGAAAACATATTACAGAACAGAGAAGGACTTTGAGGTAACAGAGATAGCATACCACATACAATGGCATTGAGCTGGGTTAGACAGACATCTATGTAATTGAGTTTAGACCTAAGAGTCACCGAAGATAAAATTGAATGATGTCACTAGACAGATTAAAGACAAGTTAAATATTCAGTTTTGTGATATTCAAACATTAAAAATCAATAACTCCCAAGTCATATGATCGATCTATCATCTATCAGTAGATGTTTACACAATCAATAGATGATAGGTAGATAGATAGAGATTATAGATAGATGGTAGGGAGATGATAGATAGATAGATAGATAGATAGATAGTAGAAATTTACCAGGAAATTCACTCTGAACTAGATCTTAACTTATATAACCATCACATAAACATTACTGAATGAAGAAAAAAAAAAAAGAAAGAAAGAAAAAGAGGAATAGGGGCAGGGTATGCCAGCAAAGAGGACTGTGTAACCGGATGCAAGGAGAACCTGGTGGTCACTGTCCACTTTGATATGTTAATAGACATCTCATCCATTTGTCCCAGTTTGAAACATAACAATTATCATCATGTTCTCAGGACAAAATTATGTTCCATTTCATGTATACACAATCAATACTACAGTGAAGAAATTTACATGAACCAGCTGAAATAACATCACAGATATAATCAGAGGAGGCAGTACAACAGGAACCAAGAAGCCTTGCTCTAAAATCACCCGCCATACAGAAAGCAGGAATTTAGATTTCACATACATGGAAGACTTTATTTACCTGGAAACTGACTTGCTGTACAGCGTCTGTTTCCGGCTCATTCTTGAGTCTCTCCGGATTTTACAACCAGTTGAACTGAGGTCAAGGAACTACCTCCCAAAACTCTAAGTATCATTTATTATTTCCTCATTTCAAATAAAATCAAAGTTCAGTTCTTCTGTCTTTTCCTAGTTCGGCTATCTTTTAGTGAGTAAAAAGTAACCCTTTCAAATTAAGGGATGCACGAGAGGGAGGAGAGGAGAAGAATATGCATACAACCCCCTCAGTGTGATGCTTCACTTCCGGCCTGGAAGCAATGAGAACAGCCACCAATAAAAGTCTGAAACCCTCCAACTGGGAGACAAAACAAATTTTTAAAATATTTGATGTGTTGTGAAAGCTATAGAAAGCTTTCTAAGAGTTCATGTTTGACACTCGTTTTATCTTAACATTTAACACATTTAATTTTGAATAAATTAATCAATGTGCAATCAATCCTAATGAAATAGAAATGTACAAATGTTAAAGGAATATCTAATTTAACATAAATCAACAATATCATCAGATATGGTTGGGGAAAGAAAAACAAAACTAAACTTTATAACTTCATAGCAACTCCAAGGCAAAGTAGGAGAGGAAATGTGTTCAACCTTATTACTCCGGTTCATGAACTCGGGTTTTGCAGTCATGTGTGCTATACATTTAAAGTGGCATTGTGTGTACTCAGTGACTGAGAAAAGAAGCAAATACATTGTGGCTAATGAGATCCAGATGTTCTTGTTGGAGAAAAGAATTACAGATAAGGAAAGGCAGGAGGCAAAATGCTTCCTGAATTTAAAAAAGTAACAAGATAAGTTAAAAGAAAATGTTCAACATCGGATAAAAACTCTCTAATTATCCACGATATTGATTACTTTCCTTGATAAAAGGAAAGAAAGAGAGATAGCTTACCTTCCCAGACATGTTGTCTCCCATCAACATTTCTGCTTCATGTCACACTGAAGTGCTGGCTTGTGCTAGAAAATGGGTCAATAGAAAAGAAGGGAAAAATGACGGGGTAAAAAATAAAAAGGAAAAGCCAAAGTTAACATCGTTTTTTACATATGTTCTATGTCTTACATGCCCCCCAAAATCTTCATTTATAAGAATTGCAAAAAGGAGGAGCCTTGGCCATAAAGAGTAATTGTTAATATTGTATGTATGTACATAACAATAATAATAAAAGGAAAAGAGCCTATCAGCTCAATAACTGGGGGCAACGGGGGGTTTGAAGAAGGTTATCTGGAAAGGGATGTAGAGAGGAAATTAATGTGAATATTTCAATTAAAAACATATTTAAAAAGAAATAGCTGGTGCTAAGCCTGATGGTAAGTGTCTTTAATCCTAGCACTTGACAAGCAGAGACATTGGTCTATACAGTGAGTTCTTGGGCAGCCAAAAATACAAACAAATATCTAGTCTAAACAGATAGATAGAGATAGACAAATAGATAGATAGATAGATAGATAGATGGTAGATAGATTAAAAACTAACAAACAAAACACACAGGCACCACTGTTCTTACTCTAGAAACACTTTTGTTTTTGCTCTTAAATTGTTAAGAATATGTTCACCTTTAGCTTGAGCACTATGTTGATTAGCTTTTGTCATTTTGACACAAACTACAGGAAATCTGAGAAGATGGAGCTTAAATTAAAGAATTGGCTTCATTCAATTGGCCTATGCATATATCTGGAAGGGTCCAATCAACGATTGATGTGGGCGCAGCTAACTGTGGGCCATGAGCTCCTGGGCTGGTGGTCCAGGCTTATACAAGAAAGCAAGTTGAACAAGATATGGAAAACAAGCCAAAAGCAATGTGCCTTCAGGATCTCTTGCTTGAGTTTCTGCTTCCAGGTTTCTTTTTAGCTTAGAAAAATAATGGACTATTACCTATAAGTCTTTCTCTCTGAATTAGAATGAGGAGGAAGGAAGGGCAAAAAGTTGGATGGAGGGGAGTGTGTCAATAATGGGATTCTGTTGTCTATGCCTTGCTCATGCAAATAAAAGCAGTGGAGCCATTTAGAGTCCTTTAATACAAACTGATGAATATCATCCCAAAGGCTGAATCTGGAAGCCAACAGGCTTTCTCACATGGAGACTGCTAGAAATTAACATGTTTTACTTATGATAGATTAGCAAAGGTAAGCTTAGACCTATGATCTTCCTACAAGGTGGTCTCCCAGGTAACAGCATGCCCTGGAAGTTACTTGGGAAATTTGAAATGCTGCACAAAGATGACCTTTTTTTAATTGGAAAGCAAGTGATGCACAGGATTTGATTTCACTGAAAAGGACACGAGATTTTATAGAAATTTTCTAAATCTCCTCTGCTATTTTACTGTGTATCACCCATGTATGAGAAGGGAGGTTGAACTCCAGGTCACATCTGACCTAAAGAGAAACCTTGGTTACTGAATATGACTTTGTCTCCATGAATGAAACTACATTTCTGATCAATAAGTTCCTCCATTTACAGAACCATACCATCTGCTCCAGAAATGGAATATTCATGACCAATGCTGATATTATCCTAAGAAATATATCATCAGAATGTCATAAAGGGAGGCTTATAAGGGTGACTTTTTAATCTCTATTAAAAAGATACCAAACATGAAAGCCAACATCTATTTATTTATTTATTTATTTATTTATTTATTTATTTATTTGGTAACTACAAAAGAAATCTAATAGTTTATTGTCTGATAAAACTATAAAGTCTAAGATATACTATCTTCTATTTGTGGACATGTTACATCGCTTGTATTAATATACAATATACATTTCTTAAATATGCTGAATGATTTTCCCAACTTGAAACTGAAATCTTCAAGTTGTATGTGGAACTCATCCCCACTGCTGCACTCAGGGTCAGTAAGTTCCATGGCCTCGTTTCTCGGACAATCTAAAATGGGAGGGCATAGCAAGATGATTAGGGTCATCCTTGTGAGCAGGTCATCAAAAGAGGCATGATGTAGACTCAAATGGGGTGTCAAAGTGAGTCCCTTCTGCATAATGTAGTAAAATGGCGCTGGATTTCATGGTGATCCCTCCGACCTGTTCATCTTCTCTGCTGTCCATGTATCTTAACTTGCCTGCCAGGCGGCTGGAGATGATTCCATTACTAGATATAAGGCAATCGGCAAGCGTAGTTTTTCCATGGTCAACATGAGCCAAAACACAGATATTCCTGATGTTGGCAGTGTTCTTCTGAAGTTGAATCATCTTATCAACGCCATTGAGCACCATGGTTACTTGTTTCCTGTGACGGCTCCACAATGCACCTCACTCACTCTTCTAAGGCTCCCGGAATAGCTCAGGCCCCCAACATTTATTTATTAATTTACTTTTATTTTTACTTTATGTGTATGGGTATTTTGTCTGTATATGGGTTTTGGGGATTGAACTCAGATCCACTGGAGGATCAGTCGGCACTCTTAAGCACTGAGCCATGTCTTTATCCTGAGAATCAGACTTTAAATAAAAGATAAATATCAACTGATTATTGTGACAATAAATGTAGTGTATTAGCTGATAATTAATAAAGCTCTCATAATAACTCAATGAGGTAGAAACTGGAATATTTTATAGCTAAGGATCCTTACATGCAGAGACAGGGACTATTTAGGTAGGTAAAACTCCACTCAAATGAAAGTGCAGACTTTCTGTAGTATTTAATGTCAAGATACTTTATGTCAAACACTCGAGCACAAGTGCTGAAAATACAATAGTACATGAAAAACAAGCGATTCTCTAATCTCCTTTAGGAGGGTTACAGCCCAACACAATTGATTATTGAAGGAATAATATAGAGCCTTTAATGTATAAAGTTAAGTGCATGGAGACTACAGTAAGCAAATAGGAAAACATATCTACCTTGGCTCAAAAGAGTATGCGCTGGAGAATAGGGCTGGAGACAGAAGTGGAGCGAAGACCCCCTGGCTCCCAGGCCAAGGTCCTCAGGACCTCATGAGATACTGGTCTGTGTAACTCCACTAAGAAAAGGCTTCTTCTGCATCCTAAGCTTGGGATTATACATGTATGGCACTATGCTCGATTTAAATGATTCTCAGAAACCACTCCATCAACTGACCTGCATCCCAAATGCCAAATAGAGACAGTGATTTACACACAACACGATCCTTGACTTTGCAAATTAAAGCATGTGTAAGCTTTAAAACATGACATATGAGTGCTATCTACTGAGATATTGTTGAAAGAGTAAAACTACCCTATAATTAGGGCACGTTTTTTAATTCTTAGTTTAGTTCATTAAGTTTGAAGTAAAAAAATAGCATGGATTGGATAGTACTAAACATATTGTCCTATATTACTTTGTAAGGCAATCTTGAAAATCTTTTGATAATCAATTTAACTGGTTTTCTATTGTGTCTGCTTCAGTAGTCAGTGTCAACGAGGATGCAGAGAAGCCGAAACTCTTACCTTTCTATATGAAATTCCCCAGGTAAACACAAAATTGCCAAATATTCCAGCAATCCCACTGTTATATATGCAAGGTAGTTGAAATTGTATGGTATAGAAAAACTTGTACAAAACCATCCATGGCATCTTTATTAATAATTGCCCCAAAGAAGTAACTAAAATATCCCTGAACTGATGTAAGATATAGCGGAATATTACTAAATAATAATAGAAAGATATAAACAAGCCTTGGTTTCTTTTTCTGTTGTGTGATAAAATACACTAACAGAAATGACTTAAGGAAGGAAGGATTAATTTGATGCACAGATGCCTCAGTCCATCACGCTACATAAGACATAAGGGCTTCAGGGAGCTGGTCACTTTAGCATCCACAGTCAAGAAGAATGTAGTTAATAACTGATCAGCTTACTTTATCTTTTGTTTTACATATAATCCAGGGAATGGTGCTACCTTCAGTGGGTAAATCTTCACATATCAATAAACCTAACCAGAATAACGTCTCACAGGCATGCCTAGGGATTGTCTACCAGGTAATCTATAACCTGTTCAGTGGACAGGTGAGACCAGCCATCACAACAGCTGCAGCTTATGCTACAGTGTGGAGAAATGTTAAAACCATTATAAGGAGTAAAGCAGTTTGACACAAAAGGCCACACACTGTAAGGTTCCATTTGTGTGCAATGACTACAATGGACAAACCCACAGCAATAGAAAACTGCTGCCCATTAACATGGCTAGAGATAGGATGAAAGGAAGGGTGAGAAGCAATAAGCATAGGTGGGGGGAATAACGAACATGATGAGCTGGATAATGATGGTATTTGCATAAATATATAACTAACTAAACAGGAATTGCTAAGAGAGAAAGCTATTATCTCAAAATCTTTTGTTTGGAGACATACAGCTAATACAGCACTCATGAATACAGTAAATATTTTCATATAATTTTGTTCACCTTAAAGCAAATATGAAACTGAGGATAATGTGAGGTGATTCAGGCCTAAAAATACTTTTAACTATAAATATGCAAGTGCTTTATGCAACCATGCTGTTTTTTTCCCCCATTTTATTGTCTCCCTTCTCCACTTCCGTGCAATTTACACAAACAGAACTGTTGAGTGCTTCTTTCAATTCTTAGCTAAGGCTTTGGACTTGAGGTTTCTTTCTTCTCTAATCTTATTCTTAAAGCTCCTCTGTCTATCTCCTCCACCTTTTCACGCAACTCTGTTTTTAGATACTACTTCTTGATCATTCCATAAAAACGTGTTAAACAGTGCCTCACATGCACACTATTCAACTCCAGAGTTGGACACATGTCCTCTCTCAGATCAGCCTCTCCTTGTTCTGTGGCGTCATGTACTTACCAGCCCTCTCATCTTCTGCCTGTTGACCTGTGCATTTCCCACTCCTTCTGCCTGGTTGGGTCTGGAATTGTTAGCCAAACAAAGCAAGCCTGGGTGCTAAGTCTGGAGAGAAGGGCTGTTCAGAGGCTGCTTCCTGTTTGCACAGCATAGTGTGGGCAGAGAGGAGGGCAAGGCCTCATCCTGCTTACGTCTATTTGAACAGAACACGGGGGAGGGCTGTTTGTGTCTCACTTACCCTGCGAAACTCACTCGGAACTGCTTTCTGGATCCATCTGTGGTAAAATCTGAAAATGTGCTATGCACAATTACACAAGCAAACACAATGTCCCAAGACAAATATTCCCTATTAGTAAGCAGGCCAGAATTGAAGTAAAAGCAGGTGTTTTCTATATTAGTTCTGATTGCCTACATGTGTGGCTACTCTGAATTATTTCTTAATGACTTCTGAGGAATGATCTCCAAGCAGAAAAAAGAGGGAAAAAAATCACAGTGGTTCTGAGAGCTCTCTGATCTCTGCTGAATTAAAACTTACAAGCCGAGCCTTGTATTTAACTTACATTTTTTAGATCCATCATGACCCATTTTTCCTAAGCCAGCAAATTATAAATTCTAACTCTGAATTAGATTTCCTCTTTGTGTTATCCCTGGAGGATCCTGGGTTTCTTTAAGTCCAGAATTCTAATTTGATAGAGATATTGTTTGACTGGATATTACGTGGTTAGTATGTGAAGTATTCCTGAATTTTAATGTACAATACACTGTAGAACTCTAAGAGGAATGAGGAAATGTGATCTTAACAGTGAGGGACATTCTGTCTTGTTTGTGCTCTGAAGCTGTACTATGCTAACCAGCTCTAGAAAGCAGCATTATTTCTACCAAGTAGAAAAGACTGATGATCCTGTTTACTGTTTATTTCTCAATGTCAGTATTTTACATAGAGAAGCAGAAGGGACAGCATTCAGTGCCTGCATAGCCCTCCATTACGGAGGATACATAATGCAACAGCTTCGGATTACTCTTAGCATCATAAACCACCAAAAGGTGAAAAAAAATAATAAATTAACTATCTTCAAACACATTCAAGGAGGCTAAAATAAAATTGGTACTAAGAATTGTTTTTTCTCTCTTAAGCAGTATATACTCTCTCCTAAAAATGGTTTATAGTCCCATACTGCAAGCATTATAATTAGGGTGAGATCTGAGAGGGTAAGTTAAAGATTAGGTGGGGAAACAGGGTGATTCTAATAGGGCTAACTCTAAATGTTCTCATGATGTCATTAAGAGTTTATACCCAACAGAAGATAACCAATATAAAATAAACTGGTATTTCTGTAGACTTTTTTAAAAAATTTATTCTTGTTCCATCTCAATGGTTATCCCATTCCTTGTATCCTCCCATTCTTCCCCCACCCCCCATTTTCTCCTTATTCCCCTCCCCTATGACTGTTCCTGAGGGGGATTACCTCCCCCTGTATATGCTCATAGGGTATCAAGTCTGTAGACTTTTTTTTTTTTTTTTTTTTTGGCTCCTATGGCTTTGTTTGGAAGTTTTTTTGGTCTTACTGTACTTTTAATTGCATATTAAAGCTTCTAGTTTTGATTTTTATGGTGTGTGCATATATGTGTGTGTTTCTTAATCATTTTCCTTCTTTGTTTAATTTTCTATTCTAGTTTGAGGTTTTTGTTTATTTGTTCACCTGTTTTCTGAAGAAATAGAAAGAATGGTTGTAAAAATGAAGTAATATAATTTGGGAGCCTTTTCTAATCATCTGCTCTTGCTCTCAAATAATTAAGACAGCACCTATTAGATTTATTTAACAAGCTTTAAAGCACTAGAGCTCTGGCAAATATTCATCTATTCTAACTTTCATGCTATTCTGCCCACTTCCCTGCTACACTCCCCAAATTTCTTGCCATCTTAGTCCTGCCTGGGCTGCTTATACACCATCAGGCCAGTCCTCATGGTCAGATCCTCATGGTACATCCTTTCTCTCCTTCTTCTTCCTTCTTTCCTTTCTCTTTTGTGGTCCCTCTCTGAGACCCCTCAATGGATCAGAAGTCCAGCCTTCCTATCTCTTTTGCCCACTCATTGGCTTCTAAGTTCCTTTATTAACCAATCAGAGATAATTGGGGGGCAATGTTTGTAAAACATTGATCAATTATTATAACAATGCCTGTAGCCAGAATGCAACCAGATCTTGGGACACAGAAATCAACATCTGAATTCACAGTGCGCAGCCCCAACCCTAACAAAGGGTCCTGGATGGAGAGCTGTAGGAGGAGTTGGGGGAAGGAAAACAGTGGCAGAATATATTATATGAGCATAAATCAAGAAAATTAAGGATTAAAAAAATTAAGCAATGAAGCCCACTTCTCTCATATAGAGAAGACAAGTCAAGCCAATTGTCTGTAAAGCCATGCCTTCATTCTGGAGTAGAACATACAGCAAGAAGTTCATTGGGAGTTTACTTGGTAAAAAAAAAAAAGTTTTCTCCTTCATTTTACCCGAAAAGTAAAATAATGGGGAAGTAGGGTTAAGTGTAGAGAGGTTTAGAAGGGTAAGGCACAGGAAGGACTTAGGGGGATTAACTAACTCTAAGAATGTTTGAAACTTTCATATGGAAACTCATTTTATAAGATTTAAACATGTAGCTACATATAAACATAAACATAGGAGTTTATTTAGGGGATTTTGCCCCTCCCAGAAGCTATAGAGTGCTAAATAAAGAGCACAGTGCCAGGTCCTGGAATCCTTCCCTTCAGGTGTAGGTCAGAGATGCCCCTAAGTCCCTGAATCATTACCATTGTTCTTGGTTGCCCACAGAAACTTGTTGGTAGTACCATTTTTCTAAACACACCACACACAGTCATACGGCAATTCTATAGTTAGGCTTTGAACATTAGGTTTCTTTCTTTTTAAATCATATTCTATTGATTCTTCTCTGCTTCTACTTTCCTTACATCTTCAAGCAACTCTTCTATTAAAACTTTTTAAATATTTAAAACTCCAATTTTCTTAATGGAGTGTCTCTAATCACATCAACTACACTCCAGGGTAGGCCCTGTGCACAGGAGTAGTTGGACAACACAAAATGAACTTCATGGGGTTTTTGTTTGGTGTGTGTGTGTGTGTGTGTGTGTGTGTGTGTGTGTGTGTGTGTGTGTGAAATTTTTGTTTCATTTTGGCATATTTTTTATCTTATTGGTCTTTTCCTTGTTTGTTTTGATATGCATTTATTTGTTATTTTTTATTTTTGTTGTTGTTTGAGAAAGAAAGAACATTTCTCTAGATCAAAGTTTGTATAAAGGATCAGATAGGAAATGCTTTAGGCTTTGTGACTCATTCAGGTATTATTTGCAATGACCCAGATCCTGTAGGACAGGACAAAAGAAGCCAGAGACAAAACACAAACTAGCATGACTACATTCCAATAAAATTTAATTTACACACAGAACTATTCATTTTATAACATTTTCCTGTCTTGCAAAATATTATATTTTCAATAGTTTTTAACTATTTGGAAATATGAAAACTATTCTTAAGTCTCAGATTGAGAAAAATAGATTGATTGTGTATATTAGTCCCTCGGTTCAAAGTGTGCTGACCCCTGCCCTAGATGACAGCAGACTGAGCAAGTCATTAATCCATGGAAATGGAAAGCAGAAAGACTGATTTTGACAATTTTCTATAATGATAATTTCCTTTCATGTAAATACATACCATTCTCTATCAATGTTACACAGCAAAAATAAAGAACATAGAAGGGATGAGTCACACCAAGTTCCAAATCAAAACACAAGTTTTATGGCACAGAAAGAAAAAAAACCTGGCTGCTCACCTCGAGTGGCTTTCAAATAGAGAACGGTGCCAATCCTTAGCAAAGCCAAGGAAACAAAAGGCCATTCAGTCCTTTAAAAATGATTTTCAGCATTCAACACCTCAGGTTGGTCTTCAACATGTTAAACATTAGTTATTCTATGTCCCTGAAATTCTACTTCAGGGTATAAGCACAGACAGTGCACAGAAAAACCAGAATACTAATTTCTTATCAGAACATTATCTGTGATAAAGAAAAAATGTAAATAACACTCATCATCCTCCACTTGATGAATGGCCAGACATAGTGTGTCATATTAATACAATAGGACACTTATTTAATAATAAAAACAAATGAACCATTGGAAAAATGATTTTCGTAGGAAGAGTAAAGGATGCTTAATTGTTGAAAAAGATTTACTTGCTCATAATTGTGTGGAAGGAAAAGTCCAAGTTGATTTAAAAAAAAAAACCTGATAAGTCAAAGAATAGGATTTTGGAAAACAGATTAATTGAAGGTCAAATAACAAATGGAGATGATCTCTTGGGGAGGATAGAAGCCTGTAAATTAGGGCAGACATCAGAGGTTGAAAGTGAGTTACCAGGGTATGGTGTGTGTGTGTGTGTGTGTGTGTGTGTGTGTGTGTCTTGGAATCTTTCAAATTCCAGTTTCCTTTGAAAAATCAGATCTGACAACATGATACTATACCTGTGTGTGAATGAGTGTCTCACTTTTCCATAGTTCCAAACTCTTTTTATTGGATCATTTTTCTGTCCCATTTTAAATATCTATATAGCAATAGTTCAGTTGTGCTTCATATTCACAAAATCATTGTCTCATTGTACTCATTGTCCATTGTTTCTAAGTATTAACACACAGACACACACACACAGACACACACACACAGACACACACACACACAGCAAAAACAAAACAAAAACAACTCACTACAGCTGCTTTCCATTTTCCATCATGTTTAGTGTGGTTCTAGGTGATGATGATGATGATGATGATGATGATGATGGTGGTGGTGGTGGTGATACATTAAACATTCAATTCTCTTGGCATTTAAATCAAGTAAAGAAGTAATAAGCAATGTGGAAAAAAAAGTGCCAAATGAGATGGAGAATTTAAGCTGAGCACCATGGGTTAGAATCAGGTTGCTACCTCCTTCACTGCATAAAAGTCAGGACATTTTGAGTGACAGCAGAGCGGAAACATGAAGAGTGCAAAAGTAACAGTAAGAGTTTGAAAACCTGACCACACCAAGGACATTTTGGTACAGTGAAGTCACTTCAAGATGTCACCTGTGGGATCAGCAGTCGCAACTGCTTTGTTAGTTTTCATAGTGACAACCCAGATGCATGGAGGTACTGCTGAGTCATAATGTAGACAAGAGCCTGCTTTATAAGTTAAGGAAGAGTGAAAACCCCATGGAGAGATTTTTGTAGTGGCATAATTTTCAGGAAGTCAACAAGTGAATAAGAACTGCTTATAACGTTCTTGCACCAGACAAATCTCCAGCCCCAAAGAACTGTCCAACTTAGGAGTGGGTTTGAAGGTGAAACATACAGGAAGTGGATAACGGTTTCACCATGTGAGAGGTAGGGAATGTGCATAGTGGCATGGCATCTCCAAGCTTTGAATCTGGTACATTTGCTTTGCATGCAGTGTGGAGTCTCAGACAGTGTTGGACAAGATAGGTTTTTATATGTACGTTTGCCCAGGAAAGGGAGAGATTGTATAAGAGGCAAGACCCTCCTCAGATGTTGCAATGAAGCCATATATGTATTACATACTTATCATGGTTTAATCTCCTTAAATGAAGCTCTTAATTACTGGAACCATGCTGACATTTATAATTCTTGCTTGTTATAAATAACTTGGCTTTGTTTCCAAAGGTTATTTATAGTTTGGCTGGGATGGAAATCACTTATTGGTCATTCTGTTTATTTATGATAACATCTAATTACTGAAAACGAGGCTTATATGAATAATTCTTAGTTCACAATTTCTCTTCTATAAAATACTATTTTTCACTTCTGTTCACTCTTTATAGATGGCAGAAATAGCTTTTTCTTGCAAATGTTCTAGGCTTGATTGTTGTCCAATAGAGTATGCTGCTCAAGACATACCTGCTCCTTGGAGGTGGTATTTCAAGTCATTCATCTTCAGGGTTGAGTTTCTTTGCTATGGGTTATACTATTGTTCGCTGTGTACTATTGTCATATGACATTATTATTCTTTTAAAATTCATGTATTTTAATTGACTTTATTTTTATCCTAAATCAATTTAGAAATAAAATTTATATCTCTACTACAAGTGAAAAATTAGCATCACTTGTCATAACCAGAAGAAACCAATAGAGTAAATTCTTTGTAGCTTTCCAAAATGGCTTGGGGCCAAGTGCCTGCTTTGCTTTATTGGCAAAGAGATTAGCAGCAATTTTAAAAGCATCCTAGCTCCAGCAATTTTCACCCGATGGTCATTGAAAGAATATAAAAGCCACTACATCTCTCTTCTGATTCAGTATTAATTCAGGGTCAATGGACCGCCTAAAATAAGTTCAATTGTTATCTTCAGAATACTTGAAAAATACAATAAGAGGAAAATAATCCACACATTAATTATTTTAATAGTAAGAATTATGGCACAGTGAGATGGCTGAACTGAAATATGCAATCATTCCCCCTTAAGACTATTGACAGTCAATACCAATACATCCTTTTAAAGGGTTATCTCTCTGGAATTGGGTTCTAATCTGGTCTAAGGCCCTTACTCATATCAGATCTCAGACAGGGATTTTAACCTCTCTGGCTTTCCTTTCCTTATCCCTTATATGGGTGTGAAAATGCCTCTTTCATATGAATGTAAAGGCACTTGTTTTTAAACTCTATTTTATTTCAACCCCAGCCCTAGGTAAGAGAGAAAGAAGGTTAGGAGGGTCAAGGGATGTAGACTTCTTTAGACTTAGTTCCATCTGGTTAGGGTCATTGGGTTCTTTGGGAAAATACCAATCTCAGTCATAAGTATATCTAGCAGTCCAGCAACAGCAAATGGCAAACACAGCAGGATGAACAAGCAACCTTCTTCCTCCTCTCTTCGTCTCCTCAAAGTGAAATGATCCTTCTTCTCTCTGGGTCTGCTATTTAAAATGCTCCAGGAGTCCTCAGAATTCCACCAACTCCAGCTGGCAAAGACCATGTCCCTCTTCAAGCTACATGAGGCAATTATCAGCTGTGGATAAACTGAGACAGTCCCATATCCCACACTCGGAATTAAAACAAAAACCTGTTTACCTAACATAATCAAGTTTTTTAAAGAATCCAAAACTTCCACTACATGAATGTTATCAGGACTAATAAAGTAACATAAATGATATGTCTGCCACATACTAGGGGCTTAATAATTGGGAGCTATTTTTTGAGGGCAATATACTGATGGCTGGCTGCATTTGCCCCAAGGCCTTATCTTATATTATTATTGAAAAAAATCAGAAACTTAAAGGCAAAATTATTTCTATGACCCCATACTGAAGAGAAATTTCAAGGAAACTATCCACATGATTCAGATCAAATCCTTTGCAGCTTAGTGCTGCCCAACACCAGCATGGCACCTTTTAATTTTACTTAGTTCTTTGTGGCTGGAGTCATCTGGACAATATACTAAATCATAAATTGTGTGGCTTGAGTGGCTCCAGTATCATTGTGAGGAAAGACACACTATTTAAGCATTTCCTCTGTTAGGATCAGTGCACAAAAGCGATTAGTTAAGTCTAGTGACTTGGAAGAGCCTATATGCAGGCAGCTGAGTGAGAAGAGCTTAAAGTGCTCTATGGGCCCTGCTTTCTTTGTGTCCTTTACCCTTTAGCACCTACAATTCTTCCTCCCTGTCTTCTGCCGGGTTCCCCAAACTTGGCCTAGTGTTTGTCTGTGGATCTCTGCATCTGTTCCCATTTTTGGCTGCTAGGCCCTGATACATGAGCATAGCAGATTATCACTTGGAGTCATTCTTTTCATTTCATTGACTCTTTTTCCTTTTTTTGGTCAGTTGCATTTCGTTCTACCCTAACTTAAAAATATGTCTGAAAGAAGGCAGGTAGACTGTCTCCACAATGGCCAGCTCAATGCTAGGTACTTAATAATATTTGGTGGTGAATGAGTACATTACTGACTGAATGGATGAATGAATAAAAGAAGCTGCTCTTAAGACATCTGATCACAAAGTGTCCTTGTGCCAGAGAAAAACATTTGGTTATTTTCTCTCAATTTCCTTTTTAAGTTCTGTATAACAAAGAGTTGAATAACAGTAAAATTCTAAGAGACACCCTTACAGTCCTTTATGTGAAATTTTTGTTCCCCTTTGAGTCAGGACTTATAAATTTAAATGTTATATCCTCCACATGTGGATCAATATAATTTTCTGAAATGTGCTCAGTATAGCAATGAGGAGAACAATGGGCTCAAAATAGCTTTTTTTGAAGACACTTCAGTTTCATAAAGATACTTCACACAAATGTCTATGGTTTTATATATACATGTCATTCAAAATGAACTCTCTGTCCCTTGGGTTTGTATGGGGCAGAGCTGTTATACTAGAACAACTTGTTTTTGCAAATATTTTCAACGACATGAGAAAGGGCACATAAAGCAGGTGAGCCAGGTTAATTAGAATATCAAAGGCTGAGCACCCTAGAGTACACATGTGCAATCACCTACCTGAAGAAGAAGCAGTGGTTTAAAAAATAGGACTTTACATTTCTATAAACAAATATGCTATTTTGCCTTTAATTCCCTTTAATTTCCCTTTATAAATGACTAACTTGACCAAGTTTATTCCAAGTAAACTCAGTCAAATTATCACTGTTGTTCTAGTTTTAGTTTAAAAAAAAAAAGTCATTTTTCTTTTCTCTACTTCCTTAGCAAGTAGAACTAAAATTCTAAAAGAGTGTTGTGGTCTCTGTATATGTACATATGTATGTATGTATTAGTATGTATGCATGCTATATGCAGTGTATATGCTTGTGCCCATTTGTATGTGCATGTGTGAATGTATGTACATGTATGCAAATGTATGGATGTATGTGTACATGTGTATGTACAGATCTGCCTGGGTGTGTGTTCAAGTGTGTATGTGATGTGCACATTGTCTATGTGCATGTGTGTGTGCATGTATGCTCACATGCATGTATGTGAGTGCAATGCGCCATCAAATATTCTTTGCCTTTGTCTTGCATCAGTTACTATTTAAATGATCTTTCCCACTATTTTTGAGTTAGCCCTTGTGCCTAGTATTTCTGCTGCTTCCTGGGGTCATAACCTGCCTTTGAATCCTCTATTGATCTCTTTGCCACTCCCAATTTCCAGTTAGTAATGCACACTTCAGCAATCACCATATTAACTGAAAGTCTGGTAGAGATTCAAGAAGGCCTCTCATGGTTTCTCTTGCCTAAGCTCATTTTATTTTATTCCTCCCTTGTCACTGTGCTGTGGAACACAGAAGAAAAACTATTTCTACACAGTCTGAAATGAGAACCTAGAGTTAGTTCCTCTCTTTAGGTCTGCTGTTAAGCCAGCATGCTGAAGAGCAATTATTAAATTAACTGTATAGCCAATGCTTGTGAGTTTCTGATTGCAACTTACATAGAATCCTTTCTGTCCTCAATCCTCTAAATGGCAGGAAACTCAATCTTGTGCCCTGCCATAGACATTGGTCTGATGAGGACAGGAGCTGCAATTGCATGTTTCCTCGGTTGGGTTGCTTTTCTTCAAGATAATTCTTCTTCCTGGCTAGGCAATCTCTGTTCTGTCTCTAGGATACAGCGAACAACTAGTTCCCCATGTAGCCTCTTCCCATTATGTTGTTTATCACATAAACTCTATGCCTGGCTTCCTTTGAGACTTGGCCTCTTGTAGAAAAAAAAAAAAAAACCCTAAAGTGCATCTTGAATATCAATAGCCTTGACTTTGTAGATTGTGTGTCTGCAGTGAGGTATAAATTTTATTTGTAGAGGTTCAAAGTCTGAGCACTGACTGCTTATTTTCTTTTTGTGTCCCTAGAATAAAGCCTGCATCTTCTGTGAAGTATTGCCTGCTGCTGGCTGAACAGGAAAGAAGCCTGTGGAACCCTGGATAATATCTCAAAATGTCATCATTCCCCCTGACAAATGAGCGGAGCCTATTCTGCCACTCCTTTTGCAAGCACAGAAGAAAGTAAAAATAATCGAGACTCAGTGGCTAAGGTCATTTAAGATTCCAAGGTCATATAAATTATAGAGCAGTTTGTAATAAGACAAAGGCTCATTAGCAAATAGTTCTTGTGACATAAAATGTCAAGTAATGTTAACAACTGGCAGATAGCCTTCTTATGTAAATCAAGAGGAGATTTTAATAATACAGGAAACATGAGGGTTCTTTTTTTTTTTTTTTTTTTTTTTTTGAACACCTAGGAATTATTTTGCCATACTGAGTAGCAAACTTCATGCTGTCTAAATTCCTCCTTTCCTCTACCCATTCTACATCACAATTGCCTCCCTAAGAATCCACATAGTAAAAGGACTAGTGCTTATTGCTCAGAATAAGCATGGAAAACGAATGCTGGGAATTTTTTAAAATGCTGAGGCTATGGAAGGTTACAGGGTGATACCAAATTGGAAACCTTAGGAGTAAGAAATGGAAAGAAGAATAAAAAGTCAGAGAGAAGATACACAGCTTGGCAAACACGCAGACCATTAGGAGAATAATTGATTCCCAGCACCACTAATACTCACAACACCTAGAGATCCAGAGAGCAGTCCCCAGGAACCCAGTTAGCATCTAGGCAATAATTATATTTCTTTCTTCAGGTAAGAAGTAAGGCAGCCACATAAGCCATTAGAACTTGAATCTCCACGATTTTATATTCATGTTTTGAGTTTGCCACCAGAAGTCTGTGTAGATATCCAATTAGGACCAATGGCTAAGGCAGTCTTTTTAAGAGAAGAATCCTATTGGGACTCTAGGTTAGAGAAGTATGGGAGAATGGGGAAATAGAAGCATCCAGAGGGTCCTAAGAACCTACAAGAAGAACATTATGATGGGCTGATCTGGGGCCAGGGGTACTGCTCAAACTATGGCACCAGCCAAGGACAATACATGCAGTAAACTTCAAACCCCTACCCAGATCTAGCCAATGGACAGGACATTCTCCACAGTTGAATGGATAGTGAGGTATGACTTTCACAAGAACTCTGGTGCCACATATTTGACCACGTCCCATGGATGGGGAGACCTGGTGGCACTCAGAGGAAGGATAGCAGGCTACCAAGAAAAGACTTGATACCCTATGAGCATATACAGGGGTAAGAGATTACCCTCATTCACAGTCATAGGGGAGGGGAGGAAGGGGAAATGAGAGGGAGGAATGGAAGGATACAAGGGATGGTATAACAATTTAGATGTAATATGAATAAATTAATAAAATATATTAAAATATTAAAATAAATAAATAAAAGAAGAATTTTCTTCATGTGTTGACTTTTGTATAAGCTGCTTATTTTTATTTTTATGGAGATTCAGTCCAAGGATGAGAGACCACCTGAACCACTGTACTGCTATCAGTGTCTAGTGCTCACCACACATTCCAGAGGTATGTAGGGATTTGTGTAGGTATGCAAGGATTTCCTTGAGATTTCAAGGAATTTCATGTGGGTTACACAAATACTTTTTTATGCAGAAATGTAATCATATATTGAAAATTTTGCTCATTAACTGTGAACATAGATCTCAGCAGGAGGTCTCTAAGTGTACATAAATGGAAAATACGCACAGTTCAGGAGCAGAATAAAATAAATCACCAATAAATATTGGTCCAGAACTTAGACAAAAGCCCAGATGCCAGAACTGCTGAGTTGCAGATCCATTACTTTATGTAGTAGAGTGAGCTGTTTCAGGGAAGCAGGAAGGAAACCAAGCGCAGGACCTCTTAGCCCTGTCAGGTTTTTCATCTGCTTCAACTGCTAGACATCACATAGTTTCCAGAGGGAAGAGGAGCTGTAGCCACCACTCTTGGTTGTACACAACTTGTCACTGTGCTGTCACTTAACATGATCCTGCTAATAAACAGAACTCACTGGTACTTATGAGTTCAGAATGCATCAGTAATTGAGGTGGTTAATTACAAATGCCAACTTGAAGGAATGCAAAATCACCTGGAAAGAGACTGCAATGAGGAATATCCTATACTGGATTGGCTTTTGGCCATGTCTAGGTGCATTAACCAAAGCGGGGAGATCTACCCACTGTTTGTAGCACTAGTCACTACACATATTAACTTACTTCTCTCTGCTCCTTAATTGCAGATACACTGTGACCTCAAACCCATGGCTTCCCTACAAAGATGCCTATAACTTGGATCTGCAAGCTGCTTGTCACAGCAATGGATACAAATCCAAGACAATAGTGTTCTCAAATCTGGGCTAAAGATATTTTAACCTTGGGAAATTACTTAAACCACACTAAATTCCAAATTTCCTGCATAAAAAATGGATTATAACTGTAGCTCTCTTGAATGTTTTTTTTTTTCTTTCTGAAATTAAGTCAGTGTAAGACTTTTATGAGGAGTAGGGACTAAAATATCACTTAGTTTACTTCTGTTAGAATTACCAAGAATCATTTTCATATACTATGTCAATATATATTATTCATTGGTATATGTCCCCCATGGTTGCGTAGGTTTCATCCTATGAGTGCACTGTAACTTAATTAACTAATCGAATATTGGGACTTCTGAGACTATGTGGCTTCCATACATTCAATTTAAGTTCATTGGTTAAGCACTTACTCCCTCAAAGGCTACCAGGAAGGAATTTTTGGAGATGTAAATTAATAGAATAGTGATAAAAAATAGAGGAAACAGTAGCAATAAAATTATTACTGAAGAAAATCAAAATATTAGACTGTCAGACCCAAGTAATTTGAGTGTTAAACCTGAAACAGGAAAAGCCAGAGAAAGCCATGTCTATAACTCAGAATTCCCCAAACTTAACAGTTATTAGACACCAACAATTCTAGGAGTTGGAAGGAGAAGCAATGCTAAATAAAAGAATGGCTTAAAAATCATGTTCAGAAACATTCTTCTCCACTCACCTCATCACCTTCTACTGCCAAGAAAGATACTCTAGCATCCTTGTGAGAGAGTCTGTCTTCTCCAGAGAGTAAAACAAGGATTCCCCAGGACTACAAGGCTCTTTCTAAACCTTAGGTTCCCATTCCAGTATAGAAATGAATAAGGCTCATGGGATGTGGAGATCCTTAGGGCTTTAGTCCTACTCCTAGTACCCAGCCTCCTTCTAGGTGGAAGACTGGGCAGCCAGTTATCTCTCAGCACATCCTCCTGACAAGCCAATGCCACCTAAACTCTGTCCAATCTAAATAACCACTGCCTTTCTTTCCTTACTCTTAAGTGGTCTATTAACCAAGGCTTGCCTAAAATCTGAGAAATAACTTTAACATAAGAGACAGAGCTGAGCTTTCTTCAATATAGTTCTTGAAGTTTTAGTTAGAGCAGTAAGACAACAAAAGGACATCAGAGGGATCCAAATGGGAAAGGAGGAAGTCAAATTATCTGTATTTGCTGATGCTATGATAGTGTACATAAGTGACCCCCAAAATTCCACCAGAGAACTCCTACAGCTGATAAACACCTTCAGCAATGTGGCTGGATACAAAATTAATTCAAAAAAGTCAATACCTTCCTGTATATAAATGATTATTATGCAGAGGAAGAAATTAGGAAAACTACACTCTTCACAATAGCCATAAGTAGTGTAAAGTATCTAGCAGTAACTCTAACCAAGCAAGTAAAGGAGTTGTTTGAAAGAAAGTTCAAATCTCTGACGAATGAGTTTGAAGACGACATCAGAAGATGGAAAGCTCTCCCTTGTTCATGGATCAGGAGACTTAACATAGTAAAAATGGCCATCTTATCAAAAGCAATGTACAGACTCAATGCAATCCCTATCAAAATACCTACACAAAAATTTAAAGACACTGAAAGATTAATTCTTAACTTCATATGGAAAAACAAGCAACTCAGAATAGCCAAAACAATGCTGTACAATAAAATATCATCTTGAGGAATCTCCATACCTGATCTCAAGCTGTACTATAGAGCAACAGTAATTAAAACAGCATGGTAGTGGCATAGCAATAGGCTGGTTGATCAATGGAATTACATCAAAGACCCAGAAATAAATCCACACACCCATGGACACTTGATTTTTGACAAAGAAGCCAAATCATTTCAATGGAAAAAGGCTAGCATCTTCAACAAATGGTGCTGGCCTAACTGGATGTCTACATGTAGAAAAATGCAGATAGATCCATATTTATCATCATGCACAAAACTCAAGTCCAAGCGAATTAAAGACCTCAACATAAAACCAGAGACACTAAATGTGTTAGAAGAAAAAGTGGGGAAGAGCCTTGAACTCATTGTTACAGGAGACAACTTCCTGAACAGAACACCAACAGCCCAGGCTCTGAGGTAAACAATTAATAAATGGGACCTTATGAGGTTAAGAAGCTTCTATAAGGCAGAAGACACTGTCTACAGAACAAAGTGACAGCCTACAGACTAGGAAAAGATCTTCACCAACCCTACATCTGACAAAGGACTAATATCCAAAATATATAAAGAGCTCAAGAAATTAAACACCACCAAACCAAATAATCCAATTAAGAAATGGGGCTTAGAACTAAACCGAATTCTGAACAGACATGATTATCGAATGGCTGAAAAACACTTAAAGAAATGGTCAACATCCTTAGTCATCAGAGAAATGCAAATCAAAATGACTCTGAGATTCCATCTTACACCCATCAGAATGGCTAAGGTAAAAAACTCAAGTAACAGCATATGCTGGTGAGGAGGTGGAAAAAGAGGAACACTGCTTCATTGCTGGTAGGAGTGCAAATTTGTACAACCACTTTGGAAATCAGTTTGGTGCTTTCTTGGAAAACTCAGAAAAAATGAGTGGAGCTAGAAAAGATCATCCTGAGTGAGTTAACCCAGACCCAGAAAGACTCACATAGTATATACTCACTTATAATTGGACAACAGGGATGTCCCCTGAAAGTCTTCACTTAGTAGGAGATTGGGATAGATGCTGGGACTTCCTATTGGGTTTCCATGTGAGAGAGGTATGAGAGAATGGGGGAAATAGAAGGATCTAGAGGGTCCTAGAAACCTACAAGAAGACCATCAGAGCTGGTGGATCTGGACCCTGCGTGGTCTTCTCAAACTACTGTACCAACCAAGGACAATGCATGCAGTAAACCTAGAACCCCTCATTCAGATCTAGCCAATGTACACCACATTCTTCACAGTGGGGAGAGTGGGGACTGACTCTGACAAGAACTCTGGTGCCCATATTCAACCACTTCCCCTTGGTAGGGAGACCTGATAGCACTCAGAGAATGGGTAAGCAGGTTACCAGGATGAGACCTGATAGGCTGTCATCATATGGTGGGGGAGGAGGTCTCCTTCTGTCACTGACCTAGGGGAGGGGAATAGGGTGAAAGAGAGAAGGAGGGTGGAAAGGGAAGGTATAAGTGAGGGTATTACAATTGAGATGTAATCTGAATAAAGTATTTAAATAAAATTAAAAAAGAGATAGAGCTGATTTAGAACAGACAAATACAACTTGCTGACTGCTTAAGGGGAAGAAAATTAAACATACACATACACCCCCCCACGCACACAAATACACATAAAAACAAAAGCCCTGGCATTAATATTTCAACCATGAGAAAAGAACATGATGCGAAAGGAATGGTCAGAGAATGAACATCTCTTTAAAGGTAGCAAATTGGTGTGAAAATAAGAACTTATTTGAAGAGCTGGGATGTAAGTGGGAAAAAAATCTTTCAGAAACTATATACAAGTCCAGGGCTATATAGCTCAGTATCAGAGCCCTCATGTAGCATACATGAAACTGAATTCAATCTCTAGTACAGAAAAGGCATACATGTATATGCCTGTATATAAATTTGTATCAAAACAAATGAGTATAACTTAGAGAAAGAATGGTCTTGACTATTATAGATGAAAGATGATATTTGAATGAAAATAATATTTTAAAAGTTTAGAGTCAGCTTATTTTGTAATTTGGAGTAAAGCCAGAGGAGCATCTAATTATTTAATGTCTTCCAGTATGGAAAGAGTGAAAGTTCATTTCTATAATCAGAACCTCCAGGCAGAAAGAAAAGACTAGAAGCCAGGCACAGTGTCACATGCCTGTAATCTCAGCACTGATGGAGGCAGAGGCAGGTAGATCTCTGTGAGTTCAAGGCCAGCCTGGTCTGTAAAGCAAAGCAAGTCTAGGGCAGCCAAGGCTACATAGAGAAACTCTGTCTTGAAAAACAAACAAACGAACGAATGAACAAACAGAGTAGGATGTCTTTAGTGACCATTCTAAATATCTAACAGCAAACCAATGAAAACTAAGCTGCACAAATTATTGCCTGTCATGGTCTGAACGCACCCATTTTCAACAAGAACTGACATGACATAAGTCAAAAACATAAGGACATAGGACACCCTTCTGGTGTAAGTCTCTCCAGGATAAGACGGGGTGAACTTGCCCTCCTGTGGCTTTTCTATAATGGCTCTGGCTAAACCAAGGGAAACAGTTCAACGTCAGATTTACTTTTCCTTCACCTTCATTTCACATATTTTCATTGATTCATTGAAGTAGTATATGTTACAACATTCTGGGAGAATTTAGACAAGACCATGTACCCTATCAAAATTCAATAGAGACTCCTGATAATTAACAAGAAATCCTAGGCTAATATTTTTCTTTCCTAAAATATGCAAGAAGTTGAGACAGAGGTGTTTTTTAAATTATTTGCTTCATTTATTTCTGGACATAACCTATTTCCACTTGTTATGTAAGGCCATAAAGAGAGCTCACTTGTTACTTTGATTCATGTTTATCAACACACATTCCCAAACACCCAATACAAGGATCGCCTAACATGTTCCAAGTGACACAAATTAAATCATAGTATTATAATTTAGGGCCAGAACATCAGTATTTCAATGTTACCAAACAACTGTAGTAAACAGACAGAAAATTAAATAAATAATTTGCAAGGTTGCTACTTTCCTCGAAGCTCACTACATACATTTAGTTAGTGTAAGGTATTGCGTACTTGGAACTTGGTTTTCCTATCTAGTTCTCCAGAATGCAGATACACTAAGAATGGAGGAGTTTGGAGGGGTAACTGTGAAGTCATTTTCAGAGTGCCTGACTAGTCTGAAGCAAAGAGCCAGCATAAGGCTTCTGTTGAGGTTCACTCTATGTCTAGCTGTGTAATTCTTCATAGAGAAAACTTTATCTTACCATCCAGATGCTAAACATTGGTCCAACAGTGACAAGTTCCATAAATCATCATGAGCTTGTGAAAGGGACACACAAGCAAATGCTTACTTTTATTTTATGATCATCATCTTCTTCTTCTTCTTCTTTTTTTTTTTTTTTTTCGAGACAGGTTTTTTTGTGTATCCTTGGCTGTCCTAGCTTCGCTTTGTAGACCAGGCTGGCCTCTAACTCACAGTGATCCCCCTGCCTCTGCCTCCCGCGTGCTGGAATTAAAGTTGTGTGCCACCACGCCAGGCTTGTGATCATCTTCTTAATTGGCTCTGGCAGAGTTATATGTGTATAATTTTTTTCTTTGAGGAATCACTCTCGTTTTCCTCTATGTTTAGTGGCATTTTCTCTAAACAGATAATAATTGATGGTAGAAATTAACTCTAGGCTGCCAGCTGTCCATTTGAAATGGAAGAAAATGTTTTTTAAAAAACAAGGAAAAGTGCTATATGAAAAGAAAGTGGAGAGAAGAAAGAAGACAGTAAAGATGAAAATAGTCGAGGAGAAAAAGGAGGAGGAGGCTGAAGAGGAGAAGGGGCACTATCCCCTTCTGTGCATTGGGGGCAAACACTGCTTACAGAGTTTCTTATGATCTTAGAGAATATTAGTTAACCTTTTTTAGATTTCTGGTCCCTACACCATGTCAGAGTCAGGACTGAGGAGAGGAAAACAAGTGCTCCAAGCATAGAACGCTACTGTGCACATCACAAGCCATTTGGAAAGCATTGTCCTACAGTGTTTTGCACACAAACGCCAAACAGATAGTTTTACCATGCAACAATGAGCAAGAGGTATCTGCATTCCCAGAAGGGCCGTGCTTCTAAAATTATTCTGAAATTACTATTCAATGGTAACCCAAGATAATATGGCAGCCAGCCCCTACTAGACACTCGCAATGCGCCAAGTCTTGTTCTAAGCAATGTACATGATTTAGTCACGTTCAGTTGTCATAAGGAGTAGAGAGTATTATTTCTCCTGACTTCCTGAGGAGGACACTGCAACCTCAGGAGCTGTCATAAGTAATGGTGCTGTTAAGGGAAGAGAAAACTCCTCATCCAGATTTTCACAATATTAAACATCAACCAATTCCAGTTGATGAAAAGTAGAAAAGCACAGCAGACCTGAGCTTAAGCTTTAATTCTGTCATATTAACTATGAAAACTTAGATCGCACTGCTTGCCTGTGACTGAGTTTACTTCTCTATAATATGGGAAGGGTAATAATGGTGTGCTAAGATGCCAACAGATGTCCTGTTTTAGCTAACTTTTATGTTAGTCCCACAGAGCACGTCCCTGGGAAAGCTAGGTGAAAGGGAACAAAATTGGAAGCCTTTTGAAAGCCTAAAATCATTGCGAATTAGGCATCTCAACCCTACACTCAACTAAGGAGTGCCGAGAGTGGAAGAAATAATATTCCCCAGGGAAGAGCACTCTAATTTGTTTTTCAATACCAAATTGTCAGCTCTAAAAATATATACATACAACTAACTGCATATAAACTGAGCAGTTGGTTATATTTAAGAATATAATCTGTATGTGTGTAACACATATATGCATGCAACAATAATCAATGATAAAAGAGGCCATGATTTTGAATAAACTAAGAAGGTATTTATGGAAGGTTTTAAAGGGATGAAAAAAAGAAGGAATTATATTATAATCTCAAAAAATAAGAGAAATCATTTGTAAAGATTAAGAAAATATTTTATACACACACACACACACACACACACACACACACACACACACGTATTTTGCAACCATAGCCCAAGTGTACTTTAAGTGATTTAAATCTGCTAAAAAGAATACACATATTATATTTTGCAAGTTAACTACATCACCATTAATAATGTCTTTTAAATATCAAATAATGTCTAAATACATAAACTGCAGGAGGGAAAATATTAAAAATGTGAAACTGTGGATTGTTGGATATCTATTTTTGCCTTATTCCTTCTCACTAAGAAGCATAGCGGTTGATGTCTACTTTTCTAAATATTTTTTTCTTCTTTTATTACAGCAACCCACCCAATTCCTTTGAGGGACTGACGATATCTTACTTAATGAGGTTTCTACAAGTCAGTAAGGAATACTTTCCTCCCATTCAAAAATCAGTGCTGACCACATGATCCATACCTGACAAGTAACAATTCTAAAATGCCCCACTCAAGAACAGACTTGGCATTTTGTCTCAGTCTGTAGTACTGAAAGTGGAAGGAGGATTTCCTCCTTTTATTCTATATCATGAACCCAAACACTGTGGCCCTCCAAATACTGGACACGTATATATTTCACTCTCTAGAAGAGCTTGAAAACTGAGCTGTAAAAGTATAGGATTTGGGAGATGGGGGTTCGGGAGAAAGAAATTGAGATATGGAAAGTGGGAGCCAAAGTGAGAGCAAGAGGACTCACTGGTGTCGTGTGTGTGGTCTCTGCTTCAGATCCTGCCTTGATGTCTATTGATACTGGACTATAACTCGGAGGCCAAGTAAAGGCTTTCCTCCTTCAAGCTGCTTTTGGTAAATGTTTTATCACAGCCACAGAGAAGAAATCTAGACTGGAGTGAATATGCCAACGGGTAATTGGCATTTAAGTATAACACAAAGCTAAGAGCAAATCATTTGGTAATAAGGCAAAGTTTTCAAGTATATTGTAAGGTTGAAACTCAGCAAGGGAGGGAAAATTTTTTAATTTCATTCTTATCCCTTCTCCCATATACACAGATTGTAATTTGAAATCAGCACAAGGAACATAGAGTCTAGTCAACAATTAGTTGAGTAAGAAAAAAATAAAACTAATTCTATTTAAATTCTTGTGACAAAAATAGAGTAAGGGCAAAATTCCTGCTCTGACCAGCACAAAATTTGGCCACCTATGCATGCTATAGTTCATTCTGATGCTGTATCCTTTAAAAATTTTGTCAGAAGGTGCCCAGTCCTGATTAACAGGGATGTAAGAAGAATAAAAAGATAAGGACTATTCAATATAGAGTAGAAAAGAACTTGCCAAGACATAATAATATCTCTTTAAACAATGAAGAGCTGGGATCTGTCAGGAAGACGTCTGAGTGAACTTGTTAATCTGGCCATACAAGGCAAAACTAAAACTCCTGTCTCCACAATGAAGGACTTTGTAACCGTTTGCACCAATTCAAACTAAAGGCAGCTGCCTTGGGAGACCACTGATTATCTACCAACAGGAAGATCATCTGCACAAAGGTTTGTTAACTATTGCCAGCACTTTTCAAACGTCAATTACCTTTGAGTTATCAAGAGCTGGATAAAAATACAATACTTTCTGAAGTTGGAGTAAAAGCCTGAATGTCTAATTAGCTCCAAAGTGATACTTATAATGTTGATGTATAGACCACACTACTTTGAGAAGCACAGAGCCTGTTAACTGACGCTCAGAGATAATAGTCAATAATTCTCTGAGAGGAGCAGAGGAAACAGACAGGCAAGAGTTTTACGTGCACACACTGGTGCTTGACAACGCAGGTGTCAGGAACATTTCCTGGAAGCAATGGGTTACATTACAAGTCCACTCGGCAAATGCTTGTCTTTGAAGAATATGTTCTAAAGAAAGAAAAGTTCTCACTACATGTTTCATATAAAGTGGATAGAATGATCCATTTTCATTAGAAAAGGCCAATTATTGTCAACAATTGAACTTAATAGTACTTGCTAGCTCCATTTTAATAATTCTATATTAAATTCAAGAGTTTAAGTATTGGTCTAATTTATTCAACAACAGTTCTTCAGAATTATTCATCTCCCCACAACCTTTTGTGCACAAGCTCTGCTTTTTTTATTATACCATTTATACAGACTTGTGTTTTCTAACTGGCTGAATCATCAGGGTCTCTCAAGATACTTGACAGATAATCCCAGTAGATACAGCGTCCCTTGGTGTCTCCAATATCAGTCTTCTCATATGCTAAATACTTACATCTGTTTGTGATAAAGGTGGTGCATGGAAATCTCTCTAAGATGCCTGTTTTCCAACTTATACTTTCAATATTATTTTAACATACTCTATAAAATCAGGTGGATTCTAAATCTATAAAGTTTCTCACATGAAATTATGATAGTTAATTTAACAAGGAAACATTATGTTATTTTAAATCAAATATCTAAAGGCTACAATTTTTTTGCTGGCTTTTAGAGTACTGTAGTAATTTCATTCTCTAATTTCATTGTTGGCGTCATCGAAGGTTTAAAAACATTATTTTTTATTAAAGCATGTTAGTCATAGTGGGAACATGGTTTTGTGTAGTGCTTGAGTTGTTTACTTTTCTATATAAACTAATAAGATAGAGATATTATTTTTAAAAAGATATTACTAAAGCATTTTGATGAGAAATGTCATATTAACTTCAAACAGAAAACTCAAGATAAGTTGTTTTGATGGGACTATAATCATATTTATTGATTTAAATTTATCTATACTCAATTTTAATATTGTTAAAATAGTTCATTTTATATTCTTATAACTGTATCATGTAAACAATTGTCTCCCATACATTCTATACACCAAGTACCCAAATTTCCAACAGTATGTCCCAATGTGCCACATAAATATTATTTTCTGGGTTGAAAACCCCACTAATGAAATGTTGCTTCCAAGTCGGGCAGTGGTAGTGCATGTCTTTAATCCCAGCACTTGGGAGGCAGAGGCAGGCGGATTGCTGTGAGTTCAAGGCCAGCCTAGTCTACAAAGCAAGTCCAGGACAGCCAACGCTACACAGAAAAACCCTGTCTCAGAAAAAAAAAAAAAAAAAAAGGAAATGTTGCTTCCAATATATATTCTGTTCCAAAACACCTTCTTCTTTAATTATGGACTCAGCCTATAGCTGAGTCCATAGCAAACTTTTAAGTCTACACAATGACTAGGAAATATTAAATTAAGTTATCTCATTGCCATCTCTTTTTATTTGTAAACTACATTGTATTTTGTTACCCAGGATGAATTAAATCAATCCTCCTTCCTGAGCATTCTTAATTCTTTCTGTAAACCATGGAATAATATTATATGGAGGCTGAAAATATTCTTTTTGCATTTTCAATTTTCAGTAAAGCTTCATTCTATTTTTGTTAAATTATTATTAAATTTTATTTTCTTTTTATTAAACATGTCAGGGTACACATTTAATTTTATAGTATCATAAGCTTTTACAAATTTTCTTCCTAAGGCCAGGTAGCTCTGATGATCTGTAGGAGCCTGTCCCTTCTTTCACAGTACCCTTACTCTCATCACTTCCCCGAACATCAAATAAGCCATTAACTGAATCAGTGGTCATTGGGAGCAGCCACAATAGGCATGCCATAATAGAAACACCGCTTTGTTCAGTCTCTGAATTATTCCCTTCCCTATAAAAACTAGTAAAATCAAAACGTTACTAAAAGCAACTTAAGGGCTAGCGAGATGGCTGCAGCCCACATAAGAACCGGAGTTTAGATCCCAGTAACCTTTTTCTTTTCAAGCCAAGTTTAACCTCAGCAGCACAATGAAGGCAGAGACAGTGGATCACTGGGGCTTGCTGACTGCCAGCCTAGCTCCAGATTCAGTGAAAGACCTTGTCTCTAGGGGAATAAGGCAAAAATAGCAGACCAGAATACCTGACATGTGTTCTGGCCTCTGAGCATTCACACATATACACAAACACACACATGCGTGTGCGCACACACATCCACACACCCACACCCCACATACACCTTAGCATTATTGAACCTCATCCTCCATCACGTCTTGCCTCATCTGTTTATAGTGCAGAACATCCCTTTTGTCTTTTCTCTGCGTGTTCTAATGCCTTTTCCCAGTAGCCTGTCTTTCTTTCTTTATGCCATTCCACTCCCACACCCCTTAGGAGGTTGAACAATTTATTTTACAAGAAATACACCTCTCGTATTCTCTTCCTTGCGATTTTATCTTTGGCAAAGTCCAAAGCATTCTGGTGAACAAGATGTGCATGGTAACTGTCTTGAACCTCATCACACTGCCACTTAGGCCAGCTTCCTATTTTGATATTCAAAGGTTGGAAAGACCCAAGTCAAACAGGAAGCAGCTGAGAGCGGGCCTGGACAGCAGAGCACAGAGCCAGTCTGCTCAGAAGGCATAGCGTTTCCTCAGAGGCAGAGCGACTGTCGCTGTCCAGACTTCAGTGCTGAATATTAAAGGCTGAGCTTGCTCTTGCCTGTTCAACCCCTTTGAATCCAAATAGATTCCATCAAGGCAACCTGAACGCTGTCTCGCAGATGGGCGTGGAGACGTTCTCTTATTCTCTAAGAGAAAATTGTCTTCCACAAGGATACATGGTGTATTTAATGTGAAAGTAGTGGCACAGCTTCAGGTCAGCACCAACACTGAAATCTCCAGTGAGGGAAAAATAGAAAGTTCCGGGTTAATGAAACTTGCTCCTCTCTTCTCTGAGTCAATTCAAAAGCCTTTTGGGGATATGAACTTCTTTATTGAAAACTTGAAACATTTTTTTCTATTTTAAAACTCATGCTGCTAATCAAGCAATTAATCAATCCTTCCTTCTTTTTCCTTTTTAATGTAAACACTGCAGTGATGGTGGCGTTGGGCTGCAAATGCTCTGGGGTAGAATTTTAAATATTGCTTTAGCTTGGCTCAGAAACGAGAGCAGGAACTGTGAGTTATTGAAAACATACTGGGGAAACGTTGTTTTAGCATCGTTTTGAGGAAGCGCTCGCTCGTTTATCTGAACCAATGCAGCAGGTAGCTTCCCTCCTCTGCTCCCAGCAAGATCTAAGCACAAGTCCTGCTGATACTCAAGAGCCATTACAAGAATCCTGTGCTCACTCCCCACCCCCAGGCACATTCATAGGAGACAATTAAGTAACACAGAGAAAATAGATGGAAGGCACGAGGGGTGGGGTGGGGGTGGGGGCGGGGGGATGCACTTCCTGCCTTGGGATGTTGGTAGTTATATTCGAGTAAGGCGCTTTTCGTTGAAGAATGGAGATGTTCTTCATAGCTACAGTATTTATGGGCAGACAGCAGAGCTGACTGATTCCACCTTACAGTCCTTTCCTTTTCTTAATCCTTCCCTGCCTATTTTAGTCGCTTCTCCACCCCGCCGGGAATGCCATCCAGTTCTCAGTCCAGGTAGATCTGACGTCAAGAGATGGCTTTCGTCGATTTGACGTGTAAACACTCATTTCTATTCTGGCTGGGAAGGCTGGAGCTCTACTCAGCCGAGAGACTGAAGCGCCTCAGTGAGCGCTCGCCGCCGCCCAGCCTCTCCTAGCGCGTCTCCCAGCCCTAGTAGAGCAACACAGAGCCAGGAGTGCTTCAGAGCAGCGGAGTGGAAAGGACCAGTCTAGCCAGTGTTTCTCTGGCTTCTTTTCTCTCAGCCATTCCTACTTGTGTGAGAGCAAGGGTGTGAACCATGGAGCAAAGAGGCTGGACTCTGCAGTGTACTGCTTTCGCCCTCTTTTGCGCTTGGTGTGCACTGTACGGCGTAAAAGGCAAGAAGCAGTTTGTCAATGAATGGGCGGCAGAGATCCCCGGAGGACCGGAGGCGGCCTCTGCCATTGCTGAAGAGCTGGGCTATGACCTCCTGGGTCAGGTAAGAGTTTCCACTTTCGAGAAACTTTCTAGGGCTTGAGGACGCTGGTGGGGCTGGAGTGTAATTTCCCGAGTGAGAGCAGCAGATTGCACTCTCGGGCGCTCAGTGTCGCAAGCAGCTGGAAGCATTCCCCTCACCCCATCGCTAGCGCGCGCGCGCTTTCAGAGGATAAAATGCTTGCATTATTTATTGTTTGGGCTGGGCGCTAGCAAGCTGGAGGAAGCTGCCTGCCGCAGTTCAGCCGACCCTGTTCTCGCTGTTGTCGGATCAAGACTTGAAATCCGCTCCCTCGAGGTTTTGGAAAATAAAACAAAAACCCTCCACGTTTGTTAGAGGAACTTGAAGTACACACAGGCTGTCGCCTACCTTGGGAGAGGCAAGTGCTCCTGGTCCCAGTGGGACGCAGCCGGCTTGCGTCTTGAGCCAGCGCTTTCCTTCTTTTCAATATGGCAGCACCAGCTCCCAGTTCAGGGGCCAGGGAAGATTGGAGTGTAGGGGCGCGCCCAGAGCTCGCAGCTGCTGGGGCTAGTGACTCCAAGCATGGGTGGTGGTGGTGGTGATTTACAGTGGTGAGGGAAGCTGGAAGGGAACTAGGTGAGGGAAAGACTTCAGAACATTACCTATGGAGGAGCTCAAGGTTTTCCTCACCAAGTTGTAAAGTCCGAGCTTCCTAACTTTGCATGGCCAATGTCTGGGCAGGGTTTACCTGTAGAAATGACTGTGGGGAAAACATCTCTTTCTGTCTTGTTCCTTAGCCAAGGGCATAAACATTTTCCGGGTGTGTTCGGGTTATGAGATTAACTCATGTCTGTCCAAGTGTAGGCTGAATTAACAGACAGGTCGCTAGGGGCAGGCAGAAGAATTAAGTGGGAGCCTGCTTGGCAGAGCGATCCCAAAGGGAAATCCAGAGGGTGTGAAGTCATTCTAATCTGAACATTTATTTTTCCTTTAAATAGAGTCAAACCCTGTGCCCTTGCAAGGCAAATTGTCCACAGTTAAGGGGGGGGGCGGGGATGGGGAGGAAGAAGGGAGTGAGGAGTTGTAAAACATTTTGGCGCGTTTTCTATTCTGGAGGTGGTGATTGAGACTCTGAAGTCACGAATGAGTAATCAGCGTAGGCGGTGTGTCGATTCCATACATCAGATCCACTAGGAAATACGCCTCCTCTAGCCAGAGGCTTCGTTCTCTAACGTTGTGAGCCAAATGGTCTTTGAGAGGCCCAGCATGAAACTCAATAAAATTCCCAGAGCTTATTTTTTTTTAATAGTTCCAGGCAGTGCTTTCTGGGCTGAATACTAAAAGGAGGAAAAGACATGCTCTCAATGAGTTCAGATCTAGAGGATTGCGGACTAGAAATAAATGACACCTGAATGCAATTTGTGTAAGGGAAGTTGTACTTGATGGGACAATACAGCATTTTTTTTTTAATCGAAGAGGGAAAGAGTAGAAAGGAATTTGGGAGACATAAAAGATAGCTACTGAAAATATATACTACATAGGGGTTGAGAAGAAGAGTCAGAGGCTGACAGAAGAGCATGGTGAGACTGGAGAGCGCACTCCAGGCACAGAGAATAGCTTTCAGGTGACACAGACACAACGAGGCTTAATAATAAGTTTGGTTATTGCGTGCAACTCAATAAAAAAGTAACTCAAAAAAAAGTAGCAGATGGAAATATCCTGGTGGGTCCTACAAGTACCGTAGAAATTTGTATGTTCTGGAGTTTGGGAAGGTGGTATTTAGTCAGCAGCTTGGTATCTGTGACTGGAAAAGAAAGAAAACGTATAAATACCTCTCTCACATACATACACCGGCCTCAGACATACCTAGACCACTCTGTATGAGAATTATTCTTCAAAATAAACTAGCTTCTTTCTAGTCATTTTCGGTTAAACTTCAATAAAATTTTTTTTCAGAAATAATAACCGTAACAGACTAATGATGCTTTACTAGCTCTGCTTACTCCCGCTCCCCACTTTTTTCTCCGGCATTTCTGAAACCATACTAATGTATGACACGTATCCTAGCATTATGGACTCAGGACAAAGCTAGGAAGAGGACAGAGACAAGGAGCAAAGCTAGCAACAGTAGAAACAGAGCTCACCATCCCTGACCTGTTCTTCAGGATTTTGACGTCTCGTCCTGGTTCCGTCTGTAGCATGCAGTAGATTCTCTGCCTAAGGCTCTGCTTTGGAGCTAAGCCTCAGCATTTCTACTAAAATCAGTTCTCTGGGTGGGGTGGTGAGAACTAACAACTTAAAGAACATCCTTCTTTTAAAACAACACAAATGTTTATTTATTAATTTCAAAAAACCAAACATCTAAAGGTTTTAGTCAATTCACAGTTTGTAGTGTTTTATGTAAAAAGGCTTTAGCTCAAAAAATTAAACGTCATTCTAAATGAACCAGAGGGCAATGGTAACCACCAAAGAAGTACACATATCCTGAGGTGGGGCACCTGTTTTAAATATAGCACACCTCCTGAAAGCATTGAACTAATGAAAAGCAGAATAACTAATAATGGCTGGTGACATCACAATTGATTCAAATGCTTTATGCCTATAATATCTTGCTTTAGCTGAATTTGGCAATAATCACTAAGAAACCCAAAAGGGATTTTCTTGCATTCCACAAATAATTGTTTTCTGACAGAATATATATATATATATTTAAATTGGTATGCTTTGAGAAATATCTACATATACATTTTCTTCGTGCAAGAAGATACCAAGATACTTCCTCTAAAAAATATGAAACAGGTGTATCTGCATTCTCAAGAGTGAAGCCAAAGAGTGATACCACAGGCCACCTAGAAACTTCTCTGCCTTCCTCCTGAAGAAAAAGAGGGAAGAAAGGGGAAATGGGAAGACACAAGTGAGGGTATAACAACTGAGATGTAATCTGAATAAATTACTTAAATAATAAAAAAAAGTTAACTTCACTGGATTTATTGAAATGTACCTTTATTAGTTAAAAAAAAAAAAACAGCTAACTGTGTTAGTCGATTTCTGAAGAAGTCTGTATATACATTCTGAAGAAAGTATATTGTTATTTTGATTTTTTTTTTTATAGATTGGATCACTTGAAAATCACTACTTATTCAAACACAAAAACCATCCTCGAAGGTCCCGAAGAAGTGCTCTGCATATTACTAAGAGGTTATCTGATGATGACCGCGTAAGTGTGCATCTGACAGCAAACTCATGGCCTCTCCAACTGCTTTCTATGACTCTTTTGCATTGCGAACATGATTGCTTATCTATATTGCATATTATTTCTTTCTATGGAATTATAGCTGCTCGTAGTATGCTTAGAGTGGATTAAGCTAATAAACATTAATTTTATACATATGATTAACTATAAATAGTATAATTTATAGCTTGACATCTAAAGTCAAGCTTTGAGTGCTGAAAATCAAGGGGAAGCATCAATGAAATAATTGACACTGTAGTCAGTCAACAGCCTTTTATATGTTATTGGTACATACAAAAATATTCCTTGAACTCAGAAAATGTAATGATCATTTTAACACGAGCCCAGTGATGCCGAAGAAGTATGTGTGGTCCTGGATTTCAATAAAAGCTTTTTACCATTTTCACTGATAAAAAAAAAAATTAGTGTTTATGAGAAACTTCTAATTCATTTCCTTATGAAGTGTTTATTTAAACATGTTATGTTGTTTTGACTTAAACTGTGTCAGTATTAGCTCTTTCCATCCTTGTTTGTATACCAAGTCATAATTATTGGGCAACAACAGGAAGTGTCTAGGGTAAATATAGATGAATAAGGTAAAGGCAATTTGAAATATATATTTAATATATCCATTTGGGGGTCAATTTCCAAGGTCTTCAGTTATGCTAATAGGAAAGACTTAATGAATACATTAAGAGTGTCGAAATACCATATGCACAATGTTGTCTTCTCTTCTGACCGTGGCAGTCCTGGAGAAGTGCATCCCGGTTGGCCTAATGTCTGCGTACATGACTAATGTTGCTTAGGGCACCCTGAGAAGTACAATGAGAAATACAAATTATCATCTCAATTGGGGCGGGGCGGGGGTGGGGGGGAGGAGAAAATAATGACAGAAAGGCGATGGCAACACAACAATTAAATGTAAGTGGAATATAAGAATCTTATTAATTACTTTGTGGCTTGGCTTGCTCCTTAACTTATTTTTTTAATAAAAAAAACAAGTTATGAAGAGAAGATATTGGCCTTGGGTTGCAAGGTTCAAAAAAGTAGAACCTACCACATTGATGCTGCTTTATCAGGACCAAGGACCATTGTTAGCTCCTTGTGTCAACCTCTGGCTAGATGAGGCAGATCAATGAAGTAATTGACACTGTAGTCAGCCAACAGCCTTATTTTTAAAGTTTTAAAAATTTTTTTCTAGTGAGTCTTATGTCCCTCATCAAAGTAAATGTCTCCTGGCAAGTGGGCCCTGAAAAGCAGGCTTAATCCTTAGATGAGGCAGAAAAAAAAATTTCTTCTTTGCCTAAATACATGGCCCACATTAATGTGTGAGGAAGTCAAACTGAATTCCCTTCTCATTTTCATGGTAGAAGCTGGGCAGAGTGGAGTGTGTCAGCTATTCTTACCCAAAGTATCTCATGCAAATGAACAGATGGTTTAATTCTCTTCTCCAGTTATCTCAGTAAAACTTGGAGAAATACCAAGATATAACAAAAGGCTAGTAATTACTCATTGATAAAAGTTTATTACAGAGGTGTTTATATAATACTAAGAAAAATTAACCTCAGCATAATTTTACCTTAGGAAATACCTTGGAGTCCTAGAAGCTTGCAGTGGATAAGATGGTATTTAGTATTTTTGCAGATCAAAAGTATTATTTATAATAGAGCGCACGATACCTATTATGAGCATAATCAGAAGGCACTGACAATTTTCTCCATTCCATTTAGTCTGCTCTTCTAGAGATTAATATGCAATTCTAGTTAATGACATTAATCATAGCTTGGTTTGCTACAATTGGATGTTTATTTGATCAAATGGCAGAGAGCCACTTCTGATACGCTATTTTAAAAAATTGCTCTTGATTTTCACTTTGCTGCTCTTTTATAATGGGAGAAAATAGTCTTTAAAATAAACTCCATGAGATGCATCAGAAAGACTATCTTTACAGACTGATGAAATTTCCAGCTTTAAGTGGTCCCCTCCCACAAAGATTTGTATGTGTCTTCTAGTAGCCAGCTTCCAAAGGCCAAGCTAGACAACAGGCAATGTATTTCAAGGAGTGTGGCATTTTAAGCCAAAATGATTATTTGATAATATAGGCATTTTAAAATAAATTATAGTGGCTAATTATTGCTGGGCTCTCCAGTCCCTCCCAGTATTTATGATAGGCTTCCAATATACTTTCTAATTGAAAACTCAAGACACTCCTGGTGGGTTTCTTTGGCCTTCAGATGGAAATTATGTTTCAGTTTTTATATTTGGATTTGACTCCTGGAAACTCTCCTGTTAAACATATCCCACTGCATGGTGATTTTTTTTTCTGTGTCTGACCCTTTAAAGGATCCCCAGTTGTTAGTCAACTGGCCCTTTGGGAATGTTGAAGCCCTTTGGCAAGCCTTTGAACTGCTTGACCCCATGACCTTTAGTGTCAGGTGCCTCTTGGACTTATGGGAACAGGAGAGGACATAAAAAGCCAGCAGAGGTTAAGGGAGATTGAGTAGGGTTAGAGAAGAGAAGGCCCCTGATGCAAAATGGAAGATTAAAAGGAGAGAAAAGAGAAACTGAGTTGAGCCAGAGAAGATATTTGTAGGAGACAGTTAAGAGAAGATGCATCAAGGAGCCAAAAAGGAAAAGCTAAACCCCACCTCACAGTGGACTGTCACCACATACACAACAGAAAAGCTGTGTTTGAAGCAGAAAATAGTCATGTGTCCCAGCGAAGTAAGAATACAGTATTATCTCCCAATGATACTAACTACAAGACAGGCCTCCATTTTCTCCAGGCCTCAAGTATAATTGTGTTGTACCAGAGATGAGGGCCAGGTAATTTTTGTATTGTCAGATCTGCTGGCATAATGTATGAGGCTGATTTAATGACATGTGTGCCTGGTCAGTAATGCTGATTTATCACCTCAGGTCTTAAATCTGTTTCTCATATTAAATACTCTTAGGCAGGAGGTTAGAACACAGGGCAGCCAAAGTTTCAAATTTGCACACAAAGCACCATTCTGGCATAATACTTGTAGTCTTTACCTTTGGGTATGAACAGAGAAATAAAGCAGCAAGAGTGCTGTAATAGCAGTCCTTGAGGCCCCTGGCTCGTTGACTCATTCTATGAAAATGGACAAATTGTCAGCCTCAGAGCCCTGGAACTCTAATGTGGAAATGTGTATTATGGCCTCTTTTCAGATGGTAGCAGGCTGCATTCTCTTTCCACTGTAAACACAGTGGAAATAATCTGAAGGTCTCACCACTTACTGCTTCTCCTCCTGCTAAGAGTACTCTTTACTGTAATGGAGGGAACACTTGTCTCCTCAGTGGGCAATCTTTTCATCTCCCTGGGCTGGGAGTTTGAGCTGTAGTCAGGCAAAACCATCACTAAGACACGTGAGTTTTGGTGGAAAGGGTATTGGAGATAGAGAGAGGGTGATTATATCCAGGTAGAAGCATTATTTTAATTTTCTTACTATAAAAATATTTGTAGGTGATATGGGCTGAACAGCAGTACGAAAAAGAGAGAACCAAACGTTCAGCCCAAAGAGACTCAGCATTGAATCTCTTCAATGATCCAATGTGGAATCAGCAGTGGTACTTGGTAAGTACTGAAAGGACTGGGTAGGATTGAGGCTCTTTATACTGCTACAGCTTCTGTGTTTGTATCTGTATTAGGATTTCTAGAGAATAGAACATATAGAATAAATCTATCTACATATCAATTACAGCTATCTATATCTATCTAACATATATGAGTGTGTGTGTGTGTGTGTGTGTGTCTGTGTGTGTGTAAAAGAGGTTTTATTAGAATGGCTTTGGGCCATCCAACAAGGCCTGGCTGCCTACTAATGGAAATTCCAAGAACCCAGTAATAATTCATTCCATGAGGCTGGATGTCTCCGCTGGAACTCTGTATATGCTGGAATCATTAACACCAGTGAAGAAATGGACTTGTTAAAGAGAGCAAGCAGGCAACAAGAGAACCAGCTTCCTTCTTTCATGTGGACTAGATTAAACATGTATCTTTCCACCTCAAAGATTTGGATTAAAAATGTATCTTCCCATACCAAAGATCTGGATTAGAAATGGGTCTTTCTACTTCGAATGATTTAATTAAGAAAAAAAAAGATCTATCACAGGTATGCCCAGACATTTTGGTTTTATTTAATTGAAAATGTAGTCAAGTGGACAACCAGCAATAGCTGTCACAGTATCTACTACAGATTTTGGCAGAAGGCTATGCTGTCTAAAAAGCAAGGCTGATGGAAGTTCCCTGACACAGACCTTTCATTTTGATGAATGGGTGTTTAAAATAAATCCATGTGTTAATGCTTTTTGCCTTTGTGTCTTAAGTGTATCTGGGATAAGTGCAGAAGAATCATGTATTAGAAGGAAAGAATTTCCAGAAACACCACTCATGATAGGATCGCTATGTTGGAATTTACTCTGGAGAATCCTCTATGTCAGTCATACACATCAGTCATCATAATGTGCAATCCAAACTGACAGTTCTTAAATATGCTTCGGAAAAGAATCTGAATGAGGCAAAAAGAAGAAATGCTAGAAAAGTTTTTTTTTTTTTTAACAAAAACTTAGCCTTGCAAATCATTGTTCCTTTAAGATGTTTGCTGAGCCTTGACTGGTATGTGGTCATGTTGCTGTTTGCCTTCAATGTGTTCGCTGATGTAATGTGAAGGCTCTATAGTAGGGCATAGGCTACTAATGAAAGATTTGTTGCTGGAAATAGCATAAAAGATAATTTTCACAGCCACAGACAAGGGTTTTTGTTCCTATATTAAATAAGGAAGACCATGAGTTTTTCATGTCATTCTTTTCAATTAAGCAATATTTGCTGATTACAGTAGAAGACATATGTCCATTAGCACCTGTTGTATATTAACTATTTAAGAAAAAAATCTAAGTTCCATTCTCTGTGTTGATATCACTAACTGATTTTCTCTCACAACTATCTTGTAAAGATAGAATTTCTAATTTTATCCATTTCTGAAACAGAGATACTGTCAAGATGAATAATTTATTTAAATTTCATCACCACTAGTGGCAGGGCCATAATTCATGGTCCCAGAGAACACATTCTTAACAACTATACACTAAAATTTCCTTCAACTCACATGTGGGCCCTTTTCTCTACTCTTCTGATGCAAACATGCAATCACCTAGTGACTCTTCCCAACTACTATACTTTTATCCAGAATGCTGAAAAGGTGACAACCATTTATGTACTATTTATTGTGATTATGTAATCATTGACTGCTGACTCCATCACCAGGTAACTGGTACTCATTTATGGCATGCCTCGTGTTCTTAGAAATGTGTTCATATCTGTGTTACCCTGTTGTCTGTCTAGCTCTTCTGTATAGTATTACACACTCTAAGTATCAGGAAAATTACCCAAAAGGGAAGGAAAGTATTCCCTAAATTACATAAACATAGAAAAAGGCTATTAAATTGCAGTTTTTACTGAGATTATAGTCTCCTAGCCATTCCAGGTGTTTATTTCTCCTTTAGGGGACTATTTCTACAACAACCGCAAGTGATAAGAACTCAGTGTGGCAATGAAGGCTCAGAACTTTGGCTACATGAAAACCGATATGACCAACTAAAGCTTCAGTACAAACAAAGCTTGACCTTGTAAATATAAATATGAAAAAAACACAGAAAATATGTGTAGTTAAGAGGTCAAAAATAATTCAGCTCTCATGCTTTTTCATTAGGAGAACTAGAAGAATAGCATAGATGGGTTATTGGGCTTGTACTCTCAACTTTGTGTTTTCATTTTACCCAGTTGTCTTCTTGTTTTCCAATAAATAAGGAAAAAATGGTCTCAGGTTCCAATAATAAGAAAAATAATAATTTTCCCAACACCTCTTGTTTTTCTTTACTAGCAAGACACCAGGATGACTGCAGCTCTGCCCAAGCTGGATCTTCATGTGATACCTGTTTGGCAAAGAGGCATTACAGGCAAAGGAGTTGTTATTACTGTCCTAGATGATGGCTTGGAGTGGAATCACACAGACATTTATGCCAATTATGTGAGTCTCAGCTGTCCTGTGTCTGTCACTTAGGGAACCATCTCTGCAGACATGTAGGAGGTTTCTTTCCTTGAAGGGAAGTGGCCTGCCCTAGACTCAGTCTCTGGGCCCACTATCCATCTGTATGAACTTGTTTTGTACTAGTGGGCATAAAAAGAGTTCAGTTAACTCATACCAGTAAGACCAGAAGCTTCTCTGCATTTAGAGCTGAGTAGTATTCCATAGTGTATATGTACCACAGTTTCTTTATCCATTCTTCTACTGATGGACACTTAGGCTGTTTCCATGTTCTGGCTATTATGTATAAGGCTGCTATGAACATGGTTGAGCAAATTTTCTTGTTGTGTGCTGGAGCATCTTCTGGGTATATTCCAAGGAGTGGAATAGCTGGGTCTTGAGGAAGCCCTATTCCCATTTTTCTGAGATAGCACCAGATAGATTTCCAAAGTGGCTGTACTAGTTTGCATTCCCACCAGCAATGAAAAAGTGTTCCTCTCTCCCCACATCCTTGTCAGCATGTGGTGTCACTTGAATTTTTGATCTTAGCCATTCTGATGGGTGTAAGATGGAATCTCAGAGTTGTTTTGATTTGCATTTCCCTGATGACTAAGGAGGTTGAGCATTTCTTTAAGTGTTTCCTCAGCCATTTGATATTCCTCTGTTGAGAATTCTCTGTTTAGTTCCAAGCCCCATTTCTCAATTGGGTTATTTGGTTTGGTGGTGTTTAATTTCTTGAGTTCTTAAGATATTTTGGATATTAGACATTTGTCAAATGTAGGGTTGGTGAAGATCTTTTCCCAGTCTGTAGGCTGTCGCTTTGTTTTCTTGACAGTGTCTCATGCTTTACAGAAGCTTCTCAGCCTCATGAGGTCCCATTTATTAATTGTTGACATTAAGGCCTGGGCCATTGGTGTTCTGTTCAGAAAGTTGTCTCCTGTGCCAATATGTTCCAGGCTCTTCCCCACTTTTTCTTCTAAGTGACTTAGTGTCTCTGGTTTTATGTTGAGGTCTTTAATTCACTTGGATTTGAGTTTTGTGCAAGGTGACAAATATGGGTCCAGTTGCATTTTTTTCACACATAGACCTCCAGTTAGACCAGCACCATTTGTTGAAGATGCTATCCTTTTTCCATTGAATGGATTTGGCTTCTTTGTCAAAAATCAAGTGACCATATGTGTGTGGATTCATATCTGGGTCTTCGATTCGATTCCACTGATCAACCAGTCTGTTGCTGTGCCAGTATGTGGCACTCAGAGGAAGGACAGCAGGTTACCAAGAAGAGACTTGATACCCTATGAGCTTATACAGGGGGAGGTAATCCCCCTCAGGAACAGTGATAGGGGAGGGGAATAAGGGGAAAATGGGAGGGAGGGAAGAATGAGAGGATACAAGGAATGGGATAACCATTGAGATGTAACAAGAATAAATTAATAAAAAAATTTTTAAAAAAGATTTGAAAAGAAGATGGGCAAAGAAAGATGTCTTGAATTTCCAGTAATTTTTCAGTAATTAACTTCCATGACCTTTTACTGTGCCAAAAATGCTAAGGGAATCCACCACAGAAATCAACCCACCCACACCCATCTCTGTGCATCTTGGTTATGGAACAATAATGTGTGTCGCCATATCGACAAAGCCTTGAAAGTCATTCAACTTTTCTGGCACTATTTTTTTTCCAAAACATGAGACTGCTAAGCTAGAAGCTCTGAAATTCACTAACTGGAGCTTTCTTTCAGGATGGAAAAGTCTCTGAATGAGATGACTTTTATGACACTATGTTGTTATTTTTGTTTCTTTAGGATCCAGAGGCTAGCTATGATTTTAATGATAACGATCATGATCCGTTTCCTCGATATGATCCCACAAATGAAAACAAGTGAGTAAATGTGACTATTGAAAGAATGAAGATCTGTAGAAAGCTTTTATCTTGTTCTGGAGACTTATGCTATAAATGTAGTCCAATTTTAAGTCTTGATGAATTTAAACACACTCTCCATGCCATATTTCATTGCTTTTAAAGCAGAAACAAAAATCCATTTTGATTTTCCTTTTAGTTTACAGAAGGATATTTAATTTCTTAATTCTTAAAAGTATCCTTCATAATATAATGAAATTAGCTCCTCAAGTATAACTGAGCATTTGTAGCTTTAGGAAAAATATTAGGAATATAATAGATGTAAATTTTGTGACTCTCTTTACCATTAATATTCAATACTAATCATAAAAAAGAAACATAAAAAAATAGCCATAAAAATCCCAACACCCAACAACTTTCCATTGTGGTAACAACCATGCTTTCTAATGTAGTTCTATCAGAAGGTAATGGCCAGACAGCAGACTCAGATCTTATATGAATCACATTTGCATTACTACAACAAATAAAATTAAATCAACTTGAAAAGAAAAAAGGTTTCTCTTAGCTCACAGTTTTAGAGGATTCCATCTACCATCAGTTGTCTCTGCTGCTCTTTGGACTTGTGAGGTGGCACATTACTGTGGTGGAACAAACTACGCATCTCACAGCAACAAGAAGCAACTAGAGAAGAAGAGAACAATATTTCACAATCAACTTTTTAGGATATGTCCCTAATTACACAAAATGTACCCCTTAAAAGTTCCAGTATCTTTTAATAATGGGCCAAGGGAAGAAGCAAGCCCTTGACACATGGACATATGGAGGAATTTCATATCCAAAATGTAACAAGCCTTCTTCCTTGCTCCAAGAGGTAGCTATGCCACCCCCATAGTGAGTTCTAAAGTCCCATATAGTGCTACTTAAGCTCATCCTAAAAACCCTAGATTTCTAAGTATTGCCCATCATGGGTCTTCAACATGTTGTGGAGTTAACATGCCATAAGTTCAGCAGTTAGAGTAATCTCAGAGGAAGATTTAGATTAAACCTTAGCTCTTCTACTTATAGTTGAGTCAATAAAGTACATTTGTGTGTATGGTGTGTGTGTGTGTGTGTCTTTAGATCTCAACATCTTTCAAAAAGGAATATTTTTGTATAAATATTATTATGGAGATTGCAAGATATGCATATATATTTATATATGTTTATATACCTATTTGTGGCATGGTCATTGATACAAGGAAATGTAAATAAGTGCTTACTGAAATGATTTTGATGATAAGGACGATGGTAGTGGTGTTGACAACTGTGGTCAGGGTTTCTCACTAACAACTGAGATGGACTGCATTTCATTAAGAAATAAGCATGATAAGAATGGCATAATTTGATTAGGGCAGAAGGAAAACCACATTTTGATTTTCTCAGCCAACCAACTCAGAATCTGTATTTGAAAATGAGTCAATGAGAATATTTTTCAGAACACTCATGACTATCAGCCAGGAAGATAGTTGCCCTATTATTTATCAGAAGTTTACAATAAAAAGAAATACTCAACTTCAAACACATTGCCAGACATAACGTCCTTTAAGTTTAGAAAACAAACGGCCCCATTCTGTTAGCCTGTACAGCAGCTGGAGAACTGTTAGTTCCAAGTTCCACGATCACTATCGCCATACGCCATTCCTGTCACTGCTCTTCATAATTGTTGCGTGAGGAATCATTAAGAGACGCATATCAATGCCCCTCGGCCAATTAAAAGAGGAATCACCACATAATAAGTCTTAAAATTGTAGTAACTCTTACTATTAATCTGGCATGAATCTGTATTCAGTATATCAATTGCAGATTTATTTTCTTGTCAAATAATTAGTGTGATAAGGACGCTATAGGCAAAATAAGTCGTTACCCTTTGACTTTTTAAATCAATTGTTAAAATGCCAGTTACTACCACTGTTCTTAGTTAGTAGAAGTTGTTTGTTTGTTTGTTTGTTTGTTTGGGTAACCAAACACATTTCAATTACATTTAAGGCATACTCTATGAGATGGCACCCACACCCGACCCAGCTAAAGGAGCCAAGAGCCTAAGACTAGATAGGTTATGGGCCTAGGAGAAAATCCAATAGTATTATTCTGCTAAAGGAGCATAACCATAAAATAATTCCTAATGATGCAGCCCTCATCAGAAAAGCTTCTTGCAGTAGATGGGAATCAATATTTCACCAGTATACATTGGGTATAAAGAACACTTTATTCATTGATGGTGGGTGTGCAAACTGGTACAACCACTATAGAAATTAGTGTGGAGGTTCTTCCAAAAGATGAAAATAGATCTCTTTCAAGATCAAACTATACCACTCTTGGGCACATACTCAAAGACCTCTATGTCTTACTGTGGAGTTACTTGTCCATCCATGTTTATTGATTCTTTATTCATAATAGACAGAAATTGGAAACAGCCTAAATGCTCATTACCTAGTGAATGGATAATAACAATATGGCTACATTTATACACTGGAATATTATTCAGCTGCTAAGAAAAATGAAATTTTGAAAATTTCAGGCAAATGGCTGGAGCTACAACAGTTATCCTAAGTGAGGTAATCTAGACCACAGGAGGAAAATACCGTATGCTTTCTATTAAATGTGGATATTAGCTTTTAAAATTTCAATATGTGTACTTCAACCTTAATAATTATAAAAGTTAGGTACCTCGTTAGGGAGGAACAGATATTCCAAGGAAGGGGAAATAGAATATAGTACTATGCAGAGATAAAAGTGAAGCTAGAATAAGATTAAATATGGATAGCATAGGAAGGAGAGTTAAGTAGGGAATATGAGGGGGAACACCTTAACTCTAGAGTCTTTTCGAAAAATCATAGAGAGACTTACTACTGTAGAAGCTTCCTGAATGGTATGACAGAAATTTAAAAGGAGTCACCATATAATATGGAAGAGAATACCCCAACTAGACACCTATGCCACCTAGAAAAACTTGCAGAAAAACAACCTGTATGCAAGTACAGGTTGCATATTGTTGAGTCATTGGCCAAAGGGTCACAAAATAGGCTGTTGTGCAGTATCTTTTGTGTGTTCTGATTTGTACATATTCTCTAGAAAGTTTCAGGACAGCTCCACTTGCAGATGAGATAATCCTAACTCAAAGATAAAATGTAAAAACTGGGGATTTAAAAATTACCAGCCGTTGATCTAGCTTCAGACCTTGTAAAGCCTTGGAGGTTGTATAATGTGTTCCCACAACGCGCTATCCACTCTTTTTTTTTTTTTTTTTGTAGGCTTTTTGTTATTTTTGTTGTTGAAGTCCAGGTTTGAAAAAAATTTTTTTAATTAATCTATTCATATTACATCTAGATTGTTAGCCCTTCCCCTGTTTCCTCCCATTCCTCCCTCCCTCCCACTTCCCCCCTTCTCCCCTCCCCTATGTCTGTGATTGAGGGAGACCTCCTCCCCCTATATAGGCAGTAAACTTCAAACCCCTACCAAGATCTAGCCGATGAACAGGATATTCTCCACCGTTGAGTGGAGAGTGAGATCTGACTCTCACACGAACTCTGGTGCCCCTTTTCTGACCACGTCCCCTGGATGGGAAGGCCTGGCAGCACTCAGAGGAAGGATAGCAAGTTACCAAGAAGAGACTCAATATTCTAAACGCCATCTACTCTTAGTGCTGCTTGCCTACTTAGCTTCATTCTCCATAAGTATCTGAGTGGCAGCAAGACCTACCTGCATCTTCAGGTTCAAGGCTTATAAGGAAGGGTGGTATTTTCTGCCCCCAAATCAGCATCAGTGCTTGAAAGCTGACCGAGGGGAGGTGTGGAACTGCAGAGAAAACAGGAAGCAGGTCTGTCTTTGTTGTCTCAGTAAAATTCAGCAATTTTATATTCTGTGCTGGGACAAATTACTCTGGCCAGTGCAGTACTTTTTAAAAGTAGCTGCCTAGTATAGGTACTAAAAGGTAATCCTTCTCATTTTCTTCATGTCAGCGTATCTGTCCATGGCTCCTGTAAGTCACTAGCAGGTTTTGTACCATAGCCAGGTGTTTCTGCAATGAAATGAGCTCATGGCATGAGTCACCTTAGCATTCTCATCAGCTATGGGCCTTCCCGAGTCAGGCTGGTAGAAGAAAAACATAATTATTTTCTGCAGAGTTTCAGAACCGATGCTTCAGTGATGGAAATTTGTTTGCTCTAGGGATGGATATATCCCACCAAATACTCTCAATTTACCAGTTGCTTTCTTTGGCTGATTGGGAAGCAGTCTTGCTCAGTCCTTGATCAGGTTATGAGAATGCGTCATTTCTCAGTTAGTCAGTAGGTTCCCAGAAAATCACGAACTCCTCCTAGTAACAGAAGACCTTTTGGTATCACAGCATGATGCATGGTCCCAGGCACAGAGAAGTGGTACTCCTTATACTTTACTAGAGATTAATGAGGGAGTTCCTAAAATGGAAAATGAGCAACTATTTTACCAGGACCACTTAATCCAAGGCGATTCCTATAACAGAAAGTGAGGAACAATTCCACAGCCCGTGTGTAAGGATCAGAAGACATATCTGTGACACTGTCCCTGGGTGTTGACATACTCACAATAATGTCAGCATCTACACTGGCTGGCTCTTAGTGTGTGTTCTTAGTGCTCGGCACAAACAACTCATGTGGTCTTCACAATGCTCCTATGAGGATAACGTGCTAACCAAGACCAAACCATCAGTTAGTGGCACATGCTTTGCCTCACTATCTATTTCCTTCATCTTGACAATTTAACTTCAGTAGGAAGAACACAAAGAAGAAAGGTGATAAAATGTTAATACATCTAATTATCATGACTTTATGTGAGAACACAAATGCTTATCTTTATTTCTGTTTTATAAATTTTACTCCTTTAATCTTTAGACATGGAACTAGATGTGCAGGAGAAATTGCCATGCAAGCAAATAATCGCAAGTGTGGGGTTGGAGTGGCGTACAATTCCAAAGTCGGAGGTAAGGCAGCTTTTTTCCTGTAGTTTGGTACTTTAATTAGAGACCGTGCTCACTGCTATAAAATGGGGGAGGGGGGAGAAATCCTTGGGTTCTCCATGCCAAGGGAAAAATAAGTTCCTTACAAAATTTGCTGCAGGATTTGAGTGTGACTTGCAAGCAAATCAGTGGATCTGGATTCCTGGAAGACGGATCGCTGAATATAGCCTATACACCCTTGCAGAAGAAATAGTGGAAATGTTGAATGGCATTTGAATGAAACCTAATTTTCTCTATGCACCATTTTAGGAGGGCTAGTTATTGAAATTTTGCTAAGAGAGTAGAAGGACTATGTAGAATTTAGGCAGACGTTTTGTGCTTTTTTACTTTATAGATATTATTTACTTATAAGCAAAGGATAGTTTTTAAATCTTTTTAAAAATATACGTTGTTGTTATATGAAGTAGCCAATGTTACCTTTGAAGCCACAGAAGGGAGACTTGTTAGTTGCTTTGTTCAGTGTAGTAAACTTTGATGTTAATTTGTTTTTTTTAAAACATTTGTAAACAATGCCATTACAGTAAAATCACATCAAAGTCTACCTGGTAACAGTTCAAATTTAGAAAGCAAATAAATTCATTGTAACATAGATACGTGTCTATTTCTCACTAATTAGGACACTCCTGTAGATTTTCAAGCAGTGCTGCTAATTTTTGTTGTTTGTTTGCTTGTTTGTTTGTTTGTTTGATACTACCATCTTCAAAATGCTGTTCTAATTTTAAGAAAATGAAGGCAGGTACAGATCACGTAATCAACTTGAAAAAGAATTCACCTTTTAAGTACTAACCAAGCAGCCATAGTTTGTGAAGAAAGTATCTGATGCTTAATGTTCTGGAGAATAATTGTAGTCGGGTTCTTAAGGGAACAGCCAGTGGCAGCATCAAACTAAAACATAAACCTGATCCTGGATCCACTGTACTTTTTCATCATTCCAGCCTTCGGTGGTCCAGACCCATTTTGAACAACAGCTTAATGTATTAGGCATCTGCTGTACACCAAATATCATACATACAGCACATTATAGTACCTATCCCCTGCAGTGGGCAGGGTAGATTTGGGCATCATATTTTTGGAGTTTGAATCCTGGCTTCCTGCTTTCAAGCTCTGTGGCCTTTGACAAGCAACTGCTTCTCTTAGACCTCAGTCTGTCCACCTATAAAGTTCAAGAATTACAGCACCCGTCTGAAGTAGTAGCTGTGAAGAGATGAGTTTTTGTGTGGGATAATGGCTACATATAATTCCTACATGCTGTTATCATCACATACATTTTATAGTTGATGAAAATGAGGCTTGGAGAGGCAAAATAGTTTTTTAATTATGAATGCAGCTATGAAAAATTAGAGCTGAAGCGTTTTTATTCCAAACACATTTCAAAGCATTTTGTGTTTGCTTTTGTTGTTTTCAGACAAGGTCTATAGCTCAGGCTGTCTTGAACTCACTGTGTAGCCAAGAAAGGATCTTGGATTCCAGATCCTCCTGCTTTCATCATCCAAGTTATTGAATTGCAGATACTACCTTGTTTATCAAAAACTAAAAACTACCTGACTCTCACTGATAATGTGAATTATATATTCTTCCCTTTCTATTTTATAGTAAACAGTACTGTGAAAATGTAAGACTGTGCATTACACTGAATTATTAGCCCAAAGCCTGGAATAAGCATGTATCTGTCAATCTTGTTCAAATTGCTTCTCCCTTTCTGCCTCTTGCATTCATCAGACTGATGGTGACTGACAGGGTGTTGGAAAGCACAAAGAACTCTCGCGTGATGAAAAGTGATCTCCCTCAGAAGTGAAATCTGTGGCCGTGACTTCATCCTTGAGATTATTTATAAGAAAAGAAAGCGTGTTCCTTAATAATTTTTCTCAGCAAGCATATAAAAAAATAGCCTCTGGGTTACTTTTAATCTGAGCTTGAAAACAACAGTTCCTTCCCTTTGTTAGTTCCCTATTATAGATGGGTCTTTTGTGGCTGCACAGTTTCTGCTCAAGGCTCTTCCATGACAGACTGGGCTGCAGGCATCACGATACAATAAGGAGCAGGTGTGTCAAGGGCAGGCTATTTGGTTTTACTTTTCCTTCTGAAAGCCCCCTGTCATCTGTCACTTTGTTAGAATAATAGAGGGAGAGGAGACACCTTTTAAAAATGCCTTTATTTATTTTGTACTTGTCTTTTAATTAATTAATTTATTTATTCATTTTATATCCAGATCAAAGTTCCCTCCCTCTTTTCCACCCAGCCCCACCCTCTTTCCCCTTTCCATCTCCTCTCTCCTCAAAAGGGGGGACAGCACAAACACCCATGAACATCAAGGGCATCCACTTCCACTGAGGCCAGACAAGGCAGCCCAGTTAGGGGAAATTGATTCAAGAACAGGCAACAGAGCCCATGTCAGAGACAACCTCTGCTTCTCTTGCTAGGAAACCCACATGAAGACCAAGCTGCTCATCAGTTACATGTATGTGGGAGGCCTAGGTCTGGTCCGTGTTTCAGTCTCTGTAAGGCCCCATCAATCTAAGTTAGTTGACTCTGTTGGCCTTCTTGTGGAGTTCTTGTCCCCTCTGGGATCTTCTATACGTCCCCCCAACACTTCCACAAGACTCCTCAAGTTTGCCTAATGTTTGGCTGTGGGTCTCAGCATCTGTTTTGATCCACTGATAGGTGGAGCCTCTCAGAGGACAGTTATGCTAAGTTCCTGTCTGCAAGCATAGCAGAGTATCACTAATAGTGTTAGCAGTTGACTCTCTCCTACGAGGTGGGTCTCATGTTGGGGTCCTCATCAGTTAGCCATTCCTTCGGTCTCTGCTCTATCTTTATCCCTGCACATCTTGTAGGCAGGGTAAATTTTGGGTCAAAGTTTTTGTGCATAAGTTGGTGTTCCCCCTCCTTCCACTGGAAGTCCTGCCTGGCTACCAGGAGGCCTCTTTAATCTCCGTGTTCCCCACAGCTAGGAGTCTCAGGAACCCATACCCACCCAGGAGCCTACCCATTTTCAGATCTCCAGCTTGAGAGAAATGATGCTTTTGTGACATTTCCTCTTGTGCTAGGATGCTACTTCCTTTTGATCTCAATATTACTGGGAACAGGTTTGAACCATCAACAATAGCAACAAATCACAGTTGTTTTATAGTACATAATAGTAACTGTAAAGTGCAGGCAAGAAAGTATACAGAAGTGGGAATTTGTCCCACTGGCATGTTAGGAACCACTTCACAGGTGCTAAAATGTCCAGTGGTTACTTTGGGTTTTGGTTTGGTTTGCTTTGGTTCCAGAAAGTCCTTTACGAATGTGGTTGTTAAGAGTGCTCTATTTTTCTGTGTGGGCACACTGACATTCATGTTACATTGTTGTTGTGTTTCGTCTTTGTTTTGTTAGGCATAAGAATGCTGGATGGCATTGTAACTGACGCTATTGAGGCCAGTTCAATTGGATTCAACCCTGGCCATGTGGATATTTACAGTGCAAGCTGGGGTCCTAATGATGATGGGAAAACTGTGGAGGGGCCTGGCCGACTAGCCCAGAAGGCATTTGAATATGGTGTCAAACAGGTGAGATGCTAAACACAGACTAGGGAAAGATATTATAAACTCTGTGGAAAAGGCTTTTACAACTTAAAATGCATTTAAATAAATAAATGATTCTTCAGAGGGATGAATGTTCAAAATTAAGTAATCTCCATACGTGGGTCCAACACGGCACAGAGATTCATTACTTTTAGAATATTTACATGTAAAATATTTCTTGGGACTAGGCAGGTGGCTCAGTTAAAAGTACTGGTTGCACAACATGAAAGCTTCGATTTGAGCCTCAGCATCTTGATATGAAGGCAGGAATGATGGTGCTTGCTCTTTTAATGGTGAGGCAGCAGAAACAGGCAAAGATCTCTGAAGCTCGTTGGCCAGTCACCATTTGATGAAGAGACCTTGCCTCAAATAAACAAGATGGAGTTTTAAAAAAATCTAGGTCAATAGTGCCTCAGGAATAAGTCAAGGCTTACCTCCGGACTCCATACATATACATGTATGCCTGCACACAAACAAATATGTGTGCTCATGCACACACATGTACACGTACACACAGGCACACATGCATACACAGGCACACACAGATGCACATGAACACTCACAGAGATGCACACATATACGGCTTTTGAACATATGTCTCTTTTTTCTTCAGAGGTTTGTATTAGGTAATCTACAACCTAGCCTTCTTCCGATTGCTGTGCGAATGCATTCTTGAATGCAGCAACACCCTGCACTCTACATCACACGTGTGTACCTGGGGTTCTTTCACCCTTTTTTCCCTTGAGCTGCCTGTATTGTTGGACAGATTCTAAGACCTTGAACTATGCAGGATGAGACAAAAGTAGAAGATTTGGAGAGCACCAATTGAAATATCACAGAAAGCGTGGCCTTGACGAGTTCCATTCAATCCAAGAGTCTTTTTAAATGCAGCTGCAAGGCAGATCTGAATAATGCCTGATTTTTGTCATTCTATCAGTCAGCCAGATGATTCAAGCAGAAATAGAGGAAGTTCAAAAATTTATGTATAGTGACATAGTAAAGAGAAGAGTGAAAAATTATAATGCATGTACTAAAGGCCAGGTTATGAATCTACAAATAAAGAGTAAAGGAAAAAAACCTTGCTGAATCCCACTGCAGAGAGGGCCCTGAAAAAGGATGTGGTCAGGAACACTCTCCCCCGGTCTGTATTATACAATCTGGCATTGACCCTTGAGACCCTGAAGTTAAAGACAGATTCCAACAAATTGTCTCTGACAACACTGTGCATGTATTTTCTGTCACCATTGGGGGGCTTGCTAGTAACCACAACAGCTGATAACAGATTGTTATGCATTTTGTCTTTTCTTTTAGGGAAGACAAGGGAAGGGCTCCATCTTTGTCTGGGCTTCAGGGAATGGGGGTCGCCAGGGAGATAACTGTGACTGTGATGGCTACACAGACAGCATTTACACCATCTCTATCAGCAGCGCCTCCCAGCAAGGCCTGTCGCCTTGGTATGCAGAAAAGTGTTCCTCCACACTGGCCACCTCCTACAGCAGCGGTGATTACACGGACCAGCGAATAGTAGGTTGCTTTGTTTCTGTCTCTTTGCTGAGGTAGACGAGCAAGGGACACTTTCAGAATAATCCTCTTCCCTGACCTTTGGTGGAATTGATTTGCTTCAGCTTGATGTCTCAGTTGGGGAGACTTGGGCTTACTCCTTGAAAGACTGACATATATTGGGAAGTTTCTCTCCAGGGATAAAGACACTTCTGCCAAGATGATCTTCCCTGTCATTTTTTAACTCAGCCCTGAGAAGCCACAAAACCTGTCATTACATACAGCAGACACTCCAAATGCCTTTTCTGCTTGTCTGATGCCTCCCTGGAAACAGCCTGGAAGGAGATTTCAGGGTCACAGGGTTTCATCGCCTTGTGCTTGCTGATCCTCTAATAATATGGATGTGGTCTGACTTGACCGTTAGTAAATGATGAAAGTATAGACTATACACCAATAATATCTCCAAAGAACAAATGATCTACGTGAAAAATAACAGTCTCAATCTTGCCTGGGGTGAACTCCTCAGCCTCTGGGGAAGCAGCTCAAGGAGTTATATGCTTCGCTCTCCTCCAGCCCACGCCTGCCTGTGCCTTCATTTCCATGAGTCATGAACAATTATTGGATTTCCCTTCAAGGGCATAATGATGAAGAACTGTTTGGAGGCTTTGAGAACAGAGATGGGCACTTTTAATTTAAACTTTTAAAGCCTCAAATTTAACTGTGGACATAGAATCAACTAGGTAAAAACATGTAGATCCTAATCTCAATAAAATAGCAGGTTGTGACCCAGTTAGTAATTACACTGTTTGGGAGAAGGTTGCCAGTAACCCCAATAGACTATAATAGAGTGTTATACATTCTGTCTTTTATGAGAGAGGTGTGATCTTTGACTGGTGTTCTGGGAATGGGGGCTCTGGGATATATGAACAACCCCCACTAACAAACCTAAAAACAGATCAGCAGCACTAGTGTCTGGTTTGCACAGTATTGGTGTTTACAGTTTCTCTATCTCTGTCTCTGTCTCCCTCTGTCTCTCTGGGTGTGTGTCTTTGTCTCTGTGTCTCTGTGTCTGTCTCTGTCACTCTGTCTCTCTCTGTGTCTCTGTCCCTCTCTGTCTCTGTCTCTCTCTGTCTCTGTCTCTCTCTCTGTCTCTCTCTCTCTCTCTCTCTCTCTCTCTCTCTCTCTCTCTCTCTCTGTCTCTCTCTCTGGGTCTCCCTCTGTCTCTCTCTCTGTCTCTCTCTCTCTCTCTCTGTCCCTCTCTGTCCCTCTCTGTCCCTCTCTGTCTCTCTCTCTCTGTCTGTCTCCCCCCCCCCCTTCCTACTTTAGGCAGCAGAGCTGTGTAGTCTCCATTAGAAGATGCTGGCCTTCCTCGTGTGCCCTCTGTTCAGTTACTTGAATAACAGACTGTGACATTCAAGGGTTCTTTATGGTACACATACTCGATAGCTTTAGAAGGAGACACATCATCAGACATCTGTCCATGGGTGTCAAGCCCCTGGCTGTTACTATCCAGAGCTGGCTTCAGAAAATGGCCTGTTAAGCATTTTAGAATTGCTACTGCATAGACTTCCCCTCATCTGGAACCCTTTGCACTAAATTAGGGAAGAAATTTTCACCTTTTTAGAGATTCATCCTAAGGTAAACCAGTCTTGGGAAAGACAGCTGGCGGATTCTATTTGAGACAGTTACAATAACACGCTTTTTCTTACGTAAAATTTTTCCTCAGCACAGTCTTCTCTGGGGGCTTATTTGCGTCAACAGGTACAGCCACCATAACTTGAGAAATCCAAGGATGCTAAGTGGGAAGCCAAAGGAGGTGATAATAGAACATATTATTTTTTTACACCTCCCTCCCACACATTGAAATCTCTAGCTAAAACTAGGCACTACAGTCTGGGTAGGTGTCTGGTTAGTAATCCTTTGGCCCCACTGCTTGTTCAGTCAGCAGACTGACGGGAAGTCTATGTTGTATTTCTGCTTTATCTCAGCCAGCTCTTTATTATCTGAAAGTTCGCCTGTACAGTTCCCTGCCTACAGTAATACTGTTCGCAAATACTTTCATAAAGCAGGCTCTCACTTGTGTCTCAGAATGAGTCAGGAAATATAAATCCCATTCTGCTAATGTGAAACCACATAAGGTGACCATGGTTCACATCTGATACATAGTAGCTTTATAACGTGTACCCAGAACTAAGTATAGGTTAATTTTTAAGCCTGATCAGTCCCATTCTTTTAAAGGCAGAAGACATGAACTCCTAGCTTTCCAACCAAGTCAACAGTTAAAGCAAAAAAAAAAAAAAAACTATTCTAAGTAAGCTTTGTTCAAAGGGCTCTGATCAAGATATTATATTCCTGTGTTACAGAGGCAGACAGACGTCAATCTGAAGGCCAAAGGGAATGCTGTTTGAGTTAGAGTTTCTAAATATGCCCAACCAGGCACAATGGACCTGATGATTAATGGGCTGGCATGATTCACAGTGACTTAGAAACAGTTCCTTTTTTATAGACACATTTCGTTTGGGAATCTCAGAAGAGAAAATATTCATAGTGGGAGTACTTCATGCCCAGAAAAGGCAGCTTGATGCCAGAATTATAGACAAGCTGCACAAAGAGAAGGGTGAGCTAAAATATCAGCAGATGGCAAACATCCGCTTGCTGGGGCTTGAGAGGAGGAAGCGAAGACTCGAATCTTGGGCTTCTTGGCCACAGCAGATTCATACTTTGGTCTGGTTGTCCCTACCCTGCTCCTGATGTCTCTGCCTTCTCTCCTTCCTTCCTTCCTTCCAGACGAGTGCCGACCTGCACAATGACTGCACAGAGACCCACACAGGCACCTCAGCTTCTGCACCCCTGGCTGCTGGCATTTTCGCTCTGGCCTTAGAAGCAAAGTAAGGCCCAAAAATCTGACCACCTTCATTGGGGCTGCTTCTTGCCTTGCTTTTTGAATATGTGATTATAGGAGAAATTTTGGACAACTGCAAAAATAACAACGAACTTCAGATAAATCCTGCCACTTTGAAATTATCATCGTTGATACTTCAAAATAGATTTAAAAATATACATCTTATTGCACATTATTTTCTAATATTTTATACTATATTAGAAGTATTGGCTCACATCTCAATGATCCTTGGCTTTCTAAATTTGTATTTTCCCTTAGTCCTCATCCTGAGCACCAAGACTGTCCTATCAGCCAGAATTCTGTCCAAATCGTCTCCTGGGTGTGATACTGAGAACAAGTGTGCTTTCTTCAGATAATAAAAACTTTATTCTGGATCTGATGTAACTAGATAGGACATGACCATCAAAAATAGTACCTTTAGCTTTTCGCACTATTTTGGATTATAAACAGAAATTTTGGTAAAGTCATCCAGTCATGTTGTCTATAATAAGCATTGGCATATTTTATATGTTTCTTAGGATGAACACCCAGAATTGGGAGGTCTAGCCAAAGGGAAGGAATGTTTTAATGATTCTGATCCATATTGACAAGTTGTTTCCTTGAAAGACCACAACATGCTATATCCTCACAAGGAATATATGTGTGAAAGTGACAGTTTCTAAAACACTAACACTGTTAACTTATAAAGTGTTTGTTGTGTGAAGGAAATGCCTCTTTTTTAATACTCCAGTCATTCCGGATGAAGCTCAAAATTTTATGTCTTTTGGCCAGTTGCCCTCGGTTACAGCCTCCTTATGGCCCTGGTTTTGTTTTATGATCCTAGTTCCAAAGATCCATTCATACTTTATCAGTTTGGCATTTGCCTTCCGCTTCGCTCACAAGTAATGTTAGCGTAACGAAGCTAATAAGCACACAGCTACATTTGCCAGTCTGTTTCTCTAGAGCTTCTTTCTTTAAAGAGTCTCCCAAACCAAATTTAGATTAAATTTTTTTTGCATTTTAATTGTAGGTCCTTTACCATGCTTAAGTCTTAAATCCCTCTGGCTTTTATTTTAGCATATGATGTGAAAATTGAATTGAAACAGCATTTTTTACTGCATAGTAGTTGTTCAACACTCTAACACTTAACACAAAAGGCTATTTACCCCACACCTGCTTCCAAAGCTTATGTTTTTTTTTTTTTTATTCCTGCCTTTTGATATTTGGTGACAAAAGGCTAGCCTAGCTGGAAAGGCACATAAGATCTCCCCACATATCTGGTGGACTAGACTCACTGGAAAAGATTAGAGTGTGTTGTTCTTTGTACCACGTGGAAAAGTCCTGAGTCGCTGAGCCTTTTTCCACAGGGCTCCTCAGGGCTCACTGTGTAATGAAACCAAGAATGACCCCTGTCCAAGTTTTCACCTACTGTCTACCTATTGACAAGGACTGGAGAGGTGTTTGAAGGATGGATTGATTTTTTTTTTCTCCTCTACTTAATATATGTGAGATACATATAAATATCAGAACCAGGCCAAGGCCAGGTAGTTTAGTAAACAATGCATCAGAGGTATTCAAATAGGTGTAATGTTGATTCTATGTGAGAACTAAAATCTTAAGTTGTATTTATATGTATGCAGGTGTAACTGCTTGTATAGACACTACACACTTGCAATGACTCTGAGGGTCAGAAGAGGGCGTCAGATTCCCTGGAACTGGTGTGATTGGCAATGATGAGCTGCCTGGTATGGGTGTTGGGAAACAAACTCAGGTCCTCTGCAAGAGCAGCAAGTGCTCTAAACCAATGGAGTTATCTCTCCAGCCCCAGAACTGAGATTTTAAAGTTTCTGAACCTTCATAACTTCATGGAAGGGACATTATATAAGAAGGATGTAATTTAAATAATGTTGTTTGTCCTAGTGGGCTTTATCTAAAGGAGGGGCACTTTTGTAGTGAAACACATGCCTAGTTTCCAAGTAGTCTGTGGATTTCTTTGCTTATAAATGAAGACTTACTTAAGGGGGTTTATAGGAAATTTTTCTGGGGACTGGCTTGTGGGTTCTAGAAGATTATCATAATATTCATGATTTAAAACAGTAGTTTGTGATCCTCCAGGTGAAGAGCAAAGAATTTAATTTCCAACAATTTGATACTAGTTACCAATACAATGGACTTGATCTGTCAAAACATTTATATCCATCCTAACAAAGTACGTAGTAATTATTGAGAAGTCTGTTTTCAGTTGGATGGCTTTCTACACCCTATTCAATGGTCTACATCAAGACTCTAAATCAGGAAGTCTGAATGCTGGCCTTTCTAGACAGCAATCCAAGCCATGCCCTTAGTCACTTCAGACTGAATGATTCAAGCATTCGCCATCACCTGAGGAACAGCTAGGGAGACTGAAGGATCTTTGATTGAACTTGTCAAGATGTCAAGAATGATATTCTGTGATTATCATGTTCTTACTGTGGGCCAGACACTGTGTTAACCTTTCACATACAATATTAAATCTAATCCCTATGATAGGTTTATAATATTGAAACTAGTAGTTACATTGCATTTCATAAATGAAGACATTGAAAATTAGAGGGGTTGAGAAGTGCAACCAGTGTCTCACAAAAAGAGATAAGAATTCAGGCCTGTCTGCACTATGCAGCCTCCCACAGCTCTGACTGGGAGTAGGGCATCGAATGGAAGCCAATCATGCATCCCACCAAACAGAGGAGGCAGGAAGACTGAGGCTGATGTAAAGAGCATCCAGTTCCCCCACAAAAAGATGCAGACACAGTCTACTTACTGTGCTTCTAAGAAGTTTCTGGATGAAATATCTACCAAGTAGCTCTTTCTTTCCTTGGGCGATAACACTTGAATACATAATTCCCAGGGTAGGTGATCTTCCCCGCATGTTCCCAGATCCCACTGCTAAGGCCTGGGATTCTGAAGTATCTGCCCTGGAAGCCCTGATTTAACCAGGCGTGCAAGGCATTTCAATGCTATAAGGACTTTAATTAAACTTTGAGAATCAATTGCTCCTAAGAACCATTTTCTACCGCTTCACCCAGCTGTGATTGTCAGGATGTTCAATAGGGTGCCAAATGGGAAAATTCTGGAAAGAAATGCTCTGCATAAATGTCTGTGTCACCATGATTAGTATGTATTAAGTATATCTAAGAAAGCTTGCAGATAACCATCTAGTCTCCAGAAGGAAGAACAGAAAAATTGGAGTTTGGGGTTTTTTGTTTGTTTGTTTGTTTGTTTTTGTTTTTTGTTTGGGTTTTGGTTTTGGTTTTTTGAATAAGTGTTTCTCTGTGTAGCCTTGGGTATCTTGCACTCACTTTGTAGACCAGGCAGGCCTCAACTTCACAGAGATCCACCTGCCTCAGCTTCCCAGGTGTTGGGATTACAGGTGTGCACCACCACATTTGGTTGGAGTAATTTTTAATAAGGAAAAAACTTCTCAAGTGAATCATTGGATCCAATCACACATTTGGAAATATTCAACAAACAGATGAAACTTATGCTTTAAAAAAAAAAACAATAATAAAGTCCAGGAAGCCAGAAATAAACCATCAGTGTTACACAAAGTCCTCAGGAAAACAAACCCCCACAAAATTCTTAAATTTATTTTTTTGAAAGTTTGTTAGAACTCTTATATCTGAATTCAAGTAGGTGTAGCTAGAGACTGAACCAGGTAGACCTCCAAGAATTTTCACTGTATAATTTTGTACCCAGACTTTTTTTTAATCTGTATCTCTTCTAATTAAAGAGTGTTTAATTTCAATGTTTACTTATTTTCAATAGCATTTCTCTTGTTAGTAACACAATGCAGCCTTGATATTTTTAATTATTGCAGATGCTGCTGCTCACTAATTAGCAAAGGAAGGCTGTCTAGAATCAGTTCTATTGTTAGCATCTCCTTTTCATTTATAAGCTGTGAGCACACAACTGAGGAATAATTGTTAAGAAACAAGACTTAATTTTCCTAATTGCTTGACAATGAAATTCCTTAAATATTTCCCAAAGATTACATATAAATTTGAAAACACATACAGTTATATGTAAAATAAATGTTCTTTTATAGAATGCATATTTTGAATATGACTACCTCACAATCATTCCTTATGCCTATTATTTTCCATCTTCATACTTCTAGACACCTGCAAACACTATTCAATCAAATAGTAAACTTGCCTGTTGTCTATTGGCCACCTTCATAGGATGCTTTTACTTTCAAATGGTGTCTTATTTTAAAGACCAGAATGAAACAAATATTTTAATAGTATGTTTTAGGGACAGAAGTTTTTTGCACCTTGAGAACACAACTGAGCCTCCTCACCTGGCTAATGCCTCCTGAATGCATGTTGGTCACAAAAACAAACAAACAAACGAACAATAGTAGGTACAAAGAGACATTTCTAATGTTAAACATACAGAAGATCTGACTAGTAAGACACTCTGGAGATTGTCACATCCATCCTTCTCAAACTACAGATGAGATAACTCAGGCCCAGAGAAATAAAGTATTCAGACCGGGGCCAATCCATTCATTGGAGCGTAATATTGTTTTATGAGTTCCCTATTGCTCCCTACTTTGATGCCATGAATCAAAGTAGCTGTTCATATGCTCATAATGTTCCTACCAATTCCTGTTATTTTAGTGCAATATCGAACTGTATAGGTAGAGTTGGGTATTTTGGGTATCTTCACTATTTATAAGTGTAGTGGGGGATTGTGATGGAGGCAGTCTGGGATTCACTGGGAATCACTAGACTGGACTCCTTTTCAAGCCTCCATCAGTCACTCTGGCATTTAACAGTATGTATATCTTGTGAGAATCAGGTCAGCTGCATGAGAGCAACTGGAGTCCAGTGTTGGGGCAGTCCATTAAAACAACAAGTCAAATGAAACTGTTAAGCTTTTAATCACCCAATGGACTACCTACTAATGGTTTTTTTAATTTCACTAGTCATATTGACCAGCATAGACATGGGGCTTTTATAATTTCTGGGAGAGTTGAAACAACAGTGCCAGCAGTTTTGTGAACTTTGGAATTACGTATGTACAGGTGGTTTGATAGAGAATAAGATTAGAAAAGTGCCTGCAGGGTTTCTGCCCACTTCTTCCATAGGAAATCTTGACAGAAGTACCTGAAGAAAACTTCTGGACAGGGTCTCCAAAAGAGGGATTTGGGAATAAAGGCGCTCACGCTCAGGGCTAAGAATGTGCATGTGGAAACTGTGGGGGGCCAAGCGGCTGAAAACTTCATTGCAGCTCCTTTCAGAGGCAGCAGCACACTGGCTCTGTACCAGGGTTGGTTCAAACATAGGCAAGTTTCCCTCAAAGGTTCATTAATGACCTATGGTCATGCCTGAAAGATCACACACAGGTCTTTAATATATACCTAGGGCACTGATTAACTGATACATTATTGGATCTGGGAAGAAGGCACCAAATTGAACCATATTTCCATCATTCTAAAGCCTCATGGTAAGACAGGACCTTGGAATAAACAATGCAGGTTGCAAAAGCAATATAAAACCTAAAATATTCAAACAATCTAATGATTAACAGCAACCTTCAAAATTATATCATAATATTTAACATGTACACTTTCAATCATTCATTAACTTAATTTACATATACTCTTCTTTATTATTTCTTTTATTTTTTGAGATTATATTATTACATGATTTTTTTTCCTTCTCTTTCCTCCCTCCAAGCCCTCCCATATACCTTACTTGCTCTTTCAAACTCATGACCTTCTTCTTATTAATTTTGTTGTTGCATATGTGTATATATTTTCTAAATATGATCTGATTTGTTATAATCTGTTCGGTCTGTATATATCACTTGCACACAGGTTTTAAAGGCTGAAATTTTAGTATTAGATAACCAGTTGGTGTACTCTTTTCTGGGTAAGACTATTTCACCCATTCTCAGTGTTCCTTAGTAGCTGTAGTTCTTTGTGTAGGATTGAGTCCTTAATGGACTTTTTGGGTCCAGTTTGACATATCTATTGTTGTCCTGGTTCAGTTCACATTTAGGTGGCCATGTTGGTGAGACTTTATGAGTGTAGCTTAGAAGACAGGCGTATTATTTCACTTGAAAGGTATTTTTGCATGTGCACATGTTTGTGCCACAAAGGACACACATGTGGAGGTTAGAGGATACCTTTCAGGATCAGTTCTCTCCTTCTACCAAGCAGCTGGTCAGGACAGCCATTAGATCACAACCTTCTGTGTGTTTGCTAAGCACCAGGGAACGAGATAATAGGTTTTCACTCCTTGTAGCTAAATTCTAGCTTGAGAAGTAAATAATGAAACACACACACACACACACACACACACACACACACACAAGCACACACACCACTGTTGCCCAGTATGTTATAATGTGGAAAAAAGAGCAACATCAAAGCAGGATGTGAGATCTAGAAGTATACTGGAGGAAACTGGTTCTGCTTTTTACCATTTTCTTGATCAAAAATCCAGAACAATTCCCACTACCCAAATGGTAAAGGAGAAGCTCACTTTATGATGTTCAGCATACTCAGTCGTCTGGCTCAGTTCTCCTCATTGCCTCCTTTCTGCCCTAGCATACACATCGTAATATAGCCCCAGGTATTCTTCCACACCATGCTGCTGCTGCTCTGGTTGCTGTGTACTCCCTTTCAGAACTTCTGTTAACCCATCAAAACTCACCTCATATGCATCTTCCCAGCAAAGACATTCTCCAGGCTTTCACAGTACATTAAGTTACAAATACAGCAACCAGCATAAATAGTTATAGAAAAGTTTTTTTAAAACTGCACCTCCTTGAATATTCTAATAATACTTAGCATAGAGCCTTTCAAGACAAATCTCATGAAGCCAAGACTTTCTTGACCACTTTTGATCTTTTTTCATCCCTCAATATCTGCCAAGGATCAGGTCCTGGACCAGGTTCCATGGATGCTCAAGTTCTGATGTGGAATGGTCTAGTAATGGTAAACAGCATAGATGAAACTTCTTATAGATTTTAAGTAATTTCCAAATTACTTATAATATCAAATGCAATGTAAATTGTATGCTACAGTTCACTATTTAAGGAATGGTGACAAGAAAATGCATGTAGACATCAGTACAGATACAAATATTTTCTTTTAAAATATTTTTGATGTATGTTAAGTTAAATCCTAAGTATGTGGAAGCTATGGTTATGGAGCTCTGAGTACATTTTTTAAGAAGGTAAGATGTGTTGAATAGGTTGCAAGCCTCTGTCTTTCAAATCTGATTCTTACTGTGAAAAAAGCAAGGCTTCAATGAAGGTTCCTGATGCTGAAGGTACTAAGGCATTCCATGAACAGAGCTAAAGATACAAAGTAAGTGTTATTATGTTTTAAAAACCGGCTTTACATAAGTATAAATAATTAGAGTCAGGAACAAACTTTCACACTTCCATGGTGCTGATGCTGATAGTAAGCATTTAACTTACATGCTTTAGGTGAGAATTTTTAATGTTGTGTTATAAGTTCTAAACCAAAGAACATAGCATTAAGCCACAGAACATATACTTACAAAAGACACTTAAAATCCCTAAAAGGAGATGCTTATTTTTAGCACTTGACTTTAGAAGAATGCTTTATTTTGTTCCTAAAAGATACTTTGGGTCACTTTCCCTCTAGTCCAAATCTCACCTGGCGAGATATGCAACATCTGGTTGTCTGGACCTCTGAGTATGACCCATTGGCCAATAACCCAGGTTGGAAAAAGAATGGAGCAGGCTTGATGGTGAACAGTCGATTTGGATTTGGCTTGCTAAATGCCAAAGCTCTAGTGGATTTGGCTGATCCTAGAAGCTGGAGCAGTGTTCCGGAGAAGAAAGAATGTGTTGTAAAAGACAATAACTTTGAGCCTAGGTAAGTCTCTACCAGAATTTTAAATCATTTTCTACCCAAAGTACATTTTCATTAGGGTGTTGTTGTCACTAAAGTTTTCCTTATACACTTGCTCTTGGATAGGGATATTCTCTAATAATGTTCTCTTTGACTGTCTATGGGGAGTAATGAAAAAAACCAAAGATCAGTCAGCTATATTAGCTTTGCATTTTCTTGCAGACACCCTAAAATGTAACATTAAGCCTAAGAAGCACCATTGTTTTATATACCACGAAGACCTCAAACCATGAGCAATCAACAATTATTTTTAACATCTATACTGAAATAAAAAATCTTAAGTTTCTTTTCAAATTGCATTTTATCATTGATATAATTCAGTACTTGCTAACTAATATTATCTAACTAAAGCTTACCTCCAAAGGAGCCTTACTTCAAGCCTCAGTGCTGTGTCACAGATGACTTTTCTTCTAAGTAGGGCCCTTTATGGATTATCTCTGGCACATCATGCATGGTCATGGAGGCAGAATCTGCTATAATGGTTATGTTATTTTTACCAAGGCAATCATAATAATGAGAACACCCACTCACACAAAATCCCAGAGCCTGGAAAGCCAGGGAGCATGGCTCAGGAAGGCCTTCTGCAGGTGGATTGTATTGGCATCTTTGTCAAGGACCACTGTTGTTGGATTGAAGACCAACCTGTCTGAATTTGGCTCTGCATAAAATAGAATCATACTTATATATTTTTGTTTCTTATGCATTAATTCATCTATAGATAATTATGAATTGAACTCTACTCATAATAAACTTTGCTGACTCCCTGTCTGAGATATCCATGTACCTTTGCAGCTGTCACAAACAAACAGACAGACAGATAGACAGACAGGCAGGCAGGCAGATGGCAGGGGAGATATCATTTTTTTAATTCTGCTTCTCTAATGTATGTAGAGCCTTGAAAGCTAATGGAGAAGTGATTGTTGAAATTCCAACAAGAGCTTGTGAAGGCCAAGAAAATGCTATCAAGTCCCTGGAACATGTGCAATTTGAAGCAACAATAGAATATTCTCGTAGAGGAGACCTTCATGTCATGCTCACTTCTGCTGCTGGTAAACTCCAACAACCAATCAACAATCATAAAACTAAGTCTTCTCTGAGGCATTTTCAAGTCTATAAGACATGATCTTTTCACTGATGATAGTTTCTTTTTCCTACTCATTCCACTAGTCCCTAATCAACAATCATAAAACTAAGTCTTCTCTGAGGCATTTTCAAGTCTATAAGACATGATCTTTTCACTGATGATAGTTTCTTTTTCCTACTCATTCCACTAGTCCCTAGGTAGACAAAGGCTGTGACCTTCTCAAATGATGCTAACTAATTAGCTTTTCTGAAATCACCTATTTTCAAACTATGTTCATTTCCATGAGTTAAAGACTGAGCACCCACTTCTCTTTGAGGGTAGTGAAACTGTTTTGAATAATTATCAAAACTTATAGATATGTCTGGAACATTGGAGGAAATGATCGGAAACTTAGAAATTGTGATCTGTAACATTGAGAACGATGATTACATCTTCACAGCCGTGTGCATAAGGATATATGTTAGTAGAGACTTTGCCCTTTTTCCTGAGAGAGTCCTAGTTAAGATGAATTTAGGACTGCTGAGGCATAAACCACAATCCAACCAGGCCGGTAAGATAAGCAGCAGGTAAAGACATCTTCTGTTAAGCTTGATGGCCTGAGTTCCTTCCCCAAGACCAAGTGACAGAAAGAGATAACAGACTCCCACAAATTCACAAATTGTCCTCTTAACTCCACACATGTACCATGGGGCACACATGTGCACGCACATGAGTGCAAGAGCATACACACAAAAATAAGTAAATACAAATATAATAAAATGTTCTACAAAATATTTTGCTAAGATTCAGTTGACTAACTTTATAATCTCTTTATAGCATATGAAGTCTAGGAGCTTTGGAGTAGGTTCTGTTGATTGCAGAGTTATACTTTCTCAATGCCTTGGACTTTTTTTTTTAAGAAATACTATTGAGATTTTCACCCCCTCCCATTGACAGACTATAGTTCTCTTAATATCATCTTTCATTCCCAGTTATTATATACTAGAATGAATACAATAATCAGACTGCCAAGATTAAGATATTCACTAACTTATGTTTGTTGTATGAAAATAGGAACCAGCACTGTACTGTTGGCTGAAAGAGAGCGGGATACATCCCCCAATGGCTTTAAGAATTGGGACTTCATGTCTGTTCATACATGGGGAGAGAATCCTATAGGCACTTGGACACTGAAAATTGCAGACATGGTAAGCATAAATAGGAAGACAAAGAAACCAAGTTCATTTTCAAACTCTTGGAAATACTTTAAAATGTTGATGACATTGTTAGTTATGTCCCTTTTTTGTTGCCGTTTATTCATTTGTTTTTCCAGACAGAGTTTTTCTGTGTAACCTTGGATTTCCTGGACCCCTTTTGTAGACCAGGCTGGCCTTGGACTCACAGAGATCTGCCTGCCTGTGTCTCCCTGAGTGCTGGGATTACAGGTGTGTGCCACCACACCCCACTGCTGGCTATGTTCTAATGAGCTTGAGCTGATCAGTTTTTAGCTGAAGAAAGGTAAAAGTATAGTGTTGCCCAGCATACTTGGTCCTATAGGCAATAATTTTAGGAGACTACCAAATTCAGCCATGCTGTAATGGAGGAGAAAGGTATACTAATAAAGTCCCCAAGCCTAATGCAGCCACCCATGTGAGCTGCCATCCCTGGAAGCACCCATATTCACAAAGACATCCAGGTGTGAGGCTGGCTTTGCTATGATACTTTACTAGACTCACAGGAAAGCATCCTTACTTACTGTTCTCATTCCGGTTCCCCGGTAAGCAAGACATCTTATTTAATATCTCCTTTCTATTTTCAGTCACAAAAAAATACTGTCTTAAATTTTTTTATTTATAGAGCTCAAATGATCCTCAAAAATGTTAGAATTTTAGAGCATCTCAGACTTGTTTGGAGAATAAGGATGCTCGGCTGGGAGAGCCGGTATAAACATTCTTAAGGCCAGAGTGTTTGGAAGTATGAAGTGGTTCTGGTTCCCAGTATTTCAGACAATGGATCTGTTCTAACACTCTTTACATGCTTTAAATGACAATGACATAAGGACAAAGTGGCAGGACTGTATATGACATGAAGTGAAGTAGCTGAGTTCTTTCTTCATGCAACTTATTCCTGCTTTCTCTGAGGGCTGGGATGTAGGTGAATGGTGCTCCACCTCTGAGTTCTGAGAGAAAAGTGTAAGGACCAGCAGTACAGATCTCGTTGCTTAGATGATTTTTGTCATTGTGGTTTTGAGACAAGGTTTCTCTGTGTAGCATGCTGGAGACAAGGCTGGCCTGAAAATCAAGAGATCTGCCTAGCTCTGTCTCCTGAGTGCTAGGATTAAAATCATGCACCACCACCTCCCAGCTTTCTAGATAAATTTTAAAAATAAATGACTTTAAACTTCTAAAGAGGCCAGTTAATGCAAATTATATGTCTTCTACCCTTTCTCTGAGAATAGCTTTCCTCTACAGATCATTGAACTAGGGTCAATAAGGTGGCTCAGTGAGTAAGAACACTTGCCTTCAATCTGAGCCTGACTACTTGAGTTTGATCCTGGACACCACATGGTAGAAGGAGAGAATCAACTCACAAAACTTGTGTCTGCCCTCCACACATGTGCATGCTCACATGTACACACAAAAATAACTGATTGATTAATTGACTGATTGGCTGACAGAGTGATTACAGTTTAGAAAATGAAGACTGAAGTGAGTCCTGTTGAAATAAGAAGAAAGCAGCATTTTTTCACTTATTAATGCTATTCTTGAATTTATTCTCAATTCCCCCCCCCAAAAAAAAAACCAAAAAACAGGTATTGTATGTGTGTGGGTGTTCTGTCTGCCTGCATGTATGTATTTATGTATGTGTATCACATTTGTGCCTGGTACCCATAGGAGGTCATAAGAGGACATTGGATTCCCTGGGTCTGGAGTTACAGAGGGTTTTGGACTATGATGTGGGTGACGGAACTTGAACCTGGATACTCTGGAAGAGTAGCCATCACTCTTACCCACTGAGCCACCTCTCCAGACCTTCCTCATTTCTTTAGCCCAATTTCAGCTGCAAGAAACTAAGCAACTCTATTTACCAAACACATGCACTTCATATCAAATCTATACAGTTTGACTTCACAGTTTTAGATTTGGAGACAATCAGCTTTTCAAAAACAGAATCAATGTGACAAAATAAATTTACATACAGAACTCTGCTTTTTAAACTAGACACTTGATTGTGAGGCAATAAATTAGTGTCTTAAGCTGTTGTGCTTACATAGTACTAGTTTTTATGAGAAGAGTGTATTTAATCATTCCTTTTAAAATAAATCTTTGAAGATGGAATGCATAGTGCCTTAAAATTAGATTTTAACCATGAGAGTCTTTTGATAATTTTAATGAGTTTGTTTTATATTTGAAACACCAACTAAAATATATTTATTCTTGTTTTAACCAGTCTGGAAGAATGCAAAATGAAGGAAGGATTGTGAACTGGAAGTTGATTTTGCATGGGACTTCTTCTCAGCCAGAGCACATGAGGCAGCCTCGTGTGTATACATCCTACAATACTGTCCAGAATGACAGGAGAGGAGTGGAGAAGATGGTGAACGTTGTAGAGGTCTGTGTAGCTCTGTTCTTGGCATATTTTCTCCTTTTTCTGAATTTTTTCTCTATTTGTTTATTCACTTTATATCCTGGTCATAGTCCCACACCTCCTCTTCTGCCAGCCCTGCCCTCTCTCCCATGCCCACACCCCTATCCCTCAGAAAAGAGGTGCCTTCTTTTCCATCTACTCTAGCTCATCAAGTCACATCAGGGCTGAGCATGTCCTCTTCCCCTGTAGCCTGAAAAGGCAGTCCTCCCAAGGGGAGGTGATCAAAAAGCTGGCAAGAGAGCCCATATCAGAGACAGCTCCTGCTGCCCATCCGCTACATCTGAGTAGAGGGCCTAGGTCCAGTCCGTGCCTGTGCTTCATCGCAGCAAGCTCCTCTGAGCACTGGATAGTTGGGTTCTGTTGGTCTTCCCCTGGAGCTCCTGGTACCTCCAGGTTCATTTCTCCTTTCCCCCGCTTTTCCACATAACTCCCTACACATCGCCCAATGTTTGGCTGTGAGTCTCAGCATCTGTTTTGAAGCAGTACTGGATGGAGCCTCTCAGAGGACAACTCTGCTAGGTTCCTGTCTGAAAGCATCGCAGAGTATCAATAATGGTGTCAGGGGTTGGCTCTTTCCCATGGGGTGGGTCTTGAGTTGACCCAGGCATTAGTTGGACCATCCCTCAATCTCTGCTATATCTGCTCTGTCTTTAACCCTTCACATCTTGTAGGCTGGGTACATTTGGGATGGAAGTTTTTGTGGTGGCTTGGTGTTCCCCTCACTCGACTAGAATCTTGTTTAGTTAAGGGGAGTCCTCTTTAGTCTCTATGGCCCTTGCTACTAGGAGTCTTAGCTAGAGTCACCCTCATATCCTCCCAGGAGCCTACTCTGACTTATGTCTCCAGCTTGTCACAGAGATGCTCCTGCCCACAGTTTCTCTTTTCTCTACAGGCCTTCTGTCCTCACGCTCCCCATTCTCCCCAGGTATAGATTGTCTTTTTAAAAGTAGTAGAAAATGAATGAATAAAGACACATCTAATTTTTAGGAAGGAAGGATTGCATATATACATGGGAAAAGGGGCTTAGGAGAGAAAATCTTGTTGGTTTCCAACTGAATGAACTTTTGGGTTTTTTTGTTTTGTTCTTAAAATATTGAGTTATTAACTAAAGTTGATAAATTTCCAAACATGGAATTTTATTTATGGATGACAGCATATTGCAAATTGAGCTGTTATTTACATAGTCATATATATATATATATGTATGTATGTATATATATATTTAAATATATTGTATGGTCTTATATTGTAATGCAGTTATACTTTAGGAATGTTCAAGTTTATCTCATTTAACTGTAATATTTATAACCTAGACAGAGAGGACATTTAAAGAAAGGAGTCCAAGGTTAGGTAAAATTATGTATGCCTCTTCTCTAATTTCTGTTTAGTAATTGGCACTTAGCTAATGTCAATATTAAGAGGAGCTATGAAACCACAGTTTCTTTCAGAAAGTTTAAAGGGTAGCCGACATAGACCAATTGTGATCCTGGGTCCAGGAGCTACTACTGGCTTTGTCCTTCTCAAAAGTCCTGAAGAAACTGCATCTGTCTCCCCACACACCAGCATCTAGCATAGTGCCTCTGTTGTAGGAAGGATTTTAGGATGTCTGTAATGATCTGTCCTAAGTGGGAAATCTCTATGCTAGATGTTTTATGACATTTCAAAACATGGTATTTACATGAAGAACTTAGAAACTAGTTTTGTTTGTATTCTACTAGCCAGCGTCCAGCCATTTCTCTATAGTACCTGAGTAGAATTCACATTGTGATTGTTTCTCCAATGTTCCTTTCAAAGTATTAACAGAACTTTTCTTTATTAAAGTATTCAAATATGATCATTACCATATGGTGGGTTCTAAATCCTTGTAGTCAACCAAGAATGGATCAAGAATATTTTAAACAACTGCCTCTGTACTGAACATGTACCAACTTACTTTCATGTACCTATTCTAAATTCCCTGTACCTAATAAATAAATATACTACCCCCTTAAATTATGTACTATAGCAAGTATTGAAATTGTGTTAAGTACTATAAATGGTCTATAGACGATACTGTATCCTAGAGGAAGTGTGTAAATCATTTAGTAATGACTTCCATTCCATGCAAAGGACTTGAGCATTCATAGAATTTTCTATCACAGAAAATTCTAGAGAACAACTATATTTCCATACTGGTTAACAACGATCCTCCAGTCCTTGGCCCATGACCTCTTTCCCCTAGGGGCTTCTCAGAATTAAGCTTCTAATAGGAGCAAGGATCCTCTAGTCAGCAGCTTTTGCACACAGAAATCAAATGATGCCTTACAAGTGAGTTGTTAAATATTTAATTTCGTTTCTCCAAGTGGATTCCATTGTGTCAGGCTTGAAAGCGAAGGAGAATAGCACACTGAATCCATACTTGCATAGTCTCCGTCTTCAAAACCACCAGAAATGGAAGTGTTCAGATTTCTTCATAATAGCTGGAATTCTGGGAAACTAAAAAAGCTGCCAAAAGGGAATCCGAAGGTGGGATAACAAGGGTTGAAATACAAACCCGTATAACCCCAAGCCTCGTGTTTTCTCTCTTCTCCCAATTGCTTCTCAAGGGACCTGTAGTAGGACGGTGTTAGAGCTGAAACAGCTTTCCTAGCAATAAATAATGAGCTTTTCCCCCTTTGTCGGTGGCATTTTGTATTTCAGGAGCAGGCCACACAAAAGAGCCCGGATGACAATTCCCTGGTGCCCCAAAGCTCCAGCAGCAGCAGTGTGCAGGGCAGAATGGATGAGAAGGTACACAGAGCCCCTTCCGAAGCCATGCTACGGCTCCTACAGAGTGCTTTCAGCAAGAGCGCACCTTCAAAGCAACCACCAAAGAAGTCTACAAGTGCAAAGCTCAGCATCCCTTACGAAAGTTTCTATGAAGCACTGGAAAAGCTAAACAAACCCTCCCAGTTGGAAAACTCTGAGGACAGTCTGTACAGCGATTATGTTGATGTTTTCTATAATACAAAACCTTATAAGCATAGAGATGACAGGCTGCTGCAAGCTCTTGTGGATATCCTGAATGAGGAAAATTAAAATAGGTGTATGGCCCGAGTTGGAAATCTTTATGCCCTTCCTTCCCTTAGATGTTCCTGGGTCTGAACTTGTGTCACTGGTTCCTATGCTTATAATGTTCTTCATGTACTTCTCTGTTCTCTCCTCAAACCATTCCCTTGGGTGAGTCACAAAAGGCAAGCTAACTTCAAGAATGGGTCTTTGTGTTTGAGAATATGTCTTCCCTGTCTTTACAAGCGAAGCAATTACTTTCGAAAGTCACTGTTGGCATACGGCCTTTTGTCCCAATAGAATGGCTCCTTCAGCCTCCTCATTTCATACTTCACAAGAACAGCAGAAGAATGTGAGATCCATCTTAATTTAGAAAAGTAATCTACAAAAGTGGTTTTGGGACCTGCAGTCTATCGTCTTACCTATGCTTGCAATGGACTTCTTTGAATTTTGATCACAAGGAAGCATTTATAACGTTATTTAATGAAAAAGTTCACAAGTAAGTCCATACCTAATCCTTCCTGAACCATGTATTGTTCACGCTGAGCCTGATAATCTGACCATTTTGGAGGGGCTAGAATAAAATGCATTATTTAAATCTAGAAACAGATCTTATATTAGCTAGAATAGTCATAGAATATTCATTTTGGTTGGTGTACCTTGTAAAGGTCTCTGGGAATCCAAAGGTGGCTGGTGGCTCGTGCTACATATGACTTGGACTTCTATTTTCTCTTTTGCTTTGTTTATTTCCTTTCTGGGCTACAAACTCCAAACCCAAAGAACTAATTCATACCATTTTCTCAGAAAAAAGTTATGCTTGAGGTTTGGCAAATCCCTAGTCATAGCTTTGTTTAGTAACAAGCAGCCACTCAAAACACCGAGAACAAAATGTAAAACAGAGGAAATGTTCATAAAGGGGAGAAGCAACAATACTTTTCGCAAGTTGGGTTTCTAGGCCAGATTCTTCTCGCTCTCTGTAAATGAGTGTTCATCTCTGGACACCACAGGGTCTCCTCTTGTCTGAGAGGTTCAGTATTCAAATTCTTACCAATTGTGTCCATGTTTCAAATCAGAAAAAAAGGTGGGCAGCACTCGAGTCCTATTTGTCCTTTTCGTAAGTTATGAAGAATGTATAAAACTCATTAAGAACTGTTAAAAAGTGTGAGAACTCACATAAAATCTGATTTTCAGACCCATCTACATCACAATAGCTAGCTACAGGTAACACCTTCCAAGTAACATTCACAGTCCAGCCTTCCCTGGCCTGTTTTTGCTTTTCTTTTCTTTCTTTCTTTCTTTCTTTCTTTCTTTCTTTCTTTCTTTCTTTTTTTAAACAATCGCCATCTTATCTGTTACTACTCAGCATCCAATAGGCATTTATGCCTTTTTCATTTACATCTGTTAGTTGTAGAAGCTAAGGTTTCATATTGACATTCTCATGAATGTATTTCATGGACTGATGCAGTGTCCACTCAGCATTAGCCTCTCTTCTCTCTCTTCCTGCTTGTCTTCTTGCTCTTCACAGGAGTTCCTGTTTCCAATTGCATGTCGTTTCATTTGATCCAGATTCCATATATAAGGGAAAATGTGATGTTTGTCTTTCTATGCATGTAATTTTCCCACTCACATACTAAATGAGTCTGTATTAAGTGTAAATGCATTAGGAAAAAATGATTTCCCGCAATTATTTCCAGGCAGGCTCTGCCACTAATAACTGAGTTTGCTAAGACCTAGTTAGTTTGTTGCATTTATAAGTAAAACGAGTACTTCTGACCCTAAAAATGTCTCTGAAGTCTCGCTTAACATGAGCACTTAACCTTATCTCACCTGGATGTACATTCGTACTGTTCATTAACTGGAGACCCCTGCTTCCTTCCTTCTCTTAATATGCCAATATAGACTCTAGTTAACTGTTTGCCTGCGTTCTTTAACTTAGTTTCTGTTCGCCAATTTGTCTGAGCACCCTACAGCCACTCCTAGCATTGAACTAGTTCAGAAAGCAGCTCACTTTCTTTTGATTTGAATGTGGTTAGTAGGCCAAATTTTCACCTCCTGTTTCATCATTTGAATCTTTATATAACAAGCTCTCTCTAGGGTTTTTGCCCATAATAACTTGAAAGTATGTAGTAGCCCTCTATCCTTGAAGGTTTTTCATTGAGTTTGCTGTAAGATTTAAATAAAATTTTTCTATTGTAGCACATTATAACTGGAAGGACATAAGAGTTATTACTTCAAATTTCAGCTAATTAAAAAAGACTGAGATAATGAGATTAATAATTGATAGTAAGTGATTAAAAAAGGAAAGAGTTAGAGGTCAACCCTACCCTTTCCTAGTCCTTATGCTAAGTTATGGAGATTTTCTTCAGCCTTTTCTAATAGTATAAGAACCCCAACCAACTCATGGCCTATAGCCAAAGGTTCACGTGGATAAGCTTTAATATTTAGACAATACCATGCTTGAATATTCCCAACCTGGAGTATATATTGTCTAGACATAAAAAATATTTTTGTCAGTCTTTCTTAGTGCCTGTGTGGATTTTTGTGAAAATGTTTAAAAAAAGAGATAATTATATAATATTTCCCTTGGAATTTTAAGCTATATTTTCTTTACAGGTATTTATAATGTACCAATGCTTTTATCAAACAGAATTTTAAAATGCATAATAAATTATATTAAAGAACCAAAAGCTTTCATGAGAATAACAGTGTTTCAGCCAATAAAATAGTTTTGAAAGACATGTCCTTGTGTGAATGGAAAAGTGCATATATATATAGTTAGATATATATAGTTATATATATATATATGTTGTGATACTAAAAGTTCTGTTTATCTGATATCTCGATACAATGTTGACCTGAATCTAACATTTTAATGTGGTCTTAGAATTCTTAATGGAATACCTCCATTACACACTTGATGTATTAACGAGATTATGTAAATAAATCAGAAGAATAAATGGTTCCTCACTAAGTCAAAAAAGAAAAGCTCATGTTTCCAACCAAATCAGGTTCTCTCTTTCTTTCAGTGTGTTTTTCAAATGGACTTTAGAAAAATAGAAGGTTTGTATTAAAATGTTAATTAACTCATTTTTTAGGAAGCCTGGGCTTTCCTAGAGGCCAATTAAGTACCTATGTGAACAGGAATATTTCAGGCAAAAATGAAAAGACCCACAGCCTTAGAGAAATCATTTGTGACAGTTCAGTATATAGGCCAAAGTCAAGCAGCCAAACAGTAGGTGGCAACTTCTTCTAAGCTGTGCCTTTATGGAGCCTCCAGTGTCCCTTCGGATGGATTTTCCCTGACAACCAACTTTCTTTTCCTAAGAGATAATTATTTGAACTAAAATAATATTTCAATTATTCCATCAGGAGTTTTCTAACTGGGCTTTGTCCTCCTATTCCAGACTAGGGTGGGCAAAAGGCCTGTGTGTTTTCTATTTATGATACTAACATGGTGTTCTAACACATATAAATACAGAAAAAAATTATTACTATGGTGAAATAAATTAACTATCAGCTCAATCAGTTAGTCATCACCTCATGGTTTATTATAAGATCAAATTAGCAGCAGGAAGTAGGGTGGTACTGGCTGTAGCCCTCATGCCGTTCATTACATGACAACACTTGTTCAGTTGGTCGTCTTCCATGGCTGCAACTCTGTTCCCTTTCATCTGTTTCCACCTCCATGTTTCCAGTCCCTTTCTTCTCTTATACCCAATGCAGCTCTCTTTGTAAACATTCTGCTTATAAATGAGGTCATTGCAATATGCCTTTCTATTTTAGTTATTTCACTTCCCATGATGCTCTCTGTTTTGAAATATGTTGTTTCAACTATCAAGGTACTCCCCACTCTCCACAGAGTCTGTCTATCTACATACTTCAATATGGCCTGGAAATCATAATCCAGCTTCCTCATCCTCCTAAGTGCTGCTCTTATAGCCATGAATGTCTTTAATATTGCCTTTATGTATTTCATTATATATATATATATCACATTATATAGATGATAAATAACTTATACTCCATTATTTTCTTATCTATTCATCTGTTAATAATCTTTGTTTCTTTTTGAATGTCAATTTCACAACTATTGAATTAACCTTGTAAAGACTGTAGCATCTAAGAAAGATGTGGCTTTGTCCTAGCTTGAAAGTACATGATTTATCTTAGATTAATAAGAAAACATCAAGTATATCCGTGGAGCAAATATGTGAAGCACCCCATACCATTTTAGTGGTTTCAGATATTTATAATTTGAGGAAAACTATTCAGGAAAACAGGTCAAATTACTCCAGTATGATCATTAACATTCAGAAGGCTGCAGCCATGTCAAGTTGAATCCATATCCTGAGACATGAAAAAAGCCGATATTAAATTATATGCCTATCCTTCCATGCTGGTATCATGGCTAAACAGAGACTCCAACATTACTTTAATGTTATCATTAAAAGAGACAAATCATAGCTAGGTTTTTCATGAAATAGAACTCCAGGTGATGGTCTGTATAAGCTGTTTACTTATAATGTAATAGCATATAGCAGAGGTGACTCACACATACTTCAAAGTAACATGGAAATGTGATTAGAAGGCATGTAGACACATAGAACATATGGAAGGCTGGAACAGATATTTCAGCTGATTCTGGCAGTGGCAAAACTCAGAACAAACTCAGGCCCAACCACCCTGTTATCCAATGCCTTAGCATTTCCATTAACTTCTGTCAGAATTTTGCTACAATCTTAGGGTAAAGGGATAAACTGTGATTGATAAAGACCAAGATCCCAACATTTACAGGAAACACAAGCTTTGGCAGGGAGAAAAATTCTGGTGTGAAATTTTTCAAGTAATGTTTGCTAACCTTGAGTTTTTGCTTGGAATTGTACATATTTTCCATATGTTGTTATCTAAAAACAATTTGTAAGCATTATTCTTTATCAATGCATAGACAAGGAAGTGAAGTGACTGTATATACTTTATATGAATCATTTCACACCATTTTCCAGGTAGAGACCACTTACATGGTTTCTCTACCATGTATACAACTCCTAGACAATTTTCCTGGAATGCCACAAAACATTTTGCTTTTCCTTATGTGCCCAGCAGGGTATTGAATAGTGACCTGAAGATGACCTATAGCTTAAAAAAAGTTTGTAGGTTATTTTTATTAATTGAATTCATTATTTGATATTTATTTCCCATCCCCATCAATGTTCCTTCCTCCCTTTAAATTCTTGACATTCATAACTTTTTGTTTTGTTTCATTATCCACTGAGTTTAACCAGGGATGTCTGTGACCACTTTTTTTTTTTTTTTTTTTTTTTAATTATCTATTGGAACTTGGGGAAGATAATGACTTTTCCTCTCCAGAATTTTTCAGTAGCCAGTAATTCCTCAGGGATGGATAGGACCTCATGAGCTGATAACTGATTTCTGGCAAGGCCAGTCTTGTGCAGTGACACTAATGGCAGCTGCTGTAAGTTTAACATCCCATCGTCTGTATCATGCATAGGAGATGACGTTCCTCTATATTTTTTAGCTCTCACATTGTTTCTGTCCTAAACATTCCCTGAGCCTTATGTTGGGTGATACTTGTGATTGAGAACTCAGCTGTCACTTATTCCTCAACTCATTGAATGAGTCTTTGTATTCACTGCAGAAAGAGGTTTCTCATTAAGGCTAAAAGTAGTATTTGCTTATGAGAGTAATAGATGTTTACAAAGACAGTTTGACATTATGCCAATTTAACTAAATAAAAGTATTAAGTTCACATAAGTGCACTTTATTTTAGGATGTAATTAAAACATTTTTATTAATTCTTCTTAGATCTGCCTCTATTTTCTAGTCTTCCAAATTTGTATCCTCATTGTTTTTTAATTTAGTAATTCATCAACTTTAATTTGTATTGTCTATGTACTTCTGAGTGTAGGGCCATCCACTGGAGTGTGATTGACCTAGGAAGCACACCCTCAAAGAAAATTGATTCTCCCTCCTCCTAAAGCCATAGCTCCTTGTTAGAGGCAACGGCTTTTGAATTCCTTCTTACTCCATGCTGTAATGATGGCTGGCTTGATTTTGTGCAGGTCCTGAGCAGGCCACCAAAGCTGCAATGCTTTTATGGACACAACAGGCCTATCATGTCTAGAAGACACTGGTTCACTCTGTCCTCCCCAACCTTTGGCTCTTACAATTTTTCTATTTCACTTTCTATAACGATTGCTAAACCTTGAGGAGAGGGCTTGTAATATAGATGTTTCATTTATGGCCAAGCAATCTACAGCACTTACTCTGTGCACATCAGCCATTTGTGAGTTTCTATGTTAGCCAAATCAACTCTATAAAGACACTTTTCTGATGATGTCTAAGAGTTGCACTGCATGTGAGTAGAGAAATATGAACTTAAAGGAAGTTTGATACTATTATGACTATCTAGCAAAACAATGGTAGGTTTACTTCCAAGGCTGTGAGTTAATGGGTATGTGATGTTCTGTTTCTCTCTACTCTCATGCAACATCTGGATCTTATAATCTTTATACCCTCTTTTCCATAATGGTTCTGAATCTTGGGGGTAAGGTAATGATGTAGATGCTTCATTCGAAGATCCCCAATCTTGGGTTCTTGACAATATTTGCAGTACCAGATATATATTTCTCCCATGAAATGGCCCTTAATCCATCATAAATTGGGTGGCTATATCCTTAACATTTGGGCCACTATTCTATCCAAGAGGATACCTATACTTTTAAGTGATGACTCGATTTTAAAAAGCTAAAGAAATTATGCATGAACACATTATTATCATACAAAATTTAAAATATAGAAGTGTGTACAATAAAAATTGACAAGGCTTTAAAAAGATCATCCACTTACATACACATACAGACCTAGTCAAAATGTTTCTTACAGTTTAACTAAAATTTCTCTATAATAAGTATCACAATAAAATTACAGTACACAAGATTCTGTGTAAAAATGAAATAAGGTATACAAACACGTGTTTACTCTTCAGAATTTTATTTTCCATCAACTTATGTGTCTGTTAACTCATGAATGGACAGTGAAAATATCATACATATAGATGAATGGATGTTAACCGACTGAAATAAAAACTGAAATCAGGACATTTTCAGGTGGAACTGGGAAAAAAAATATACCGAGTGAGGTCACGAAGGCCCCTAAAATTAAGTGCCTCCTGTTCTTTCTCATATGAAAGTCTGGCTTCAAATCTTTCGTTTTGTGTATTTAACATAGAGTAAATGTGGAAGGTAGGAAACTAGAAACAGGTATTGGCAGAGTGATGCATTTGACATAACAGGAGAGTAGAATATAAGTAAAGTGAAGCTAGAGACCAGGAATGTGGGGCAGAAGGGTTCCAACAGGGAGTAGAGCAGTAAACAGGGATGTTAAACTGAAGTTTCATAAAGTATGGGGTTGAAGAGGTGGCTCAACATTTGAGTTTTTACTGCTAAATAAGGGCATGAGAATTTAACCCAGCACCTACATCAGGTAGCTCACAAATTTTCAAGGAATCTGACTCCCCTTATGACCTCACATGGCCCCTGCACACACATGTGTGAATGAACACCACTCAGACAACATAAACAAATCTTTTTAAAAAATGAAATGTACACAAGGAAGTTATTTGACAACTCTTGCAAGCCAAGTTGAAAAAAAAATAGGAATGGATAGTAGAACAGATTTGATGTAAAAACCATGGGAGAGTAATGGGAGCTAAAGGTTCAAGAAGAGACAGGATAAAGCATAAGTTAACCAAAATTAATGAGGCATGAAGAAGGCTTGTGAAACTGCACCAGTTTATAATCTAATTAAAAGTATAAAGTTTTAAAATTGAGTTTGAGTAGAAGTATTCCACATTTGGTGAACTCCACCTCCTAGAAAATATAAGTTATTAAAAGAAAATCTAGGTGCAAAGCATGGATCACCTCCCTTTCAGTTATTGCTCAGAGACGCTCCATAGGCACCTAAAACAATATAAACTATTGCAGTTGCTTTGGGTTTCCCACCATAACTAGATGGCAAGACCCTGTTTCTGAAGATATCACATATTTTGGTTGCAGATCACCAAAGATTAATGTTGAACTGACCAGAAAACTCTCCCGGTTGGGTAGTTTTCATAGTGCTAGGAGGTACTATGGGCAGGCTACTAGGAAAGACAGACATCAATGGTCTCATCAAGTTCTTGACTCGACATGCTACTCAGTACTGATGTATAGTGTAGTCAACTATTTTCTTGATTAGATTTAAAGCATACTCCACTGAGTAATTCATTTCTCATACTACAAATATGATCAAAACCCATACTAGCAAACTCATAGACCCTAAGGGAGTAGTTATTAGCTTTGTCTTTCTAAACGATAATGTTGTCAAACTTCCTTCTAAATGTTTATGCTTACACGCATAGATTTGTGCTGCTACTAACCTCAGTCAGAGAAGTAAGTTAATCATAGTGGATAGTGGTTAATGTAAAGATGTGTTACTGTTCAAAGTACTGGAAAGAATTGACTATGAGGTGGTATGTCTCTATCAATATCCTCCTCTGCAGGCGCGGAGAACATCATGGAAGCAGGGGCAGCAAGAATGAGCCAGAGCATAGAAAAGAGTGCTCTGAAGTGCTTTTGTCTGAACGTGTCTTATTTATTGAATACATGTAATCATAACACATCTGGTTACTGAGACAAGATCTGTACACAAAGAAGCCAGTTAAAAATGCATACGCTCCAACCCTAGCTGCAGAGCCATGGTAATGATGGCTGCTTGGGAAGAGACAGTTTCCTTCATTAGAACCATGGGGAGGCATCCCATACTCCTGCTGATGATCTCACACTGACGTGGGCAGCACTAACTAGACTTAGAGGGCTAAAATAAACCAACCTATAAAAGTTTAACATGCTTTCTATTTGTTTTATATCAGCACATAAATAAATAGATTTCACGGTGGCATTTAAATACATGCATTGTTTTGGTTGATTCTCTAATGGAGTGATAATTCCATTCTCTAAATCCAACAAAGGATAAAATGTCAGAATCAATATCTGTCATATCTCATCATTATTAACCTAAAACACCTATCTGGACCTAAAAGCATCTTAATTAAGCTTAATTGTAAACTAAACTATCTGATCTTCAACCCCATCAGAGACTTGGGAAGTATTGAATAAATTTGATTTATAAGTATACTGGAAGAGTAAGTTAGTAGGTTTCCAAATGAGAAGATGACAGAGACAATTTGCCACCTGAACAGTCACTCAAACTCTATAATGGTGGAGCATCATCTTCAGCCTTTGGGCCCAATATATCGGACAATATATTTGTGAGGCAGAAACTATTCAGGACTTATTACCCTGTGTTGGCAGAGATCGGCCATCAACTAATGCTTTAAGTTGATAATAATGAGATATGATAGATATTGATTTACATTCAGAAATTTAGACTCACCAAGATAGGAAAGATGTTTTCTTCAAGGTTGCCAAATACGAATAGCCAAAACACTAAGAATATAACATTTATATCATTCCTGATTGTGTTATGGTTTTTCTTGCTGTAGGTAGTTTATCATATATATGTGTGTAATAATATAAATCTTATGTGTGAAAAATAAAAAATACTTAATAAAAAATAAGAATAGAAATTTATGTCATCTTTGGGAAATGACAGTCTTGCTATTCTGTGTGGAAAATTCACTGCAAATGAGAAATGATAATTCCATATGTAAGTAAAAAATGCTATTGGAATGATCATGGTTCTCACATACAATCCTCAGCAGCTGGACCAAAATTGCATTATTTATTTATATTACCTATCTTGTCTCTCTAGTTATTGGAGAATTCAGTCATATTTCCTGAAATTGCTCATTAATAAACTGGTCAATCCCTTTGCAAAGTCAAAAAATGTCAGAATCAATTGGAAAATGTAAATACTGTAAAATATTTCTGACTAGTAGGATATTGTCTTGGAAATTGTTATTCCACTGTGACCCCAGGACTACCTGGAAACTGTTTAATTATAAGTAATGAAAGCTGTACTCAAGTGACAGGGAGTGGAAAGAAACAGCTAAATTCCCAAGACCAAGGAAAGCTAGAAGCAACCAGTGAGAAGAAAGAAGATAACAAAGAAAGAAAATAATCTGCTTAATTTTATATTATGCTTAATTACTTTTGTGGAAGAGTCACAATACCATTTTTAAACATAAAATATTATAGATCATTAATAAACATAGAGAGCAACAGGTTCTTAACTATGTTGAGTTCAAACAAGAAGTGTAAAACAAGTATGAGACAAATAGCATCATACCTAGTCTGTACAGAATAAAATTATGGTATGGGAAGTATTCTGGTCAGTTCAAGGTCACAGGGATGGTAAGTTGTGATTTTAATGTGGCTGTCAGTAGTCCTAACTGCCTTCCCCCCACCCCACTGCCAGGATATGCCTCTCACTAGCAAGGTATGGGGTCATGTGTAATTTAGAAGATATTTACATAATGACAGTCAATTTAGAATAAGGCAATTTAAAGTTTTCATTTTTTTCTACCATTTAAAAATCATAGTAAAATAACTTTTACTATAAAATATTTGCCATGTTCTAAATATGCAAATTTTACATTTTCATAATGATTTCACATTATCTCCTGAGAATAATATTATAGCATTTAAAATGCTTTTATTATTTTGCAAGTGTTTTATAAATACAGAAACTGAGGAAGATTAACTCATCTAGAATGGCTCACACAGCTCTCTTACTCTATCTTTTTACTTTTGAACTTTATTTCTCCATTTTGTCTTAATAAAAAAAAATCTCATGGTTTCTAAACAACTAGGTAGACTATCCTGTTTCATTAATTCAAAAGTTATAAATTCCAGTAAAACTGAAAGAAAAGCAGATGTCCTGTAACCTCCATCAGAGTGGCCTGTGGGTGTACCTCTAGAGCATTTTCTTGGCCGCTAACTGACTTCGGAGGGCACTGCCCACTGTGGATGATATATGCCTAGGTGGATGGTCCCGGGATATATACAAAAGCTACCTGAGCAAACTAGTGGGCACAGGCCAGTCAGCTGCATTCCTTCTTGATTTCTTCGTCAAGCTCCTGCCTTGAGTTCATGCCTTTGTATCATTTCATGATGAGCTATAATAACGGGCAAGCCAAAATAAACTTTTTCTTCCCAAGTTGCTTTTGATGATGAGGCTTGTCACAGCAGCAGAGAAGTAAACCAGAACAATTTTACTCTGAATTTGTGTGCAGCCCATACCCAGGACTGCCAAGTCATACGAACTCCTTGAGGATTACTTTCTCATTCTTTGACCTTTCTGCCTTGATGCTTGATATTTTTTTCCAAAGTCTATTCTTCAGTATTGTCCAGTAGTGAGCATGTGACTTGTCTTTAAGTGCATAACATATTTTATGGTCTTGTGCAGTGGGAAAAATCTTTGATTTTGTTTTTGCTGTTTTGTGTTGTTGTTTTGGGTCTCTTGCTTCTGTTGGGCTTGTTTGTTTTCATTTCATTATGGAAGTTCTCAGAAGTGAATTTTATATACTGGTGTTCACTACGAATATTTGAGATGTCTCTACACAGCATTGTTTTTCCTGGACCATCTTCTTTGGCAAAAATTCTCTCAACCTGAGACATTATCTCCAGCTATTGACTCCCTACCTTGATTCTAGATCCTAAAGAGTGAGTATGGCTTCCAATCACCATACATCTGATTATTTCTGGAATATTGCTGCTTTTGCCAATCCCTTGCCTCACTAAGAAATGGTGCAGCACCAGTTGACAGAAAGCAGGTGCCAGCTGTAGTCAACAAGGAAAGTGAGCCAGAGTCACCAAGAACGATGAAGCGAAGAAGTGAGAAGGACCTCATTTTCTGAGGAGAGAGAATGAGAGAGAGGGGTGGGGGGAGAGGGAGAGAGGCAATACTATCACAAATTCATAGCACAGTGGCTATTGTCCCAATTGGTTTAGGACAGCCTTGATTTATTGCTATTACATTAGCATAATTATGATTTCAGATGTATCTCGTCTGACAAGAATTAACTAGAACAAGGATTAGAGGCTCTCTTGTCTTGCAGATAATGAAACACTTCTTGAAATGTTTTGTCAGTACTACAGTCATTGAGTCACAGAATTACAAAGGATTGCCTTTTTTTCCCCAAGTTCCTCACACCCAAAAGAGATGCTGCTCATTCATTGTGAGGTACAGACAGGAAAACAATTCTTCTCCCTGTCTCTGTCACCATATGACTATATGCGATGTCAAGAATTCTGACAGCTATAAGGGGACTTCGCTGAATAAAACAACCACTTCTGAAAGAGATCCCTAATCTCATGTTTCAGAGCCCACAAAACCTGTAACTTTCTCCTTCTCCTCTCTGTCCTCAGTGATGAACTCAAGCCTTCCAGCTTCTCCATCATCAAAGCTATCATTTGGCTCACACTATGTCTTCTGCATCACTACTGTGGACAGATCGCCTTTCATCCTGTGATGTCCTCAAACTGTATATCTCATTATGTCACTCTCTTTTTGAAAATCCACTGAACTTAGAATCACACCAAAATGATTCACCTGAGTTAGAAACCCTGGAGAATTTGCCCCTAATTCTGGCTGCAGTTCATGCCTTTTTGCTGACTCACTCATTTTGGGGTTAGCATATTAATATTTTCTAGCTACTCTTAGTAGGGAACTCTAAAGTTGGGTACATACTATTCTGCCTACATGTTTTTACTCTATATTTTCCTAGTTAATTCTTTTTTATGTGTCTTCGACAACTCAGCTTACAAACCATTGTTTGCAAAAGCTTTTCTGACCGCTGGGTGAGATTAGGTGAGAACCTATGATTTATATTACCATCTATTACACACACACAACTATTTGACACTTGTCTCTGTGGGTGGCAAGCACCTCTAGTAATATATCTCAAGTTAATTACTATATCATAAGGAAAAACAAAGTATCTTTTATAAAAAGGTGAATCCACAACAAACCTTTATAAAATGTTTGCTTAGTCCTTGAGTAGCTTAACACAGAAAGCTACAATTTGCTAAGTTAGAAACTGAAAAGCAAAATTCACGCTTTTCAAGTAGCATGAGTCAGTAATTTGAACATTTCTTCCCAGGGATTCAATACAGGTATTGGCTCTGAGCATACATTCCAGAGGCAAGCCAAGGTAGGCTTTGATTTATAATTTTTAATTATGTTTATTGAATTAACTAATATATACATTTTCCAGTGGTTATTGTGTATAAATATCAATGGTGATTTTAATAGAAAGTTTATAGGGAGTAAGCAGAATGCAGACCCAGCATGTGGAGTGTATCATTTATTCTCCATTAGTCATGTAGATCCACTTGTCACTGCCCCCATTTTACATAGAAAGGGAAATGTTGGACTCATTTGGTCAAAGTCATACAGTCAGCAGGTGAGAGTGCATGAGACAGATACTTTCAAAGCAAGGACAGGGTCCTTAAATCCCATCAAACTCTAGCTGAGAGACCTGAGTGCCAGGGAGGAAGAATAAAATGAGGAGAGAGATTAAAAGCTCAGAAGAGGAAATGAGCAACATCAACAAAGAGGCATGAAAGTTTCTTTCTCTACTGTCATCCAATTGTTTATTATCTAGTGGAGACAAAGTATCCATTTCCCCTTACCTGCCTTTATGTTGGATGTCAGCTACTAATAGATTCATCTATGCCCCACTATAATTTTATGACATCTACATTAGATATCATCAGATGAAGCACTGACTCATAGAATATTATATAATTTTATGGTCTTTGACAAAGATGCACTTAAAACAATTGTAGCCTGCTGATTTTTTTCCCCTCAGGCTGATTTCAAAGTGACTTGATAAAGTAACATAATAAAAGGTAGAATGAAAAAGAAGCCATATGCCAGACGTATTAAACATAAGGAAGCCAGATGGATGACTAGGTTTTGAGATCAAAAGCCTATGTCATAAGGCAAAATAAGCAACCTCCCTGAGATAGTGAGAGCTGTGGTCACTGTTTCATATTAACAACCAAGTGCATTGTCAAGTGCATGAATCAAGTGTCCAGGAAGTGCCTAAAACTATTTTCTCTGCAGTTTCTTAACCCATTATTTATAACTAAGCTTTACATTAAAATCTGTGAGGCACTCTAATCTATTATTAAATGCTTTAACTTGCATGACATGTCCTATAGTGTCCACATGTAAAATTACCTAAAAGTAATTTGTTAAGACAATAGTTCCTGAAATGTTTGGATCTATGATCTCTTCATACTCAATGTAACTATTTAGGACTTTAACAAGCCCTTTTACAAGCAGGCTTTGTTTATTTGAATTTTGTGTCTAAAGTAAAATTGAAAAAACTAAATATTTATTTGTTAAACAATTATTTGATTACCGTAATCAATCAAGTTTATATCAAAATAATTATGTAAAAATAACTTTATTTCTCAAATAAAATGTTAGTGAGAAAAATATTGTTTTTATGTACTTTGAAATCTCTTTTAGTTTTGGGTTAGCAAAATAAATCTGGGCTCTGCTACACAATTCAGCCATCCGCCTGTTACATAGCAATATTTTGGTAATATATATATATATATATATATATATATAGTCTAGGTATTCTTTGACCCCACACTAGGAGTCAAGTTCTATGTCTTCAAAGGTACAAAATAGATTCTAAGACCAAAACGAGGACCATCTGTATTCTCTTTTACCACAGCCTATTGGCCTGTCTTAGAGTAGGTATCCATGCATTGTTTTGTAGCATCACACACTATTACTTAGAAAACACTCAGGCACTGAGTTACACATATTACCAGATATATTTACACAGTCCATCACAGAGAGTCTTTTAATCATATTAGTCAATTCCATCCCCAAATTCTTTTTTTTTTTTCATCCCCAAATTCTTAAAAGGTCTTTAAAAGTTGTGAAATTCAAGCTCATAAAAGTAGAAATAGAAATAAATTTCTAAATATTTACTTTAGTTAAAAGATCAAATCTGAACTACTAAATTCTACCATTAGCAACAAAATCTTTTTTTTCTTTAAGGTGGCAGGCACATTTTATTCATTTTCAAAAATATTTCTGCTAAATAACCAGGGAGAATAACCATAGTTCACTCATTTCATAATAGTAAAAGTTGTGTGTCATGAAGAAAGGCCCCAATCTTCATGTCAAGTAACTATAAATGCTTTTCCCAAAGACAACCATGTCATTTGGCTTGCAGAAAAGTGCATTATGCATGCTTCTCATTTTTTTCACCTAATTTAAAAAGCACAGATTCACAGCTAAATTTTGATCTTTATTGGTTTACTAAAGGTTCTTTAAAGTTATCAAGCTATTTTCTAGCTACCAATGCAACATCGAAAAGACTCCAGTGACCACTACAAAAGCTTAGAGTCACAGTCTTGGCCCTTGCTCATGGCAGAATGACAGCTTTTTCACCTGTAGTATGAAAGACAGATCATGTCAGGATTCATTGAAAAGTAGCTTTGGGAGATCCAAGATGGCAGCGACAGTCACAGACTATGTCTGATGAACAGGACAGCAGTAACTGCACAGGTACTGAAGCACCAAACTATGGGCTCTAGAACACTAGTGCTGGTGTTTCCCAGGTGAGAGGGGACCACATGGTCTGGAACATGGGTGGGTCTGGCCTCAGTTCACCTGACTAATCCACAGAAAAGTTCCCAGGCCCCTGAAGGCCTGTGCGTTGTCTCCAGCACATAGCCACATGCCACCAAGCAATTCACTGTCCTTAGTGTCTCAGACTGAGCTGTTGGCCACAAAACACCAGTGTATGGATCTCCTAGCCCAAAGAAGACCTCATGGTGTGGAACACAGGTGGATCTGACGTCAGGTCCGGCTGATCAACAGAAAGGTTCCCCTGTTTCCCGCAGACACCGGATCTCATACTATCGTCCTATGAACTATTCTCAAACGGCAGTGAAGGGCACCAGAAAATACCACATAATGCCAGAGACAGCCAGCTGGCTAAAGGCCAGCGTAAAAACACAAACAACAAAAGCCAAAGTAATATGGCATCTTAAGATCCCAGTTATCCCAAAGCAATCATCCCTAGACACTCTAATAGAACAGAAGCACAAGAAAATGACCTCAAATATATCCTTATGAAAAATGATAACAGAGGAAATGAATAAAATCCATAAGGGAAAACAAGAAGATAGAGGAATACTGAATGGTGGAGAAACACTTAAAGAAATGCTCAATGTCCTTAGTCATCAGTGAAATGCAAATCAAAAGGTGTTTGAGATTCCATCTTACACCTATCAGAAAGGCAAAGATCAAACACTCAAGTGAAAGCACATGCTAAGGGGAACACTCTTGCATTCCTGGTGGGAGTGCAAACTTGTACAACCACTTTGGAAATATATCTGGCCCTTTCTCAGAAAACTAGCAATAGCTTTATCTCAAGACCCAGCAATACCACTCCTGGGCATATATCTGAAAGATGTTCCACCACACAAAGACATTTGCTCAACTATGTTTGTAACAGCTTTATTTGTAATAGTCACAATCTGGAAATAACCTAAATGTTCCTCAACCAATGGATACAGAAATTCTGGTACCTTTACATAATGGAATATTATTCAGCTATCAAAAACAAGGAAATCATGAAATTTGTAGGCAAGTGAATGGAACTAGAGACAATCATCCTGAGTGAGGTAACACAGAATCAGAAAGAGACAAATGGTATAGAATGACTTATAAATGGATATTAACCCAACATAGATGTCCTCTGAGAGACTCCACCAGAGGGGGGATAGGGACAGATGGAGCAGTGCCAGTGGTAGGGAAGAGTGCAGGGTGGGCATGGAGGATTGCGGGGTGTGAAAGGACCACAAGGAGACTATCAAGGCATGTGGATCTAGACCCAGGGTGGGGCTGCAGAGACTGATGCACCAATCAAGGACAATGCATTGAGAGAACCTAGATGCCCTCTTTAGATGCATTGGACAGACAGCTCATTCACCACGGGGGAGAAGGGGAGAAGTGGGGACTGCCTCTGACAAGCACTCTGGTGCCTGCAATTCCATCAGTTGCCCTTGACAGGTAGGCGCAGTGTGCATGCAGAGGAAAGGAATGCAGGCTATGCTATGAGACCTGATAAGCTATGGTCAGACTGTGGGGGAGGCCTCCCTATTTGAGATCTAGGAGAGTGGAATATGGCAGAAAAAGGAAGTGTGGTAGTGGGAAGAAGTGAGCCAAGGGGTGTCAATCAGGATGTAATGTGAATACATTTTTTAATGTGTATAACACTGGTAATTAGGAGAATGGGTATTCAAACCCTGAGCTTTCTAACTTTTAAATCAGTTTGCTTAATCAGCAATTGATGACTGCATTTTGAAGAAATAATGTTGAGCCCTCTCACTGACTTTGTCTGTTTCTAGGACAGGGTTAGGAGCAGAGCACACAATCTGGTATCGTGAGGTGAACATTTCCTCTGGTTTGTGAACAGTACACAAATTACTGGAATGGTAAGAGGTTGGTCCTCCTTTTGTTATCTGAGTCAGCACATAGGTGTCAGTCTTTTATTTACTAGTGATGTCTCCTGTGGAACCCTCAGGGACCTTCAGGCGTCCAGTCTGCAACCAGCCTTGTCCTGCCTTAGGAGGCTAATGCAGAACAGCAAACAATCGTTTCCCTTCATTTAACTCATAACTGTCTTGGCTTTCACCCGGGCCTCCTTCTAGTAAACTCTATTCTATACCTTTCTCTGGTGATGGCTACTCAGTGACATCTCCACAGGAAAATATGAAGCCTTCCTTTCTGTGATAATAGATTTCACATTCCCTTCTGTGGCTCCCTTAGTCAATAAAGATTTTTGGCATCTCTTGAAGAATGTTGTAGCTGAATTATCCACCTCTGTGCTTTCTTCCATTTGCTTTTATGACATTTTTTCCACTGTTCATTATTCCTTGCAACTTTTGTTGAGGACAAAAGATACCCTCCATTTACAATTGAAAAAGGGTACAGAGTGCTGTTAGGAAGGCAGAAGAACAGCCACCACTGGAAGCTCAGCTTCAGTTCGTTATTCAATTGTATCTTCATTTAATATTTTAATAAAGGCTTCTTTTAATACCTGAAAAAAATGAAAATTAAATAAAAAGTAGCTTTCATTTTGTAGACACAAGATGCTGGGATTTCCAGGGTCACTGATGTATTTTGATTACTGCTATATTGGGAAGTTTTCAGTATTGAGCAATATTGTTTTCTTTCGATAAAATTCATATTATTGTTATTAGATAAAAACCAAGAGTTGACACTTAGCAGAGATGATCCTGATTAAGCAGAGGTTAGCAGGAAGGCCAGGCTATTTTAAGAGCCATCTGTTAATCCTGACACCCAGATAGAAACTCCCAAGGTTGATTAAGAAAAAAATTTAACTTAAACCACAGAATCCAACGTCTAAATGTAAATACGTTCCTCAGAAGACAAAAGAATGTTCATTTAAAAATAACTTAAATCTTCAATATAAGGAAGGTGTAGGCATTACTATTACCCCCACCTTTGGGAGGTCAGGGCAAGAAGATTTTGAGTGTAAAATCCTATCTCAAAATAATAAAAATAAGCAAATGAAATATCAAATAAAAACAGCACAGCAAAGTCTAACTCGTGGTTTTTTTCGTTAACCCTCAATCCTCTCCTCGAGAATTAGTATGCAGGCCAGTTTCTGTGGTAGCTGTTCTTTGATTCTGTTTATTTTTAGCTGCTCAGCCTTGGCTGCTAATCTATTTCTTCCCATTGAGCCATGCAGGGTGAATGACTGGTCATTGTACATTTATCTCCAAAATCAATGCCATGGATACTTGTAAAATGTTCTTAACTGCACATTTATAATTCATCAACAATTAATATTTAAAGTATATTGCTTGATAGACTCTATCTTATTGATAGATGTTTGCCCTTTGCCACCATATACATTAATGCAAAATAAGAAACTAGGAAATGTCTTTTTTACAGTGAATGAGCTTATTAAATTTCATTTCAAATGTCTCAGTTACATTTGTAAAAGACACACAGAGAGGAGAGACTGAGAGAAAGAAGAATGAAAGAATGAAAAGGTGAAAAAATGAGAAAAGAAATGGATACTGAAAGAAGAAAGACGAAAGAGAGAGTAAAGACCCCTATAAATGATTTATTTCTTGTATATAACTGAAACTTTGTACCCTTTGACACACATCCCCGCCTCACATTTTTTCTTCTCGTCTCTGAGAACAATTTTCTATTCCTTACACCTGTGACATTCTACACAAAAGGGAGACTGCACACTGTTTGTATTTCTGTACCCAACTTCTTTGACTTAGCATTCTATCTACTCATTCACCTTGTGCTGTTACAAAAGCCAGAATTTTCTTCATTTTAAGGATAAATAATATCCCATTCAGTTCATACCTACTTTTTAATTGATGGAAAGGTGAAACTAATTAAAATGCAGAATTGTGGAGCTCAGGCCTGTGGGATTATGCTTATAGTGTAACTTCTGCATCTAAGGCTCAGGAAACATTGTACAACAGAGGGTAGAAAGATTACAAGAGCCCGAGGAACAGGAAATTTGCTGTGACATTGTATCTGCTAGGACTGGCAGAAGCTATACCCATAAAGTCATCCACATGGCTTCCTATACACAAGCTGAACACAGACAACAGTAGACATGCTTTTGTGAACCTGGCAAGCCCAGGAAGCCTCAATCCTGCATATAGAACTATAGGCAAGTAAGTGATGCTGAGAGTGAGAGAATTCATCTTTCCCAGGGAAGAGCACACTAACTGGTTATCCAATATCAAACGGTCAGCCCTGAAAACACACATACAATTAACATTATACAGATCGAACAGGTTGTACTTATGTATTTAGGGGAAATAGATGTGCATGTGTATCTGTCTGTATGTATACATATAAATATTATATATAAATATAATATATTATACATATATATATATATATATATATATATATATATATATATATATGTGACAACAGTTAAAGAAAAGAGGCCATGAGTTGAAGAAAAAGAGTCAGGATTATGGGAGAGTTTGGAGAAAAGAAAGAAAAGGGGTAAATAAATGGTGTAATTATATTAATCTCAAAAAAACTGAACAGAAATAATTAATGAAATATTTTGACTTAATTTTTAAGATGAGTGTGCAATCACTGCAGAGGCCAGAATAGAACAACAGATCCCTTGGAGATGGAGTTACAGGCTCCTGTGATCTATCTACCTGATGTGGGTGCTGGGAACTGAACTCAGATCCCCTGCAAGACCAACTTAAGTTCTTAACCACTAAGCCATCTCTCCTACTCCTAATGAACCTATTATGTGAAATTAAGTTTATAAGAGGCAAATGTATATGCAAAGTAAAAAGTGACATCAAAATGAAATAATTAATAATAAGTTCTGCAAAGTGATGATTTAGAACATTAATTTTCTTCAGACTGTTTCAACTTTTTTTTTCCCCTTTGTGTCTTCTCTTATGGGAAATGTTATAGGGTGAAAAAAATCTGCATTTAAGGAAGACAAGAACTTCCATATTGAAGAACCCTGAACATTCTTCCAAACCTTTTCCTTCTGTGGTCATTTCCCAATTTTTCATTTCTAAAGCCTTTCCTGTCCATGAGACCTGGGATTAAACTGTCCCTCCATTCCTGTTTTCTTCATTTTCATCATTCTGGTCAGAGTCATTAGCTCTGATTCACAGGACATTTACAAATGGAAGAAAAATAAGGTTTCTTTGTAGTTTAGGAACTCATTGAACTTTCAAAGATCTGCAAAGACAGAGACTTAAATGTTTATTGGCTCCTCACATACTCCAGGGCCCTGCCTGCTACCCACTGCTTAACCCAGCTCAGACCTGGATCAAGGTTTCAGACATGCCACCACTAAATGCCTAGAAGGACCAGGGATCCTCTGACAACACATTTTCCAGAATACTGACCTATCTGTGACTCATCTTATTACCACTTATGTCATGTATGCCTTGCAGGGGAGACACTGGATAGAGAAGCCTACATCCTAAGCTGATCCTTCAGCAAGCAATTCTAATAGTTTGTGTGTTAGACATTTACAATAAAGTGTGTAATCAGGTGCTTCCTGTGTCTGTCAAGGTGTGGATGGTCTAGATTGACATAGATGAGGCAGCACTCCACAAGGGCACTCCGAGCAAGCAGCACTCTCAGCCTCCTGTGAGCCTAAAGGTCTGAAGAGCATTTCAGTCCAGGGTTTCATGTCCAGGTCAAAACAAATACTCACAGGTAAACAAAGTTTTTCTTTTTCTATGATGTCCTTTTCTAAAGGACATGCTATTTTCTTTTCTTCCTTTGTTCCTTTCTTTTCTTTTCATGTTTTTGAGATGGCTTAGCACTACATGGCTCTAAATATGTTCTGTTGTTCACTCATAGCAAGAACAATGAGATAAAAAAAAAAAAGAGGAGAAACATTTGAATCCAAAAATCCAGCATCTTGATTGTAGCATATTTGGTTCAAGCATTATTTTGGCTCTATGGAACCAACTATATTTGAATAGTTGACAAATAATTAATTTTCAGTGGATGGAAAGTTTTCAATATAAGTTACCCAATTTTAATGTTTTTACACATGCTTTATGCCAGGTCTGCATGGTGAATGGAACAGTGATGCTGGCTGCCCACAATCAGCAAAACGTCAGGTTTTTAAGACAAAACAACCAGTTCTGGAAGACAGCAGAGAGAGCCAGCAGTTTTCTGGAATTTTGTCAGTGGTCTCTGTACCACTCACACAGTGGGAAAACATAATCTTTCTGGGTGCTTCTTACAGTAATTGAAAGAACAAGACTTACCCTTGTTTTTCCAACAGCTGGGAGTCCATCAACATGGCCTCTCTTGTTCCATGCCCAGCACTGTCCATGCCATGTTTTCAAACATTAAAGTCCCATGTCAGATGGGAAGTTATTAACAATTCTGTCTTCAAAAGGGCACAGCTGCTTTTATTCCACATTGAGAACCCACAAGCCTGCAATGCTTTCCAGACATTAAGCAATTTTCTGAATGTGCTACACCTTTCTGATGGAAGAAAACAAGTATTCTTAAAGAAGAAAAATGCTTGCATTATCTCTGGAATATATTTGGCAGACGGGGATAAGAGTAAGTCAGTCCACTAGACATTAGACAGAAAGAGTTCCATTGCATTCATAGATCAATTTGACAGAAAAAAATAACATGTTATAAAACCTAACGTTTCTTCATGCCCTACCCTGTGACTCACAGAAAGAGCATATTATCCATTATAAACTGCCCCCTCTGTCCCCTGCCATCTCATTCTCATCTCACAGCAGAAATTATCCTGAAGTCTTAATTGCATTTTATAGGTCACCATTCCTGTCATCCAGTGCCCTTTGGAGGCACAGAATGCTACACTGCGTGTAATGTAGTCAGTTGTCAGTGTGGTCAGCTTTTCCTTCTAAGACAACTCTACCTTTCAAGTGGAGATGAAAGATTTGAGTGCCTGTTTAGCTGATGCTAGCGAGAAAGAAAGCAAAGATGATCAGGTCGAAAGCAGGACATGTAGCCCAATTAGTATTTCCTTTCTTGGCTGTGCCTGGCCATCATACTAAATACAGCTGAAATGAAATGCCAAGGCCAATGTGGTTCACTATGGGAGCCCAAGGTGGGGGACAAAGTGAAGCGTGTCATCATAGGCTAAAAGTAAGCCTGTGCGCCTTCGGTGATGGCGAGTGACTAGGAGGAGCCATGGGTATATTGGGAGCACCAGGGTGTGGCTGCCGGATTGTTTTCCAAAACTAGGCCGATACACAAATTCTAATGACATATTTTGGGGTACCTGAAAGACCTGAAAGCCATCCAGGAGATGATCCTCTAAGAAGTGATGTCTTCAGTCTTTACTGACCGTGGCTCGAGCTGAGGGTGCTCACTAAGCAAAAGCAAAGGGTTATAGAACAGAAAGGAAGCAGAGCATGTCTCCGAGGTACCACCTTCGGAAGGGCAGAAACCTGGCAAGTGTACGTGAGGAAGGTGTGAGGGAAGCCCCCGGCAGGTTTTAATCCTCTTGCAGAGAAAGACTTTTGTCTGGGAATAGATGGGGCCTTCTGCGTACCCTAACCACAGAGCTCGGACTCCCTGACCCTCTGCCCAGCCGCAGGGGATCCATATTTGAGGCTGTACCCTGCATAGTTCTAGCTTTTTTTTTTTCTTGAATTACTGAGCTTGCCTTCCCAAAATTGCCTGCAGGTTCTTGTGGCTTCTGGGGACAACTACCACAGTACCCAAGACACACAGAAAGAGCCATTGAATATTTTGTAAATAGTGTGTGGTAATACTAAAACTTACAGGAAAACTATCCACACTTGGATTTCTTTCATTTACAAATTAGAGATGATTTCTTGTTCATGGAATTTATAGGATAAAACAAATGCAAATAACCTTAGAATAGTATCAGTGCTTAATGTTACTTTAAAAAAGAAAGCCAAGGGCTCTGTACTGTGTGGAAAACTCATAAAATAAGCTACAGTGTTTTACCAGTAGTTTACAGAGCAGGGTCACATGTTCTCCTTTGGTGTTAGGAGGTGAGGTGCCCTTTACAGTTTTCATATGCCTTTACGTCAGCCAATCATAAGTATTGCCAGGGCATTTCTTTGTCTTTGAGACACAGTGCTTTTGTGTAGGCCAGGTTGACCTCAAACTTTTGATTTCCCTGCCTCTGACTTGTACCACTAGGATTACGGGTATGTTCTATCACAGTTTGACTATTGACCTGACATGTTTTCTTGTTTTGTTCTTGCATGTGCCTCTGTAGTGTATGTGCATGTTCACAGGTGTGTGAGTACATAGAGGATATGTGCGTGAGTACACATGAGGACTAGGAATTTGCATTGGATGCCTTCCTCTACCGCTCCCTCTTTTATTTGCTAAAGCAAGCCCTGAATACAGAGTGAACTGATTTTATTAATCTAACAAGGATCCGTGTCTCTACCTCCCAAACTCTGGGTGTAATGGCGGGCTGCCACATGTACATGGCTCATATGGAAGTAACAGGAACCTAACTCTAGTCTTCACACATCCACAACAAGCACCATACCTACTGAGCTATTTCCTCAATCTGGTTTTTTGTTTGTTTTGTGTGTTAGTTTGTTTTCTGAGACAAGATTTTAACAGGCTCCTGGCTAGCCTGGAACGCATATGCATTGATGCCTCTCCTTCTGCCTCCCAAAGTCTAGAATTATAGGTATTCCCATTAAATCTCATATAGACTTGTCATCTGGGCTTATCTACACATTCAGGCATTGGGCATCTGCTATGATAGACAATAAGAACCCAATCCCTAAGATGGTTATTCTTCCCTGCCATTTACAGCTCAGTGAGAGAAAGAGACATTCAACTTCCTGCTAGAAGATAAACATTAAGACACTTTAGAGTCTAATCATCTTATGAGATATTTTACCCCATATTACTGGTTGCCAATGTATGTGAAAGAAAAAAAAAGATCATATTTTTTATCAGAAAATACAGCAGATATGGAAACACCAAGCTGCTCCCTCACACCTAATGGATATTTGAGAGCAATCCCCCGCAGACTTATCCTTTTCCTCAGGCTGCTGCAGGGTGAGTACAGTATCTCTGGGGATTTATTGAGCAGCCTTTCCTATGATGGCCTTCCTGGAAACTGTGTGAACCTCTGACGTCCTCCCTCCCTTCACAGCTCACGCTTTATCAGTCTTTCTACATAACAACCTATGGAAATGAGCCAACCGTGGAAAAATGGCTCCATTTACTTAGCTAGCTCTAAGCCACAGATGGCCTGGTGAACATTGAGCTAATGGAAAACTGACACTTGCTCTCTCAGGTCAACAGCTGTTTCCCCTGGAGCTGTGGCCTGAGAGACAGTGTGTTTCAGTCTCTCACAGGAACTGCCATCTGCTCAGTGGGTGTTCTACATTTTCTTTAAAATGAAGATGGATACCAGGAACTGGAACTGAGTCAGTGTATTGTAGAAGCTTCTTGCTATAAGTCTGCATAGTCAGGGGAAACACCTAGTGGTATTTCCAGGTAGGATTTTATGATAGCTACTCAAGCCTTCATTGTTTTTTCTATGAGGAAAATTGGAAGTTATGTTTTACTTCTGTTCTTCTGTCTGTAGGTCTCTTTTTTTTTTTTAACTCCACCATATTCAACATCTCTGAGGAAAAAATACACCTTATGGTCAAAGAAGTCTGCTCCCTCCAATGTCCCAGCCCCAGAATGAAGAGGGGGTTCACCCTACTTGCCCAACCCTTTACTGTGAATCACTTCTCCTTTCCCACTTCTGTGCATAGAGACAGTAAAGTAAGAATTAAAGCCCCATGGACCTAAAGGAAGATTTTATCCCTACACACTTTCTTTTCTTTAAAAATTTTCACCCAACATTGAGTTTGGGCACTTTATCTGAAATTGCAAGAAATGTAGAATAATTCTACTTAATGCTCTACTGGTCTGCTTGCTTATTTCATCTTTTTCACTCCCATAAATGCTTAGCCATCAATTTTAGTTGTTTGTGTTGTTGTTGCTGTTTTGTTTTTCCCAAGAGCTGACAATAGTGCTTAGTACATGCAAGACTCTGGCCCTGGTTTTATGATTGCCAAGCACCATACCCTCTTGAGGAAGTCACAGAATTATTTGGTATTTCTCGCTTGTGCTTATTAGCTTTAAGATTACCTTTATACAATACATTATAAAAGATATCTAATGCCTCCTATAATCTGTTCTTTGTCACAAAGAAAATAGCTGTAACTCTTAACCAATCAGGTTCCTTTCTATTTGGCATAAACAACATAAAGATGGTATTTTATAGCTAAAGTAGGAGAAATCTCATGGTGTCTACCTTAATTCATTCCATAATTTTTAAATTGCATATAACCATCTGCAAGGCATTGTTTTTAGATGTTGGGACTCTAACAGTGAATAAAAAGAGAGAAGCCCTAGCTTTAATATAATCTCATAGTTTAACCAGAGACAATAAAGAATAAACAAGTTGGCAGATGGATATGTACGGAGACATGGTGAAGAAAGCTTGGAAGGTAATTAAAGAGGATAGAGACAAAAAGTCAGAAACGGGGAAAAGTCAAGTCTTCTAAAAGGAGCAATGAGTAGAGTTTGCCCTGAACATTGCAGTGCTCAGACATCTCTCACTGCTTGGGTCTCTGGTTTCCGGTATCCGAGTGACTCAACATCAGAAAGGAGATCATGGTGTTTCTCTCTGAGTATTATCTCATGAGAAAAAGGTCTTAAGGAATGCATGCTGGGTCTTCATTTACAGACAGCTGATGCCTGCTAGTGATTGGAGGAAAGACCCCCTCTGAAGGTTAGGGCATGATGTTGTCACAACCAACAACTTAGAAGAAAAAGTCTTCACAAAAAGAAGGAAACTAAAACAAGTTTATGTCTACATAGAGAGAAGAAACAGAGACAAATACTTAAAAATAAAAGCATATACTAAAACAAATTGTAGGAAAAATAAGCTGGAAAAAAGACAACCATTTGTAGGAGGATTACACAATAATATCCTAGACAATGTACATGTATATGTATATTTAATATATATATATATATTTATGTATATTTACAAACATTATAGTGAGAGCAGTGATTGAGAATGAACACCAACCTATATTTGTATATGTACGTATATATATGTACACATGTGATATGCATGTATATTCATGTACACGTGAGTGTATATACATATGTGTGTGCAAGTGTGGAGGCCAAAGGATCACCTCAGCTGTCAACTCATCAGATGATATCCACTTTCTTTTAAGGAGACATAGTCTTTTACATGCAAGCAAGGCTAGGCCTCCAGTGATTCCTGAGGTTACCCTGTCTCTCTGCCTCAGTTCTGCCAGTTATAACTAGTGCCATCACACCCAGATTTTTTAAAACATGGATCCTGGGGTTCAAATTCAGGTGTCCATGGTTGCAAAGCAAGGACTATACCAGCTGAGCTGTCTCTTTAGCCCACACTGTCAATTTTTTAAATAATAAAAGCCTGAAAAAAAAAGAGAAGAGATTGTTGAGGATGGGCATTAAACAATCAACTAAATATTTTGAGGAATTATCGACAAAGTATTGTGAATTTTCAAAATACTAACCACAAAATAAATGTAGTGCTCTTTCTTTTGCACTCTACCTTATTTGGAGTGTTTAGGCCTCAATGCCCTCCCCCCTTCCAACCTCCAAACCCTACATAGGAGAAAAGTTAGTGGGCAGTAGAGACCCCTTTACTTTGGCTGACTATTTAGGGTCAATTGGGTTCTTTTGGGCTGTACCCATCTCTGTCAACAGCAGGTGCAGCCAGCAGTCTCTACCAAACTTCTGACTGCGGAAGTGTTTCTCTTTGTCTACTCCAAATAGCATCACTGTCTGTCTCTGGTCTCTTCAAACTGCTACACGCCGTGCGCCAACACTGCACACCACACCATGCTCTTTGTCTCTTAGTTTTATCCTCAGATCCCTAGACCAGGTCCTTGTCCATGTTGTAAGAGGAAGGACATTACTAGCTGGCAAAAGCCAGCCTCCTCATGAGACAATTACAGGTGTGAACAAGCTAAAACTTAAACTAAAGTCCCACACTTGGTTAGATGAGCATTTTTACAATGTCAATTGTCTCAATCCATGAGCATGGGTGATCTTTCCATTTTCTGACATCTTTCTCAAATTCTTTCTTCAGAGACTTGAAGTTTTTTTTATATACAATTCTTTCATTTGCTTGGTTAGAGTTATACCAAGATATTTTATATTATTTGTGGCTACTGTGAAGGGTGTAGTTTCCCTAATTTCTTTCTCAGCCCATTTATCATTTGCATACAGGAGGGGTAAGAATTTTTTTAGTTGATGTTGTACCTAGCCACTTTGCTGAAGGTGTTTATGAGTTGTAGGAGTTCCTTGGTAAAATTTTTGGGGTCACTTATGTATATTATCATATCGTTCTTAAATAGTAATACTTTGATTCTTTCCTTTCCAATTTGTATTCCCTTGATCTTCTTTAGTTGTATTATTGATCTAGCTGCACCTTCAGGTACTATATTGAAGAAATACTGAGAACATAGGCAGCCTTGTCTTGTCCCTGATGTCAATGGAATTGATTTAAGTTTCTCTTTGTTTGGTTTGATGGTGCCTATAGGGTTGCTGTATATAGCCTTTTCTATGTTTAGGTATGTGCCTTGTATCCTTAATCTCTCCAAGATGTTTAATATGAATGGATGTTGGATTTTGTTAAATGCTTTTTAAGCATCTAAGGAGGTGATCATGTGGGTTTTTTCTTTCAGTTTGTTTATATGATGGACTAAATTGATAGATTTCTGTATATTAAATCACCTCTGTATCACTGGGATGAAGCCTATTTCATCATGGTGAATTATATTTTTGATATGTTCTTGGATTCGGTTTGGGAGTATTTTCTTGAGCATTTTTGCATCAATGTTCATAAGGGAAATTGGTCTGAAATTCTCTTTCTTTGTTGGTCTTTGTGTGGCTTAGGTATCAAGGTGACAATTGTCTCATAGAATGAATTTGGTAATGTTCCTTCTGTTTCTATTTTGTGAAATAGTTTGAAAAAAATTGGTATTAGTTCTTCTTTGAATGTCTGGTAGCCAATTCAATCTCTATCAAAATACCTACATAATTCTTTACAGACATTGAAAGATCAATTCTCAACTTCATATGGAAAAACAAACAAACAAACAAAACCTGAACAGCTAAAACAATCCTGTACAATAAAAGATCTTGCAAAGGATTTTCCATCCCTTATCTAAAGCTGTACTATATAGCAACAGTGATAAAAAATGGCATGGTATTGGCATAGAAATAAGCTGGTTGAGCAACGGAATTGAAATAAACCCACACACCTATTCACACATAATTTTTTGACAAAGAAGCTGGAAAAAAGACAGCATCTTCAACAAATAGTGCTGGTCTAATTGGATGTCTACATGTAGAAAAATGGAAATACATCCATATTTATCACCCTGCACAGAATTCAAGACCAAGTGGATTAAAGACCTCAACATAACAGCAGACACACAAAACCCGTTAGAAGAAAAACTGGGGAAGAGCCTTGAACTCATTGGCACAGGAAATAACTTCCTGAACAGAAGACCAATAGCTCAGGCTCTAGGGTCAACAATTAATAAATGGGATCTCATGAAACTGAAAAACTTCTGTAAGGCCTATAGACTGGGGAAAGATATTCACCAACCCCACATCCGACAAAAGGTTAATATTCAGAATATATAAAGAACTCAAGAAATTAAGCACCGGGGTTGAAGAGATGGCTCACAGGTTAAGAGCAATGACTGTTCTTCCAACAGTCCTGAGTTCAATTCCCAACTACCACATGGTGGGTCAGAACAATCTATATTGAAATCTAGTGCCCTCTTCTGGCCAGCAGGCACACATGCAGGCAGAATATTGTAAATAAATAAATATTAAACAGCACTACTTCAAATAACCCAATTTAAAATAGAGTACAGAGATAAACAGAGAATTCTCAACAGAGGAATATCGAATTGCCTAGAAACACTTAAAGAAACGCTCAACTTCCTTAGTCATCAGGCAAATGCAAATCAAAAGGCATATGAGATTCTATCTTACACCCATCAGAAAGGCAACGATCAAACTCTCATGTGATAGCACACGCTGTCAAGGATGTGGAGAAAGGGAACACTTTTCCATTGCTGGAGGGAGTGCAAACTTTTACAACCACTTTAGAAATCAGTCTGGCCGTTTCTCAGAAAACTGGGAATAAATAGATTTACCTCAAGACCCAGCAATACCACTCCTGAGCATATACCCAAAAGATGCTCTACCATACAAGGACATTTGCTCAACTATGTTTATAGCAGCTTTATTAATAATAGCCAGAATCTGGAAACAACCTAGATATTCCTCAATCAAAGAATGGATACAGAAATTGTGGTACATTTACACAATGGAATACTACTCAGCTATTGAAAACAAGGAAATCATGAAATAGGGAAAAGGATGGAACTAGAAAAGATCACCCTGAGTGAGGTAACTTAGACCCAGAAAGACATAGATGGTATATACTCACTTAAAAGTGGATATTATAGCCCAACATAGATGTTCTCTGAAAGACTCCACCCAGTGATGGATCAAGACAGATTCTAGGACTTACAGCCATACTCTGGGCAAAGCATTGAGAGTTCCATGGAAGAGTTGAGGGATGGAAGGACCCAGAGGGGTCAGGAACTCCACAAGGAGACTATCAAGGCCTCCAGATCTGAGCTCGAAGAAGCCTGCACAATCTGATACTCAGCCAAGCACACTGCAAGACCCCCTGTTCAGATGCAGCCAATGGGATGGGAAGGTCAGATCAGGGACTGCCTGACATGAACTCTGGTGCTGAGACTTGATCACTGCCCCTCAGAGTGGCAGCCTTGCAGGCACACAGAGGAAGGAGGTTCACGCTACCCTGATAAGACCTGATAGTCTGAGGACCCCCCTGTCCAGAGGTCTAGGGGAAGGGAATAGGGTTCAAGAGGGAGGGAGACTGGGAACGGGAAGATAAGAGGGAAGTGATAACAATCAGCATGTAACATGAATAAATTATAAAAAATATAAAATTAAAAAATAAAAATAAAACCCCACACTTGGGATTAGAAAAGAAACATATCTACAAAACAAAACTAAGTTAACAAATAACCCAAAACTTTCATTACACTAACCACAAAGTAAATATCCCTTCCTGGAAAAAGTGTATGAGAATTTTCTAAGGGCAACTGCACCTTAGGAGAAAATGCAGCAACCAAAGCTTTCAGAACCCTAACAGAAAGAGAACACTAGTGTGGCTCAGAGTGTCTGGAGACCTGAAATGCAGAAGATGTATGTCCCAGAGCTAGAACAGACAGCATATTTATTTTTTTCATCTTCCCATTCAATGAAGGCCTTTGATAGGTGGGAGGAGACTGCCCACCCTGGTCAGGACAGATCTTCATTCACGCTGTAGATTCAATGTTTGCTACTTTTTAAAATATCCTCATGAAAACATCTAGAAACCCAGGCATCCCTAAGCCAGTCAATATGGCATGTAAAATTAATTACCAGAGCAGGAAGGTCAACAGTGAATGTGATCATATATGTTTGAATTTGTCATCTGTACACAAGCCAATCACAGGCAAATTGTGTGTATATAGGCCTGGAACTTTGTCCCAGCTAATCTGATAATATGATTTATTTCTTCATTTTTCTGCCTACATTACTAGCAGTTAAGTCTTTGGGTTTTGTTCATGGACTTGTTCAAAGAGAAACCTTATATTGGTTTATAAATGTTATACATTATTTTCAAATATTTGTTTCCCTCTGTAGTTCTTAGGCAATGCTGCCCATGGGATAGCATACCTATCCAGATGGCACTGTATGAGCAGGTTTAGGAGCTGTGTCCTAGGTGCAGAAAGCAAGTTATTAGGATGGGCTTTGAAGTGTCAAAGCCACTCGACGTCCCCAGGTTACCTTTTTTGCTTTGTGCTTGTGGATCAAGATGTGAACCCTCAGCTTCAACTCTAGCTGCCATGACTGGCACCTGCTTTCTCTGTTTATCCATCATGGGCTCTAAGTCTCTGGAACTATAAACCCAAGTAATAAACTCTTTTATAGGTTGCCTTGGGATGGGGCAATAGCAAGGTACCTGCTATAGCCCACACTCATGCATATGCAGGCAGTATCAACTGAACTTTGATGTTTGTTTCTAAAACAGTGGTTCTCAACTGTGGGTTGCCAACCTTTTGGGTGTGGAATGATCCTTTCACAAGGGTTACCTAAGACCATCAGAAAACACAGATGCTTACATTTAGATTTATAACAGTAGAAAAATTACAGTTATGCTGTGTCAATGAAAGTAATTTTATGGTTGGGGTCACCACAACACAAGAAGCTATATTAAAGGGTCACAGCATTAGGAACGTTGAGAACCACTGGTTTAAAGGGACATGAAGTCGGGAAGGGAATTTGGTGATGTTTGGAAAGCAGGGGGAGAAAGAAGGATAAATATGGTCAAAGCATATTGTATGCATGTATGAAATCACCAAAGAATAAGTAAGATTGCTAAAACTGCTGGTGGCCACAGGCACTTTCTATGTGGGAGACATTAAAGCAAAAAGAAAAAGCCTTCTGATCCTCTGAAAACAACTGTCTGAAACATTACTGGTCAGGGACATTATGCTCAGTTTCCTATACACACACACACGCACACACACACACACACACACACACATACACACACACACACACACACACACACACACTTAACAAAACAAATTTCATGACTCATATGAAGCAACCCGTCCTTAATTTCTTTCAGATAACATCACTGTATCCTTTCAACAGACTTTGTAATCCACACCACACATTCCTCTCTGGAGAATACTCCTCGTAGGGACGAAGGTCCTCTTTCCTAAACACAAAATGTATATGAAAGAGCTAAAGTGTTAAGCACTTTGCAGAACCTTCCTCAAGTCTCAGCCGATCTCTGCAGTTCACCTTACCTGCCTCATGGGTGACTTGTGAATCTAGAAGACACTTCCAGGGTTGCCAGGGTTGCGATGGTCTTCAAAGAGTTGATCACAGATGAAGAAATGAGGAGTCATAAAACCCTACCTACCAGCTGTGTTTTTCTGACATTAGAGGCATTATGCTCTTTTACTTTTGACGCCTTAAGCAAACCTAGAGAGAACTTTCAATTTCTTTCTATATTTATTATTTTGTGTTCCCAACTCTCCTACTCCCTTTCATAACTTGAATCACTTAAAACAAAATATTTGATTATTTTCATAACAGCATATAGCTAAACATAAAAGAGCAAGTGAGTTATTTTCATCTAGTGCTAGTGACAGTTTAAAGACTATTTTCCACCAAAATTTTCTTGTTACACCCACACTACCTTTCCCTCAATATTTCTTTTTTTGTAAAAATACTCCAAACATAATGCAGGGGTTCAGTAGATATGCATACCCTTAATCAGAACAGGTTGATTTTATTATACTGTGGTGACAATCAACACCAAATTGCAGTGGCTTAAAGCTACAAGAGCTTATTTCTTGTTCTCTCCTGTGTTGGGCAAGTGAGAGTTCTTCTCCCTGTCTCTTTATTATGACCCAGCGACCCTGAAAAGCAGCCAAAATAGAGAATAGAAACAGCACAACAGAAATACAATACACTGGTTTTGAGTGTCTGTGTCTCTTTGGCTTTCACAAGTCACAATAGCCGAAATCAGATAAACAGATATCCCTGGTTTGTAAATGGTATACCTTATATGAGTAAATGGTGATGAGCTTATTATAATACTAAATTGTAGCTATAGATATCTGATTTCATATTAAAATCCATAGAAAGAAAAGAAATTTTTCTCTGTGTTACCCAGAGGTTGCTTTCAAAGCATGTAAAATCTGAGATTCAAGGTCCCAATCCACTGTCTCAACCTTGGCTCTCTATGTTTGGCTAAAAGTTGCTTGTTATACAGCTTGTAGATTTTTAAAAGGTCATCCAGGATGGCTAAGATCAAAAATTCAAGCGACACCACATGCTGGCGAGGATGTGGGGAGAGAGGAACACTCCTTCATTGCTGGTAGGAATGCAAACTAGTATAGCCACTTTGGAAATTTATCTGGTGCTATCTCAGAAAAATAGGAATAAGGCTTCCTCAAGACCCAGCTATTCCACTCCTTGGAATATACCCAGAAGATGCTATAGCACAAAACAAGAAAATTTGCTCAACCATGTTCATAGCAGCCTTATTCATAATAGCCAGAACATGGAAACAGCCTAAGTGTCCATCAGTAGAAGAATGGATAAAGAAACTGTGGTACATATACACTATGGAATACTACTCAGCTATTAAAAACAAGGAATTCCAGAAATTTGTCATAGGGGAGGGGAATAATGGGAAAATGGGAGGGAGGGAAGAATGGGAGGATACAAGGGATGAGATAACCATTGAGATGTAACAAGAATAAATAAATAAATAAAATAAATTTTTTTAAAAAGTAATATATATTAAAAAAGAAAAAAGGTCATCATCTCACCACTGGCTATGTTTTAGACCATGTACAATGTGTGGCATTGTTACCTAGGTTCTCCATTTATAAAAGGGCCTGAAACCAAGAGCCAGCTTCAACTGGAAGAGCTTATCACAAATGTGGTGTGTATAATGGTGACTGGAGTTGTTTTTCACTCGTGTCCCTAGTGTATGGAATCAGGAATTGTGCTATTTCTTTTTTAAAAAATACTACATGGCACAGAAAAATATCAGCTTACCTTGATAATACACCTTTATTGTATTTGCAGTTAGTTTTTACAAGAAATAAATATGGGGGTGTGTGAACTGAAGTATCAAAAGGAATAATAGTGAAAAACTGAGGCTGGGAATTATGAAATTTCCATTATAATTTGCAAATCAAGCAATTTAGGCAGTTGCCAACTCTCATGGGCTCCTGCTTATCTGTGTCAGTGTCTCCGTGTTATTTTAGAGTCAGGCTATGCACAGCTTCCATGCTTTTCTTAGCTCTAACTTCTCTTTCTCTAAACTCCTACTTCTACATAGGAGTCAAAATTTTCTAATTTAAGTCCAAATTTGCATTGTCAAAAAGGAATCTCTCAGGTCCCTGCCACTCCTATAATATGACGTTCTCTCAATGACCCAAAGTGAAGTTGTATTTCAGTCTTGATTTCCCAATGTGCTTCCTCAGGTTTAATGAAAATCTCTAGGCTACACATGTGCTTTTATTTTGAAACTTACAGGTATCACTTCACTACTCTTCCTCTAGTATATATACATATACATAGATAAGATAGATGATAGATAGATAGATGATAGATAGATAGATAGATATCACATGCATGTACACACACACACACACACACACACACACACACACACACACATCTGATTCCAAGCTGTCTTTCATGGATGCAAGAAAACACTTAAGCCCCATGATAACAATAAAAATGTTAAACAAAAAAGATTTTAGTCAAATTTTGAATGATTACATATATACTATTTAAAGATGAAATGTAGTTCTTTAAAAAAATTAAAACAGGACATTCAAGCATGCCAGACTGGGATTTTAAAAGGGCATGATAATTCTTCATACTTAAAATTATAGCAACAAGCTGAATTTTTATTGTCTAAACATGGTTGTTTTCTCAAAAGAAATATCTCAGTCTAGACCAGAAGTAATAAAATTTAATTTGTGTTACAACTTATTTATATATTTTTATTGTGTGTGTATATGTGTGGTGTGCTGCATGTGTGTTCATAAATGTAAGTGATGATGTGTTCCACATCAGTATGTTACATAGTGTACTCTATCACTTCCCATGTTAAATCCCTAAGGCCAGTCTCACTGACCTGAAGCTCATGGTTTGGGGTAGACTAGCAGGTCCTCAGGGCCGTAGGATCTGCCTGTCTCTGCCCCCAGAAAAATTTAAAAGCACTTTAATTATGCATACATTTAAAAAAAAATCAGCAACCAATTTTTAGAGCCATATTAAAAACAAATCCATCACAGTTCTCTTTTTTTTGGCATATACATTTATATTATTGCACATAAGTAAAATGAACTACATACAGCAAAAAGAACCATGAAATAATCAAGAATTATATAAATGTTACATTCATATTGCTTTGACTAATTGTATTTCGCAACTTTGCAGAAAACATCTCTCCTATCTTGGTGAGTCTAAAATTCTGAATGTAAATCAATATCTATCATATCACAAATCTATTAACTTAAAACATCTATGCCAAAAATTTCTTATCCCCTAATCAACTAAGCTTAATTAAAAAGACTAAACTATCTGGTTTTCAGCCTCATGAGAGTTGAGAAGGAATAAAACTTAATTACTTGAGTAAACAGGAAGTGCAAGTTAACAGCTTCCAAAATGAAAAAAAAAAAAAAAAAAAAAAAAAAAAAAAAAAAAAAAAAAAAAAAAAACGATAGAGACAGTTTGCTACCTGAACAGTCACCTGAAGCTTTTTATAATGTTGGAGCATCATCTTCAACCTTCTGGCCCAGTATAGCTGGAAGACATATTTGTGAGGCAGAAACTATTGAGGACTTGCTTACCCTGTCTTGGAAGAATTTGGCTGTTGACTCTGCCTGCACCCAAGCTTGCCCATTTTTAGGCAGAATTCTGTCTGTGGCAGAAACAGGGGCATTTTGCCCAGTGTCTTGTTTGTCAAATTTGAAGCTATCTCCATAAGTAGGTTCTTTGACGCTCATCATCTTCTTGAGGTAGATTGGGTATTGCCAGGAGTTAACCTCTCTTGTTGTCAAAGAAACTTTAAAATAGTAAAAAGGATCTTTACATGCCATATTCTGTAGGTCTATGAGGCTTTTGAAGACCTTATGTAACTATTTTGTGTTATCTAACTATAGAAACATATCTATCTGTTAAACCTAGGATGTGATAAAAGTAGACTAGTAATTGACATGATTATGATTTGTTTAACTAACAATTATCTCGTATTACTTAATTATCCTAAACCACCTACAATAGCACTTTCAAGGTATTGGAAGTAAACTTTGTATTATAATTGAGTTGTATGGGTTCAATACCTCATATTAGAGTAGAAATATATCTAATGTATGAGGAGAGTAATTTTAAATTTGAATTCTACACCAATGTATCAAAATTAAATTTATTTTGAATCAATACACAAAATTCTATACTAATGAATTAAAAATAACCTTATTTGTGAGTAACAATTAAGGCCTGAGGTTGAGGAGTAGATTCAATAATCTACTTATTATCCTATCATCTCTATATATTTCTATATCCTCTCTTCCTTCTTTCCAACCTCTATCTCTATACCTAAGAAATAAAGAAAAAAGAAAAAGAGACATCCCTGAGTCCAACCTCATTCTTTCTGAGTAAGACCAATAATAACTTATAACCAATTCCCAATAAAAATAAGCCCAAGAAAGCAAACAAAAACCTATCCAACTCCCCTTAGGGGAACTGGGGTATCATTCTCTTAAGGTTTCTTGCAGCTGATTTGGAGCAAATAGTACCTTTGTAGGGACCCAGATCCTAAGACACCACAGATGCCAACCTAGACTACTATGCCCCCAGCTTTTTATGTGGGTGTTGGGTACTCACACCCAGATTCTCATATTTGCCCAACAAGAGCTCTCACCCACTGAGTCATATCTGAAGTCCTTGCTATCATTTATTTTAATGTAGCTCAAAAATTGTCCCAACTAGCCTGCCTTAAGTGAAGAATACTTCACACTAGTGATTTGAGGGATAATCGTGTTGTTGTTGGCTTAGAAAAGAGAGGCATAATGACCATTAAAAAATCTTATCAAATCTTCTTTGTATTTAATGATCCATGTTTTCCTTTTCCAAACCTAAGCTCTATTCCTGTTCTTGCCATAAATTCTTCATTTTACTCTCCAGGATCCTAAGTTCATGACAAACAGTTCTTACACCATCTCAAACTTATTTTCCTTTCTGCTAAATTCCCTATTGCAACTTCCCTAAACCTTTCTTAGTTCAAGTTGATTTTCCCCCCAGTTTATTACATTATTTAGGGCTGAAAGAGGGTTTGCATTGGCTTATTTTCTGTCAACTTAACACAATCTAGAGTCATCATAGAGAAAAATGCCTCCATGAGATCCAGCTATAAGATATTTTCTCAATTAGTGATTAATGAAAGAGGGCCCAGCCCACTGTGGGTGGTGCCATTCCTCGGTTGGTGGTTCTAGGTTCTATAAGAAAGCAGGCTGAGCAAGCCAAAGGAAAGGAAGCAAGCCAGTGAGCAGCACCTTCCATGGCATCTGCATCAGCTCTTGCCTCCAGAATACTGCCCTGTTTCTGTTCCTGTCCCGTCTTCCTTCAGTGATGAACAGTGCTGTAGAAGTGTAAGCCAAATAAACCTCCCAACTTGCTTTTTTGCTCATGGTGTTTTGTCGCAGCAATTGCAACCCTAACTAAGACAGAGTCCATGGTCCAAGTGAGTATTTTTTCCTCTCTGACCTTTGTACCTTCCTGGTCTCATGCTATCTAGGTTTACCCTTCTCTCTGTCCTCATGGCCATCTGAGCACCTGCTATGAACCAGCTGTCATTTTTTTTAAACATTGTCCTCTTCCAAACTTCTTACTTTCTCCAACCTATAAACACAGCAAACAACTTTATTTGCTATTAGGGGAAAAATTATTCACCTGATTTAACTACAATTTCCCCCACCAAAACCCTCAGCAATTCTTTTGTGCTCTTCTGTGTTTTAATGTGGTAATTGTCCTTGACCAGCAAAAGCAGTTTCTTCATCTAGACTTAGATTCTACTTTTTCTGAGAAATATATACTTTGAAGGGCCTCCCTGTTTTCTCTCTCTTTCTTTCTCCCTCTCTCTTTCTCACTTACCCATCACTTTCTCTCCTCTCTCTGCTACCTTCTTCACACTGTCATTTAATTGTCTTCACATTTCTCTAAACTTAAAAACAAACCAACCTTGTTTCTTTTCTCTAACCTCCAGTTTTCATCCATCATCCTGTTCCTTTTTTTCCACTCTATTGTTAAATTTCTTCATTTTTTTTTCCTTTTCACTCCTCATTTTAAATATAGCTCCTCAGATGACCAACACATTTTTTCCAAGAACAAAGTAGATTCTTATGATATCATATTCACTTAGTATATTTGCTGGCTCATTTTCCTTACTTGTTACTGCTTTATGACTACATACCAGACATTCTTGGTCATTTATATGGGCTTCCTTAAATCATCTTTTAAAAATTATATTATATAAGGTTCATTAAGTGAGCATGGAGAGAGAAGGAAAGGAGAGAGGATGGGTACCCCAGAGAGAGAAAGAGTGAGAGAAACAGAAAAACAGAAAGAGAGAGGAAGAGAGAGGGAAAGAGAAGTAAGAGAGAGGTAAGAGAGCCTTAAATCACATTCATCAGTCTGTGATCCTCTTCTTTCTTTTTTTCTTTTACTTCTGATTTTCTTTCAGAGGTCTTCAAGTAGGGCTTTGAAGGTGGTCATACTATATTGCTGGGATAATTATTAAAAACATGGCTGGGGTCAAAGAGAAGCTGGTTCATATGAATGCCAGGAGAGACTCATGACATAAAAGTTTCAAGGAAAATATCTTACAGCCCAGAGAAGTTGGTATGTTAAAGTGCCCCAACTCACTAAGTACTAAAGTAAAAATAAATGCAGGTTAGATTCAACTATAGGCCATTTTGGTACTCTAATACAAGCTAAAAGTGAATTTCTCTTATATTCTACTGCCATATATAAAGGTAACACTTTTAAATAGTAAACACCTCTGGTTATTTACTTTGTTTGAAAAAGAAGACGTACAGGAATGCAAAATAAAGAAGGAATTAGTAATGACACATTTGAAATTAGATCGTTATCCTTTGGAGTAGAAGACCTGAATCAAGTCTGGAGTTAAGACAGACACTTGACCAGTGAGAATGGTCACAAAGTGTATACCAGGTATCAGTGTTCACCATCAAGTATCTACTGCAGAAGAGACACATCTGCTCATATAGGTGAGTCAAGAGGTACATATCAGATAAACTTGACCATACTAGAGCTGGTAGACATGGACTTTTTGTAGAAAAGCCAGTGACACAAAGCCATGGGTTCCTTCTCACCTTATAGCAACCTTGCCAGAAATAAAAATTCCAAGATTCCACATATTGCTATCTCCCCTATTTATCTCATAGCAAACCATCCTGTTTCTATCCTGTAAATTGCAGTAATTTGATTTTAAAAATTACTTGTTTTCTAGTTATAAGTTTGGCTTTCTTCCCACAGTACTTCAGCTGCCATCCACTGTCCAGACACTCAGGAATACCTGTCTTAAGCTTATGGGATTTAGAATATTTCCTCAGATTAATAAACTCATTTTAATGTCAGAGGAGATGGCATCATGGGATTATAGGCATAGACCTCACTGGCTCCTCACATGTTGGGTATCCCAGATATTATTATTCCAATAAAGATCAACTGAAGTACCATCCTAGAGATACCGTGTGAGTTTGGATTGCTGGGTTAGCATGTCTATTATGAAGTGCTATGCATTTAATTGCAGATGACATGAATCCAGAAGCCAATGAGTAGATTAGAAACTATACACCTCATTGCCAAAGATTCTTGTTATTTAGGAAATTTGTACAATTCCTTCTACAGATGAATGAATGAGTCTATTACAATCTTGAAGTTCAGTCATAAACCTAGTAATTAGTAAAGATAGCAGGGTCTGGAACTATCCAGTCTACAAGTGGAAGCAAAGGAAGATGAGGTACTCATCGCAGATGCACAGGTGAAGGCAGATAGCATGGCCAGAAAGCCATCCTCAAATGACATGGGGCTTGGTGTGTTTCATATAATAACTTCTCCCTTGGTGCACAAAGCCTTAGTTTGACCCCAGGCAGGCAGATTTGAGTGTTGATGATGTGGTTGCTATATCCTCTTGCCCTTCAGCTGGAGGTCGGCTGTCTTCATGATAACTTTCACTGTGTCCTCACCCTCCACCACTGTCCATGATGCCCTGGGGTTGGAGTTGATGAGAAGGAATCCATAATGTTCCAGTGGATCCATCTGCAATGACAGATGCATAACCCCTTCCCAGCTTCCTTCTGGAGAAGTACAATTAGGGGAAATTAATGCCTCAGCTGCTTATTCTGCAATAAAACCAGGGAAGTTACGATGTGCGTAAGAGTGAGTCTATTGCTGGAAATAATGCTACAACAGAAACAGAATCAGAAACAACACTTGAAGGTTTATGAATTCACCATGATAGAAGAATCAAAACAGCCAGTTCTACCTGTTGTGCTGATAAAAAAAAAAGTATTAATAGAATGATGACTATTATTCTATTCATTCTATTCTATTCATTATCCTATTCATAACCTTAGATGGATGATCAATAAAATAAGTATCCGCCTATGGAATGGAAGTAGGTTGAATCCCACAATGTACCAGCTGGATAATGATTTCTTATCCTTCCATGGTAATCTTCAAATAAGAATAGAAAATTCATAGAGTTCTTTAATGCGCTTAAAACGTGTTGTTAGCTAGGGGTAATACAATGCAGCAAGGATCAAATCCGTTGACAGCAAATCCACTCCTGATTTGCTAATTAAGCAAGAAGAGTAAGGGGAGCATTGGTATTTTATGGCCATTATGGTGCAAATAAAGCCATTCACAAGGTTTATCCTCTAGTCCTATAATACTTGCAGGAGACAGTTTAGTGGGGAAATAAGAAAGTTTAAAGGCAGTGAAGGGTTCACTGCATATACAAAGGCCTCTTTTAGTCTGGACTCAAATAGCTGTAGCTCTTCCTTTGCCTCCTGAGATAATAAGTAAGGACGGCCCAATGCTGCCTCTCCTTGTAGACTTTTAAATAGACTGGCTAGTGCATAATTAGGTATAAACGGATTCCTTTTCCCTGCTGTGCCCTAGCTTGCCTTGATTGTAGTGTTAGCCTTTTCATAGGCTCTCCAAAGTCCTCATCAGAAATGGAGATAATTCAAGATCAGATTGACTATCCAAGTCCTCACCCCAATGCTTCAGGGTCACTTTCAGGCAATGAAAGATACATATCTAAAAGAGGTTCCGGTAAGAAACCTGAGGGGAACTGTCACTAGCACAGTTATTGGAGGCACTGTTTTTACTTTCAATTTTGCCTAAATAGAAAAAATATCTTTTTGCCTGCCTCTCTTTTTATCAATTTTAAGATTAGATCATCCAGTTTATATCCCTGCAAGGAAGTAGTCACCTTTTCCTCGTGGTTAATATCTTTGTCTTTCTTAAGTATCATGATAGCAGTCCGAATTAATGCACAAATGACCCAATATAGAACAGGGATTTTTTTTCCTCTTATTTATACACCCTTTCAATATTCTTTTGAACTGTTTTCCACACTTCTTTATCTAAAGGTTTTTCTATGAAAACTAGGGATTATAATCATAAACAACTTGAAGGCAATCTAATAGTTGTGATTTTGTTATGTTCTCCTCCTTTTTTAAAAAAACGGTACACAAAGTAGACATGAGGTAAAGCCTTCTCTGGTTTGTGCTCCGTTCTTCTCTCTCATGTCCTTCTGTGGGGCTCCTGATTCATGAGGCCATTTATTTACCATTCTAAAGGTGGTGGGACCTGGGAGAATGGAGCCAATAAGTGAGGCAGACCAAAATCTTCTGCAATAGTCAACTTTATTCAGAGCATCAGACAATTAATACTGTGCAGGTTAAGAAAGATTACCTGAGTAAAGTTTTTATCAGTTCAGCCTGTATACAATTATAAAGATAAGCCACATGTGGCAAAAAATATTCCATAGAGGCATATAAACAAATAACAATAGCCAGTTGGAATGTATAATCTTAAGTAAACTCACTCCTATCTGCTACACGAGGGGCACATAAGCACATTCCAAGACCAATTCTGTGTTTTTGAGGTCATAAGACTCTTGTCTTATTTTATTGGATTTTTTCAAAAGTATTCAGAATTCCCCTAGAATTCTCCCCCAGAACGCTCCATTCTTGGGCTGTGTTCCAACAATACCTGTCATCATTTTCTGAGACAGAGTTTCAAGTAGCACAAGCTAGCTTCAAACTTACTATGTTTGTAAGGCTAGCCTTGAACTCCTGTCCCTTCTGCGTGAACCTCCAAAGTGCTGGAATTATAGACATGTGTACTATATCTCAAAGGAATAGGGCTGCCATTTGCCCAGTATCTCACATCTGAAGTATGGACTCTTCCTAAAAAGCCCTCATTCCTTTATCTTCCATATCCAACTGTCATGCTTTATCCACTAAACGTATCTCTTACTTTTCAGTAAAGAAATATTAATATTTCTTTCTATATTTATTGACACCACACAAGTTTAAACTTCATCTTTTCTCTTTTGAATCACAATAATAGCCTGTGTGGTGGCAACCTCTCAAATGTCCCTAACTTCTGTTGTATCTGCCCCCTTTTCTCGTGAAAGATAAGAATACAGCAAAACTTCCAAGATAAGCTACCAAAAACAGTTTTTTATTTCCATGTCCATCTACCACTTCCTCATTTGCTTGTTCTGAGTAAAGCCAGGTGCCATTTTGTCTGCTAGAAAGACAGACATACAAACCAAAGGACAATAACCTTGATAAAGCTTCCAGCAACAGCCATTCAGTAGCTGAAGTTCTCAATTCCACAAAATTGGATGCTGCCAATAGCCCCAAGTGAAGGTGGAAAAGGGACCTTCCTGAGTAGCTCCTCAGAGGTGACGGGAAGTCTGGGTGGCACCTCAGTTGTAGCCTTGTGTGTTCCAAGCCAGTGGCAGCATCTGAGCTGCCTATGGGTTGTTGGCCTCAGAAACTGCATGACAGTGTTTGTTGTAAGCCAAACTAAGTTTGGAATTGTTGAGGTTTACTGTAATGGAGTCTGCCACAGGAGCCAGAGTCTGATTTTCAAAGAAAAAATAATAATTGTGTCATTTTCTATTTCAAATTTTGAAATTGCCTCCAATTGTCATAGGAATTAGGTCCTATGACTTAAGTTTTGCTGTTGAAGACATATGATCTGGCCTCTGAATCCTTTGGAGCTTTATTTTCACACAACTTCCCTTACCCTGCTACAGACCTTCTTGGGTTTTCCAACTGCTTTTATTAACACATCACACTCCTCCTTAGTTTACACTGACTGTTCTGGTTGTTTGCTTTGAATACACCACACTCCTCCAAAGTTTACACATCCTGCTCCCTCTGACTGGGATGATGTCAACCAGCCTCTGTGGGTCTCACCAAGCCAATTCCTGATTGAGTGAGCCCGCCTGATACTTAGCCCCATAACCCAGGCATGTCGTGGAACCCATATCGTCATCTGTTCTAGTTTCCTACTAAATAGCAAACTCCTGAGGGCAAAGAAAATAATTTTGCTTATATCTTCATCACCAGAAAAAGACTCTGCCATTGTATCACATGAGATCTATACAGATTATTATGATATATGTGTGCATATTTGTTCAATAATTTTTTTTCTTGAGTAGTTATTGAATAGTATTCTGTAACAGTAGTTTCTTAGTCTTGAACATCTTGGATGGTAACAAAATTCCTGGCCCAACTAATACAGTGGATGGTAGGTGTGAAAAACTAGGGAGCGTGTTTCTCAATTTCAATAGATGAAAAGAAGTGTAAAAGCACATAATGCCAATTCAAATCATTCTTATTATTTGTGTCATTGAGTTAATATCATTAAATGTCAAATGCTAAGAAATTCACATCAAAAGTCCTAAAAAGCCTGGTGAACTAAAGAGCCTGGAGCAAACATTTCTCTTCCTCTTTGCCCCACTTTGGTAATTTATCAGAGAAGATCTGACTCTCATACTAAACCTCTTCTGTCTTAAAGTGATTTGACATGAATGCTCTCAGAGGGCAGGAATCTAGATTCTGGGCATGTACTCAATCTGTGAGAGTCAAAGGATTTTGAAGAAAATGATGATTCAAGGCAAACTCAGACTTCTCGGGACTTGGTAATTCCACTGAGGTATTTTCTCAGAAGAAGTGAAAACAAGTTCTCAAAGAAAAACCTACATGTAGACATTTACATTAGTTCCATTAATGTATGTTATATTCATATGTTAGTATATATTAGTATACTTGAATACTATATGTACAAATAAATGGTATAAATCTATATTAGTATATTTGTTAATATCCAAAACCTAGATATAACCTAAGCGTCCTTCAACTGGTGACTGGACAAACGAACTGTGGTATATTCATGGCATGAGCCCTATCTGGCAATTAAAATAAAAATATCTGAATATGAAACAATACAGATGACTCTCAAACTACTCTCAAACTCATTATGCTAAGTGAAAGAATGCAGATATATACTATATAAGTTCCTTTACATAAGGAAAACTGTGGGGAGATTAGTAACTTCCAGAGGCTGGGATATGGAGGGGTATTTTCTATAAGTTTAATACAAAGGAACATTTTGAGGTGATGGGCCTTAACCCTAACTACAGGGGTTTCATAGAAGTCTATTCCTTTGTCAGTGGCAGGCATGAATTTTGTAGTATGTATTTTTGCATTGGTGAAAATATCATATTTCCTAAGAAGTATTGAAGCATATGTTTTCTCAAAGTAAGGTCTCAGGAGTGTTGAGATAAGCCTTTTGGGGACCCATAGAGAATGTTGAGCAAAGAGTGAGCAGCTTCTAAGACTCCTCGAAAGATCCTGATCCACTGCAGTGTTGATCTACTAGGGACTCGAGCACACTAGTGAAGTCTCAAAGTGGATCTGAGGCTATGGTGATGACGGCTCCTGAGGTGACCTTGCCCCCCCCCCCAAATTTCCTTATAGTTACACCACTACGGTCCTGATCCACTATACAGTGTTGACCTATTAGGGACTCCTAGCACATTATTGAAGTCTCAAAAACGGAGCCAAGCCTAGGGCAGTGACTGCTTCCCCTTTCTTTAAGGAAGTCTCCTGAGGTGACCTTACCCCCCATCCCACGTTTCCTCGTAGCTACACCAACCTGATTGATTGTTGTTGGTGCTTGAAGCTAACATGAGATAGTCTGATTGGCCCTTTAACTGTCAGGGCCAGTGGGACTAGACTGGCTGCTGGTACTGTTGACGCCACCTTCTACAGCATCAGCAGGCTTATTAAACCGAAATCAGAGATGTTCAGATTCTAGACCGGAAAAGAAAGAAATTTGAAAATATATATTGAATTTCATCTCCCTTTCCCTTTCAAACGTATAAACTGATCAAGTTCAATATTATTTGTGTTGAAACGCTGACCCCTTGTGTCTGTGAGAATTAAATCCTGGGACTCTGCTTAACCACTTCATCTGATTTTTCAGTCTTATGTGTGGGAATGGCAATGAAAGAACCAAACATTCCCAGGGTAATTCGCTTGGAGTCTGTATTTGGAGCATGTCGTCTCTCTTTCCTTTTACTTGTTGAGGGTGTCAGTGTCTTAGTCATCTATTCCATGAAGAAATGCAATCATCAGAAGCAGGTGGAGCCGACATTTCCCACAAACGTAAGAAAGAAAGACACACACACACACACACACAAAAACATAAAGGAAAACATCGAGTGTGTGTTTTTTTAAAAAAATATTTAAATCACTGTCCTCTTGCTAGAATAATCACTCAGCCTACTGTCTGGTTATTCATTCTAATCTGACTTATGTTAACAGCACATGTTTTGCTGTTTGCTGCAAATAAAGCTGAAATATGAATTTGCTTCTTACAGACTTGACTGACAATTGTACTTGGTCTAGGGAAGAAATGAGATTAACATTCAAATACTACAATATTTGTATATGAAGAATAATCACTCAGGGGATGTGAACATTGATCTTGTTAACTTGACTGGACCGAGAAGAACCTAGATGTTTAACAAATCTCTGCACGCCCGCAGAGACATTTTCAGAAAGGATTACCTAAGAGGTAGGATCCACCTTGAATAGCAGCATCTCATAGTTTGGTGGTTTGGATAGAACAAAAGTGGGCAAAGGGGGGAAAAAACTATTTTTCTCTGCTTCCCAGCCACTGTAATATAAGCCTCTGAAAACATGGGTTAATCTTCCCTCCCTCAAACCACGTATAGCAGGTGTCACATCACAGCAGCACTGACATCTGACAGCTAAGGGGAAACTGTCAAACACTACATTTATTTCATCCACTTATAAGTATTGGCTAGAGGCCAGGCTATCAATGGATCATCAATGTCCTTTCCACCCCACCACTTCTTCCTTCTTAGACATACAAACACACCAAAAACTCCCCAAAAAGGTAGCAACCCACAGGTTGAGAACCATTGGCTTATACATTTGTTCTACACACTTTCTAGACCCACGTAATCTTATCTGCTTGCAGCTTAAATGCCTAGCAAGTAGTAGGTATGCTCTGCATGTCTCACCTCAGCAAAGTGAAGGCAGCTTCATCTACACAGGTGTATCCCCCTTTAATGTCAACAACAGAGTTGTTGCTTCACAAGGAAATGAAGGAAGATATGAAACAGCTTCCTGTGTAATATTAATGTTTCAACACTGATATATTTGGCATCCCCTTTTACCCTGCAAAAAATAATAAACAAAGAAAAATTTCAAAATGTAGAACACAATTTTAATCTGGAACATTAAAAAAAACTGTCCTTCCATTATGACCTTGTCATGGACAACAAAAGGTGATTTTTTTTCCCCCAGGCGCCAGCAACTTTGATGTCCATCTAGAGCTAAGGTCTGCACAATATTTTTTGTTTCCTTCTAAAATAATTTATAGAAATCAGTGTATTATTTTTAAGTAAGATTTAATTTTTAATAACTGTTTAAATAATTAAAATATGTGCAAGCATATTTTAAATGTTGCTATTTTAAAATAAAACTTAGAGGTCTTTTTAAAAATGTGGAATTGTGACCATTCTTATAATCACTATTTGTTTCAATACCTAATGTAATTGTATTACCATATCCCCATACACACTGGTTTTATCTGTGAACAATCACAACATTTTAATTATAAAGGCATTTTAAATACAACAAAAGCTATATATGTGTGTGTATGCATGTATATATATATATATGTATATGTAAAATCAAAACACACACTTCCTTAGCTCAATGAATCAAAGTTCACATGAACAACTAAAACTGAGTTCCATAGTGCTGTGTCTTTACATGGTGTGAGTCCTGGAACTCTGACTAGAGCAGGTAATGGAATGAAGAAAGGGCAGACACAGACACATGGACACAGAAAAGCTGGACTCCCAGATGCAGACACTATAGCACCCTGGAAACTCCATGTTTATTATATACAGTTGAAAAAGGATGCATGATTACTGAATATAGCTGAACAAGAAGGTGAGGTTATTTCATGCAGACAACCAAGGAGGCAGGGTTATTATATAAGCTGGACAAGAAGGAAGGTTTAGCCAATCTTTATAGGAGACATCTTTGTAGGGAGAAGAGTTCAGGCCATAAATGTCTGGTTGGAAAAGTCTGTAGTGAACATTTTCTACCTACGGCTGGCAGCATTCACATTTGGACATAAGGAAAGCACTGACATCCTTCTGAGTTCCCCCCTACAAGGCTTTTCTACACCCATAGGGCTGAGGCACTGGGGTCATATCAAATGGCCATGTCATTCAGGAGAATCCTCTCTATACCATAGGCTCAAGGTATCTGTAGTGACCATGAAACAGTTCCTATTTTAAAGATGTGCATGTGTGGGAAATATGCTGAGAAGTACTGAGGCCATGTGATTTAGTGACCCCCATGAGAGGGAAACATAAGAATAGCTATGGTGAAGAAGCTTGTCTGAAAAAGGCACCGCAGGAGGAAAGGTCATGTCTGCACCCCAGATCTGTGGAGGCAGAGGAAGTGAGTGTGAGGCCAGCCTGGAGCAACTTAGTGAGTTGCAGTCCACTCCAGGCTACAGAGGGAGACCAGTCCCACAAACAGACAGATGACAGAGAGACAGGCATGGTTATTTATGGTACCAGCTATTTTTCTATTCTAGAATTAAGATTTGCCCCTTGGGAAGTTTTTTCATATTCCTGACATCTGGACCTGGCTTTTTAAGCTGGAGGCAGAAAGCCAAGCTGCAAAGGATCTCCTGGGAGATAGTTGTAGCATGCTTTCCAGATCATCATCATCATCATCAGCAGCAGCAGCAGCAGCAGCAGCAGCAGCAGCAGCCTCACTCAGTCACTTGTTTGAAATGTAACTTTTCTGGCTACAAACATGCAGAATCAGAAGACCCTGGAGCACAGTACTCTCCCATGCCCTCTGGGTGGGCACAGAAGTGTGAGAGCTGCTGCCTTCAGAGAGCCCATCCCCCACCTGTGAGGAAGAGGAGGAGGAGGAGGGAGAGTTGTTATTCTATTCATAAAATCACAGATGAGATGTATTTATTCTTATTTTATGTGTATGAGTGGTTTTGAGTGCATGTATGCCTGTGCACCATCTATATGCCTGATGCCCTCAAAAGTCAGAAGAGAGCATCAGATTCCCTGGTAACTGTAGTTAGGAATGGTTGTGAACCACCATATATGTGCTCGGAACTGAGCAGAGATCCCCTGCAAGGCCAACCAGTGTTCTTAGCCACCAAGCCATCTCTCCAGCTGTCTAAAATCTCATTTAAATTCCTAGCATCCTCTTCATGGGTGTTCCTGTAAAAGCTGAGAGATGGGACCCGTGGCATTGCTTGTGCCAGTATACCCAGGATGGCATTCCTGGAGGAACAAGAGCCTCAAGCTCCGGTTAGTCAGAGTCCCTCAAAGTAAGCTGGGCCTTCAAGGACACACTGGCTCTTGATCTCACACGGAGAGTCTCACCACAAAGACCATGATCCTTACACTTCAGATAGTTGGGTTATTTTGCTAGGGAATTGCTTCCTCATTTGAAGATAATTTGAGGCTAGAAGATGCTAATGCCACAGCATCAAATTGTGAGAAATGTATTCCCCTTTTAACCTCTCTTTATATCTCACTGTGTCTGGAAAGTCATGACATGAGGACTTTAAAACATCTTTTTATTTATTTGTAAATATGCATCTATAGAGAGGTGTGTGGGGGCCACAGGAACCAGAGCTACAGGGGGCTAGATTGACAGGTGGGGGTCAGGAGCCAAACTTAGGTCCTCTGCAAGGGCAGCACATGCTCTTAATCATCATTTAATATATTTTTTTCGGCACTTAACAAAATAGAGGAACGAAGCAGAGAGGAAGAGAACACTGTGTGGGCTCAGTGCCTTACAGGCTCAAGTTGCTAGCTTGAATTGAATAGTGTCCTGGTCATCGTTTCTTTTCATAGTCAGCATTTATTGTGGCAGAAAATACAGGTGTTCCACAAAAAGTCATCTCTATGTAAAATTTATCAACAAGCAAGCTTAATTTAAAAAAAAACCTAATCAGAACATTATGGTGTAGGTGATTTGAGGACATGGCATGTAAATGGAACAATTATATTAAAGCTTTTACCTAGCTGCGTACTCTAATGAGACTTCAAACTCAAAGACAAAACTGTTTTTTTCTAATCCAGCCTTAAAGACAGCATGTGCATAGTAGCTTAAAACCTCAAGCTATTATAACCATTGACTATAACACCAAAATGAGTGAAAGAAACACTACGATTTTTAGGCTATTTTTTAAAAAATTTTATTAATTTATTCATATTACATCTCGATTGTTAGCCCTTCCCCTGTTTCCTCCCATTCTTCCCACCCTCCCACTTCCCCCCTTCTCCCCTCCCCTATGTCTGTGATTGAGGGAGACCTCCTCCCCCTATATATGCTCTTAGAATATCGAGTCTCTTGTTGGTAACTTGCTATCCTTCCTCTGAGTGCCGCCAGGCCTCCCCATCCAGGGGACGTGGTCAGAGAAGGGGCACCAGGGTTCGTGTGAGAGACAGATCTCACTCTCCACTCAACGGTGGAGAGTATCATGTTCGTTGGCTAGGTCTTGGTAGGGGTTCGAAGCTTACTGCCTATATTCTCCTTGGCTGTAGGCTATTGTTTTTAACATTAACTAAATGTATGGAAAGCCATTTTAACGACAAAAGAATAAATACAAAGACACAAAGTTCTGTCCTTTATTGGCAGCAATTTAAAACGCAAGCAATTCCCACCACACTGAAAATCATGATCATGTAAATAAGACGCTGCATAAAAATTATCTATCTACCTGTATATAAGTTTATAAAGGTTTAAACTTAAGAATTGAAAACAGCGCCTGGTGTTGTGAAACTATAATCCCAGCTATTTTGAAGCCTGCCTGGACTACATAGTGAGTTCAAGTCCTACCTGGGTAACTCAGCAAGATCCTGTTCCAAAACGAAACAGTATCAAAAATGGCTAGGCATATAGCTCAAGGATAGAGTATTTTATTGCCTACCATGTGTGAGGTCCTAGGCTCAATACTCAGTAACACCCACTTCCTCTACTAAACTATTTTTGTTTTCCTTTTCATTTTAATGCACTTTCGGGATATTCACTGGCACTTCCCTGAGCATATATAGTGAAGGTAGTTGTCACATATAGAATATATTAATTCTGTTTTCATAATGTTTACTATTACTTATTCACTAACATATGTAATCTATTATGGGCTCATATGTTCAAAGTGTGTCTGCTAACAGATAAAACTTGGGAAGTGATTTAATTATGATGGCTTTAGGCAAGTAATAGATTATCCCAGTGATAGATTCATAATCCGATAGTATTGGGAGGTGACAGAACATTTCAGAGGTGGAGCATGGGGCTGTCTAGAGCCACTGTTTTTCTCAAATTTCTTGTTATCATGCTTCTTCCTCTGTTGTGTGATCCCACTATGACACTGAGCCTTTCCTCAGGCCTATAGCAACAAGGCCAAGAGACCAGTCACTGAAACCTCTGAATCTATAACTAAAGACAAATCCCCCTGATTAAGCCCTTCTTTTTCAGGTATTTGTTATAGTGACAAAACATGACTTATGAAAAATTGGTATAAACAGATATCACTGTTGCTGTGACTACTTGATGGTGTGGTCCAGTAGCTTTGGGAACTGACTGAAGGATTTTGAAGTTGAGAGAATAGTCTAGAACAGTGCTTTTCAACCTGTAGGTGGAGATTTCTTCGAGGGTCAAATGACCCTTTCACAAGGGTAACCTAAAACTATCAGAAAACAGATGTTTACATTATGATTCTTAAAGTAGCAAAATTACAGTTATGAAGTAGCAACAAAGGTAATTTTATGGATGGGGTTCACCACAACATGAGGAGCTATAATAAAGGGTCACAGCATTAGGAAGGTTGATAACCACTGCTCTAAGAAAACAGGTGGAAATTCAGAAGACCCAACTGTTGACAGGACTGTGGATGATAATGTTGGACTCTCAGGTTTCCAGTAGGAAAAATGAGTACTGAGGGCTGGACTAGAGAGCAGCTGTGTTACACATTGGGGAAAGATTGGTCATCCTATTTGAATACCGTCAGACTGAATGTACAAAGTAATAAAATCATTAATCTAGCAGAGAAAACTTCAAAGCACCTCAGCATTTGGCCTGTAGCATGGGTATTGCTGACTAGTTTTAGACACTTTTGCAGTAAGAACTGGGAACAAACAGCAGAGCAGAAAGATTTAATAAATAGTTTGGCCAGATATTTTTGAAAGCCCATAGAAAGTTGAGTACAAGACGGTGCGGCTGTTAAAATGAAGTCGAGGTCTTTGCATAGAACAGTGTTCCAATGGCTTCCCGTTGAAATAGGAGAATAGTCTGTACCTGCTCCACCATATGTTAAAAGAACATACTTTTCCCTTCAGACTTATAACAGCTTGCCTTGAGTAACATAGGAGATTTTGAACTTAAATGTCTGAGCAATGCTAGAACTACAGCTACTCTGGGGACCCTTAGAAAAATGTTGCTTCATGAGATGGACATGAGTATTTCGGGTATTAGGAATAGAATACTATGGGATAGAAAAGAAAAGTACTTGGTTACTAACTGATAGACTTTGGGCAATTGATGAAGATACTGGTCTAAGCAGTGTATTAACCCATTGATGGAATCATAATTTGATGCCGTTATTGACTGGTGGTTCATGTGTAGGAAGCAGAAAGCTTTGTTTCTTGCCCCTGTGATAGAGACCGACAGAAGACAAGAAGACAAGACATTCTGCAGAAGCTACATAAGGGAGAAGGGGCTTGTTTGGTTCACAGATCCAAGCTACAGTCTGTCTTTTTGGGGAAACCAAGGCTGCAGGGTCTTGAAACTGCTAATAACATTAATCTACACTGAAGAGGGGAGAAATGCTTTAATGCTGGTGTGTAGCTCACTACTTTCACTCTGGGATCCTGCGCCCCAGTGCCAATGACACCTACAGTTAGTAGGTCCTCCCATACCAGTTAAAAAGTAAAGTTATTCTCCTTAAATATTCCCAGGGTTCTTCCCCTGAGTGATTGTGGATTTCTGACAATAAAAACTATCAGAGGAGGCCAGATTTAATGAGGGGATCACCAAAGATGAGTTCTCAAATTCTGTATCAGTTCCTGGGCACCTTTATATTTTTTGTTTCTGCTTCTGAGCCACTGTAAGCTGGTCAGCTTTTTCCCCCCATGCCATTCTGCCTTGATCTTCCACCTCACCATGGCCCAGAAAAATGGAGGCACCTCTGGAACAGTGACCTTGAATGAATGAACACAGTACCAATGTTTCTTGATGTCAGAGTGAATGAGGAGCCTTAAGGTTGATTTAATCCTGGTTGACAAGTCATGGTCTCAGAGCCTTATACCCAAGATCATTGTGTTATTTTTGTTTAAAATTAACAGGGAAAAAAAAGGATGAAAAGACCAATACAAAGCAAAACAAAGTCAAAAAACATATCAATTGGCCACAGGTGTTAAGAGCAAAAGGAGACCATTATTTTCAGCATAAAAGGCCGGAGCTGAAATAGAGCTATTTGCCAGAGGTTTCTGGAGAAACAACCCAGATTTGGAAAACACAAGAGCACAAGTTAGAAAATACTATATTTTTGTTTAATTTTTGCCATTATGTGATACAAAATATAACCTGGAGGAAAACAATGAAGACATAGACCAGTAACATTTCCTTCTTTGACCTTCTATGCCTCTGTCTAAAAACTTGACCAGTCAACTTTTCTAGAAAAGAGTACGGTGATGTTGTGTGAAGGGTGAAGGATCCCCCAGAATGCATATACACAGCTTGAATCACTTGGTCCCTGTCTGAGTGTAGCCTATCCCCTTATCTCTCTCAAGAAGCTTGGGAAGTATGTAACTAGAAAGTCACACTGGGGAGATAGCCATGCCCAGGTCACTGGGTCACAGTTCTCAGCAGTTCTGGGTCCATGGGGTCACCTACTAGCTGTACCTGCAAGACAGGTCCACAAGTCTCTTGTCCTGAGCAAGACACAGTTCTTAGGACTGGCAAGAATCTGCCTGCAACTCACAATCTGTAGTACTTGTCTATATGCTGTGTTATGTTGTAGTTACTTAAATTTTAGAGCTTTCCCCAAATATGGCCACATTTCTCTGATGAAACAAATGTGGGGATTTTTTCATGCTTTGGGTTTTCCTCAGCTCAAGGAGTGATTTTTAAGTTAATCACATTTTCATTTCACATATATAATATGCAACGTCATGACCAACAATTGTAAAATGGGAAAACCTTCGATTTTTAAAAGGTTCTCCTAACGTAAAATATTCCCTTAAGACTTCCTGAGACCCTTTATAATAGCCAGGTAAGAAAGGTTTTACTATTGATGCTGTTTGCACATTAGAGTTTGCTCTTATAGATGCATGGAAGTCATAGCAGTCAAGATCGTTGCAAAGAACCTGTGAAGTAAAAAACTTGGCCTCCAGTGTTTTATCAAGTATTCAGAAAGATATTTTGTTACCATCTTTTCCCTCAGATCTGTTTTTATTTCCAAGTTGGGGCAGCTTATGTTGCTGTTACTCACCGCTGGACACTCAGAATAGCCACCACCATAGTGGCACACAGATCAAAACAGAAACATTTATGAGATTGTCAAGGTACAAAGGTCTGAACAAGGACCAGAAACCAGAACTCTCAGGCACAAGTAGCCAGGCAGTCTCCCAGGTACACAGTGTTTTCACCTACTTCCAAAGACTCCACCTCTGGCTTGTGCATCCACTCTCCCAAAGCCCCTCTTTCCAGGAGTTCACATCCAGGAAGAATAGGGAAGACCTCAGAAAAAGCAACAGATGAGCCCACACCCCATGTCTATTTATGGAAAATTGAGTCTCTGTGGACTCAGAGCAGTTATCTTGGAGGAAGCAGTATTTGATCAAATGTTTCTCCTCCAGAGTCAAAGTCCATGGATTTTATTATGTTTATATATTTACTAAGCTTTGTGGGTTTCCAATAATGTAAGCTCCGTACCCCATGGAACTCTTAAGTTCTGTAATATAGTAAAAAAGGATTTCAAATGAAGAAGGGAGGGAAGAAAGGATAATAAATGAAACAAAGGACAAGTGAAACAGGAAGGGATGAAACAGCATTAGGTTATAAAACAAGGAACTATGCAAAACCAAGTACAGTCTTGACCTGACACATTGGAGCCTGAGATCTGAAATGCAACATGAAATCAAAACCAAAAGTTTTGGATTTTATTTTCATTTCTCCTTTTCTCTTTTAGCATTTTGATCTAATACTTGACTTTTCCTGAGATTTTTTTTGTTAACTGCAGCAGTCAAACAACTTCTGTCTTGTAAATCTCAGGCTTGAAAATATGGATGAAGAGGACACCATAGGTAAAGTCTTTCCATTCTTTGAAAAGTTACTACAAATTCCTCCAACAAGTGATTCTGAGTAGATTAAGATGAGTCAAGAAGAACAACAAGATGAAGGAGGAAAAGGAAGAGGAGGAGGAGGAGGAATTAGGGGAAGAGGAGGAGGAGGTGGAGAAGAAGGAAAAAGGAAGAAAGGAAAAAAAGAGAGGAAATATGGGAGGGAGTGGGAGAAAGAGCTTTCCTCATAGGGTTGGAAACAGAAGAAGGAAAATGTCAAGCAATAGTTTTATTGGTTCTTAAAACTTCTGAAATACTGCCTTACTTTTCTGATCCTGCCCAGAGGACTTACGAAGTTATAGACAGTGAACAGAAGAAGAGTGTCACTGCATCCAGCTGCCCTTTACTCAGAACATTAGGGTAACTTTGATCTTCGTAGGGTCTTTCATCTAAAGAGGCAGATGCCAAGCAGGATGTTAATGTGACACTCCACACAAGCAAGCATTATGAGCCTCATATGCAGATGTGGCTACATGCATTTCAGAGCAGCCAACAAGCATCCCACAGGAATGTAGACACCTTGACTCCCAGTTACTGTGTTCCTGGCTTTGTAGCATTTTCCTACCAGTGTGTCTATGAACATAATTTAATATTCTTTAATAGTGTTCTAATAATTTACCCTTGCTCTATGATATTAGAAAATCCTCTTAGATCACTTGGTAGCAAAACCATAAATCACATAAAATATACTTTTACATGATATCAATCAGTATTATACAGCTGTATATTGATGATATTTGTTTTTTCTCATTTTTCATCTCTTGGTTGAAAACTGAAGAGGATACACTGGGATTAAGCGGGGTTCGCAACTCAGAGCTTTGATCTGCTCATAGAACAAATTCTTAGAAGCAACAAAGTAAGTGGCACTCAGAGGAAGGACAGCAGGTTACCAAGAAGAGACTTGATACTCCATGAGCATATACAGGGGGAGGTAATCCCCCTCAGGAACAGTCATAGGGGAGGGGAATAAGGGGAAAATGGGAGGGAGGGAAGAATGGGAGGATACAAGGGATGGGATAAACATTGAGATGTAACAAGAATAAACTAATTTTAAAAATGTTTTATTTTTGGCTCAGCCCAGTTTTATTTTTAGGTCTCTATAGCATCAGGTTTATGTTTATCAACTTTCCAAGTGTTGTGTGTGCTTTAGTGTGCTTTCGTTTCACATTGTAGATATCAAGTGTAAACTTGGAATCTCAGTCAAACAATCTGAACCCCAATCTGAACGAACACCCACATTATTAGTGTGTCTTATTGACTGCGTGAATGAAAATCTTCTATGCCTTACTCCCTAATATTCTTTCTAATGATTCAGCTTGGAGGTGAGACTTCCCTTTATTAGAAGACAAGAGCTCTAAGTCCTTGAGTGTCAGCAAGGGGATTGTAATTAGAACCAGCCTCCTAATTCCTAATTAAGCATTCTTTGAGAACCATATTGTACTTTCTGCTGCCAAACTTCTCTTGAGCTGTGACATGAGAAGATGTGGGAAAGTCTGTCTAGGGCCTCATGCACGGAAGGCAAGAACTATACCACTGAGCTATGGCCTCATCCCTCTGTTTACTTAGCATTTAGACAGAGTCTCAATGTTTTTCCCAGGTTGACCTTGAACTCGAGGTCCTCACACCTTTGCATTCCAAATAGCTGGGATTGCAAGCCTTCAGAACTGAGGCTGACTAAAAAAAAATTTCTTTAATTAAATAAAAATATTGTGAATTACAATTTGTCAGTATCCTTTTTTTAACTTAGTTAGAATTCTAATTAACAATAATAACAGAGGCTACACATGAAAGTTATTACAAGAAACTCAATAATTACCCTAATTCACAAGTTACTGATCCACTATAAATATATTAGGTGATTACATTGTGCTTCTGCCTCATCATCCCATCAGTATTCGATTAGCTTTCAAGAAATGTTATAACTTCATTATAATTTAGAAGAAATTTTTCTAAGCTTGTTGAGTACTCTGTGTCTGAAAGATGATGTCACCATTTGAAGACAAATCTGTAACCATAAAGCCTAGAATCAGCATTAGGTTGTTTATTTTCTAATTTTGTGAAAAATTGAGTTTCTCTAATCATTCAGTAAATTTGGCAGTATTCAATGCATGTTTGGGGAAAAATAACTAATGGCAAACAAGCTTCACTGAGGATTGGATGTGTCCTTCCAATGAGTGCCACTAGAGGGCAGTGCACACTTCAGAACAGATGAGTGTTTCTGGGTTAGGTGCCACACTGGTGTGAAAATCTACACTGCTTGGCAACTTTTTAATCACAGGGGACACAGGAATACTGTATACGCAGTCCTCCGTCTGACTGTCTTGAGGATTAAAGCGACGAAAGTAGCTGTTTAACCGTAGTCTGTGTCTTTTTTTATGGACTCAAGCGTGAAGGCTCTAATAGTTACTTGAAACTCAAAATACCAATCTAAGCCTTCATAGCAAAACATGTATTAGCAAAAGAGGAGACAAAGAACAGGAAGAACAGAGTGAGAGTAGGAAACTACCAGCTGAGTGTTGCCGCATTCACAGTGTGAGGCATACCAAGCATCAGGACCTGGTGCTTATGGAGTGCGATAGTAGATGCTAAAAATGAGTAGAATTTCCCCTACAGTATTCTGAGGGGGATTTATACAGGTATTGTTCAACAAGGGAAACTCAGGGGACACAATCCAGAAACCCAGGCCAGCAAAGGAGTTGTTGTGTGGTCCAGGCCAAAGAACACCCAGCTCTAACTGTGTGGCTAGTAAGAATGGGATCGAAGGAATGAATCTGAAAGACCAAAGAGAAGGGAGCTGGGGAATAACAGAATTTATTATTTATTCTTATTTTTATTTTTTGATTTAAGTAATTTATTCAGATTATATCTTAAATGTTATCCCCTCACTTGTATCTTCTCGGTCCGCTCTCGCTCCCTCTTTCATCCTATTCCCCTCCCCAAAGTCTGTGACAGAGGGGACCACCTCCCCCACCATATGATCACAGCCTATCAGGTCTCATACTGGTAGCCTGCTTACCCTTCCTCTGAGAGCCACCAGGCCTCCCCACCAAGGGGAAGTGGTCAAATAGGAGGCACCAGAGTTCATGTCAGAGTCAGTCCCTGCTCTCCACACAACTGTGGAGAATGTGCTGTCCATTGGCTAGATCTGAATAGGAGTTCTAGGTTTACTGTATGCATTGTCCTTCATTGATAACAGTAGTTTAAGCAGATCCTCCTGGGTCTAGAGCCTCCAGCCTTAATGTCTTCTTGTGGGTTACTAAAAGCCTCTGGATCCTTCTATTTCCCCATTCTCCCATACATCTCTCTCCTGGAGTCCCAATAGGAAGTCCCAGCATCTATCCCAATCTGCTGGTAAGTGAAGACTTTCAGGGGCATCCCTGTTGGACTAGTGTCAAATTGCATGTGAGTATATACCATGTGTATATTTCTGGGTCTGGGTTAACTCACTCAGGATGATCTCTTCTAGTTCTATCCATTTGCCTGCAAATTTCAGGATTTCCTTGTTTTTAGTAGCTGAGTAGTATTCCATGGTGTAAATGTACCACAGTTTCTTTATCCATTCTTTGACTGAGGGTCATCTAGGTTGTTTCCAGATTCTGGCTATTACAAATAAGGCTGCGATGAATGTGGTTGAACATATGTCCTTGTTGTGTGGTGGAGCATCTTTTGGGTATATTCCAAGGAGTGGAATAGCTGGGTCTTGAGGTAGCCTTATTCACAGTTTTCCGAGAAAGCACCAGATAGATTTCCAAAGTGGTTGTACAAGTTTGTCTTCCCACCAGCAATGAAGGAGTGTTGCCCTTTCTCCACATCTTTACCAGTAAGTGCTATCACTTGAGTTTTTTATCTTAGCCATTCTGATGAGTATAAGACGGAATCACAAAATCATTTTGATTTGCATTTCACTGATGACTAAGGGCATTGAGCATTTCTTTAAGTGTTTCTCAACGATTCAGTATTCCTCTATTGGGAATTCTCTGTTTAATTCTGAGCCCCATTTCTTAATTGGGTTAAAATTGAAGATGACATCAGAAGATGGTAAGGTCTCCCTTGTTTGTGCATCAGGAGAATTAACATAGTAAAAATGGCCATCTTACCAAAAGCAATTTATAGATTCAATGCAATCCCTATCAAAATACCTACACAATTTTTTAAAGACATTAAAAGATCAATTCTCAACTTATATGGAAAAACAAAAAAACCCTGAATAGCTAAAACAATCCTGTATAATAAAAGATCTTCAGGCAGAATCTCCATACCTGATCTCAAGCTGTACTATAGAGCAACAGTAATAAAAACAGCATGGTACTGGCACAGCAATAGGCTGGTTGATCAATGGAATCGAATTGAAGACCCAGAAATAAATCCATACCTATAGACACTTAATTTTTGACAAAGAAGCCAAATCTATTCAATGGAAAAAGGATAGCATCTTCAACAAATGGTGCTGGTCTAACTGGATGTCTAAATGTAGAAAAATGCAAGTAGGTACATATTTATCACCATGCACAAAACTCAAGTCCAAGTGGATTAAAGACCTCAACATAAACCCAGAGACACTAAATCTGTTAGAAGAAAAAGTGGGAAGAGCCTTGACCTCATTGGTACAGGAGACAGCTTCCTGAACAGAACACCAACATCCCAGGCTCTAAAATCAACAGGTAATAAATGGGACCACATGAGGCTGAGAAGCTTCTGTAAGGCAGAAGACACTGTCAACAGAACAAAGCGACAGCCTATGGACTGGGAAAAGATCTTCACCAACCCTACATCCGACAAAGGACTAATATCCAAAATATATAAAGAGTAACCTAATTTAATCATCAGCAGGTGAGGGAGAGTCTAATGTTTCATAACTCGGATTCTTGGGAGGAAAAGGAGTGAAGACTAGAGATTGATGATGCAGGAAGGTGCTACTTCCAGTTTCAAGAAAAGGAGCCAAATATCTGCAGAATATCCAGAAAGAAAGAAAAAACAAAAAAACAAAAACAAAAACAAAAACAAACAAACCCAGGAAGTGATAGAATTGTTAAGTCTGAAGATCAGGGAGGCATGCAGTGAGTTGCTAATGACAGTGTCATTAGCATACAGGTAGTAATTTAAATGTTGAGTGTGGAGAAGGTTGTCAGTACTGAGAAGAACGTCTGGACCAAACACCTGGAGCACACCCAACACAGTGCTGGGTTGAAGGAGAGGAATACACGTGAAAAGGGAACAAACTTGACAAACCAAGAGTGTAATACTTTGTGAGGTGGTGGAGCATGTGACCAAGTGCCCCAGAAATGTGCAGCCAGACAAAGCCCACAATAAGCCTTGCTCTTTGAGAATTTGAGACTTTCAGATGGCCTAAGAAGAGAAGCTGGACTGCAGAGGCTGCAAACAATGAATGGAACTTGCTGAGTGTAGGTTAGTCTTTTATCATGTTTATATGAAATAAAAGAAGACACAGGACACTGTCCGCAGAATAAGGGGGCGAGGTATGTCAGAGGGAGATTTTTGTTGTTGTTGTTACTGAATTCAAAGGAAACCAATAAACCTAAAGCCTGAAGAGCAAACAGTGCAGAGGGGCAGCTGATGTTTCAAGAAGCAGGCTGGCCTGAAGAGCCTGATCTTCCCAGGAGAAGCTGAAGTAAGAGAGACAGGAAATCCTCTAAAACTGAGGCCAGATGGTGAGGGAAGTGAAGGAGACAAGAAATCAAAGGGTCTGATGCTCAACTGCATCTATAGCAGGGTAATTTACTGACATTCCTTTTCAAATTACTATTATTATTATAGGGGCCTCATACAGAAGAATCGCCCAACCCAGCCCCCCCCCCCCCCACCCCTCCACCCCCCACTCGTTTTTAAAACAAGAGTTCCTGAAATTGTACAGGAAAGCAAAAGTGACCTGTGCTTCTGGGACAGCAGGGTGGCAGTTTTCTTCCAGGTTTTTGTATAGAACATTAGTTACTCAAGATTCTGCAAACAGTCCTTCTCATGCCTACAGGTAGTTTCTTAACTACCTGAGATGTAGCACTTGTATTAAAGTTGAAGGAATTGAGTAACAGGGCACATAATGTGACTTTTATGGAGGAAAAGAAAGGAGCCAGTGACAGCTACCCAACTCTAACCCTGACCCTGACTTAACCCAGTAGCTGAACATCAGGATCCTCTAAGGTGGTTCTCTAAAGAGGGATGCCATGAGTTGTTAGGTGGACATGAGCTTCCCAGTCATAAAAACCAGGCCACTTTGCCCAAGCTGTACCTGGGATAAGCAGAGCCAAGTGGGCTTCAGAAAAGACCCACTGTTTTTGTCCATCCTGGATAGTAAACAGCTGAACAGGTGACCAGCTGGCAAAATCTCTCCAGGTTTGCTGGCCAGCTGTCTTTCAAAGCTGTCTGTCAGCACTGGAGCCCAAGGCCTTTAAAAAGTGGCCAATACTGAACATTACATGAGAGAATTTTAATCTGAATTTAAAAAAAGATTTGATGTGGCATTTCTTATATTTCTATGTGGACAAGACTTCAACCTCAGTATACCTCAATTTACTTTTTCTTTTTTGAAATAAGCTTTTTCTGTGTAGCCCTGTCTGTCCTGGACTCTCTTTGTAGACCAGGCTAGCCTCTGCCTCCTGAGTGCTGGAATTAAAGGTTTATGCCACCATGCCCGGTTCACACCTCAATTTTCTTAACAAACTAAGTTTGAGAATAGTGAAGATTGTATGGAAAGGGTTATGGTTTTGGGAAGGTAAAAGCTAGAAAATTATGTTTAAAAATAGTCTTTATCAAAGTTTGTTACTGTTGGACAGTACCTGCCTGTTCATCATGTTTGAGACTGAACCTAACCTACTTCACACATATTTTAAGACAAGAATAAACAAGCTCAGAGAGGCTAAGTGCTTCATCTAAAGCCACACAGCTTGGCAGCACAGCCTTAGACTGTCCTTTCTCACTAACCTCAGTAAAAGCAAACACTTTCTCCAGTTGTAGTCTGTCTGAGCTATCAGAACTACACACACACACACATACATACACACACACACACACACACACACACACACAAACACTCTCCACTTGGACTTCACACAGAGACTGTCCTGATTTCTGTCCTCACCACAAAGAGCTTGGGCAGTCCAACTGCCGACTCATAGTGACCTCAGGCTGTAGGAGGAAGGTATTTCAGCTTTGGAGCTGGTCCATGGCCTTACTTCACACCAGGAGGCTGCCTGGTCAGAACTGGGCAGATGTTGGTCTGAGTTATATGCACCACCCAAGAATAAGACAGCAAAATCAAAGAACCAGGAAAGCCATGGGCTCCTATCCCATTCTGTCCATCACTCCAGTCAAAAGGAAGGTAACACAACCCTTCCAGCAGTCAGGCATTTGCCTAGCCACCCAGAACATCCAAGTCAAATCAGCAGGGAAAAGCCCGTTGTTGTGGGGTTTGTTTGTTTGTTTTAATAATGCTCTTTTCTAAGTACAGGGTTCTCTATCTGAGAAAACAAACAAGTTAGCAAGAACACCCTGTACAGTTCACTGAAACCTGGGCACATGCTGAGTCCTGGAAGTTCAGACAGAACCAAGAGAGCCTTGAGATCCAGGCCCCAGGAAACTGGGATGCTGCTTCATGCTGAGGAAGGGAGAAGGGATAAGTGAGCTATATACTTAGCTGATGAGATATTAATGGGATCAGAGAATGTCAAGGCTAGGTTCTAGGACCGAGCTGGAATTAACATGTGGAGTGATCCTGGCCAAAAGGAAATAACTTGGCTGGAGTAGGAGGAGCAGATGGCGGCCAAGCCTGAAGACGGAGGTGTGCGAGGGAACTGAAGGGCTGATTGTTCATGCTCCTCTTAACTTTGACTGACTGCTAACTTGATAGGACCTAGAGTTATCTTGGAAAAGAATGTCAACTGAGGAATTGCCTAAATCAATGGCCTCTGGGCATGCCTGTAGGCAATTACTTTGATTGTTAGTTGATTTGGGAGGGTCCAACAGGTGGCCCTGAATCACATACATAAAGCCAGGTGCCTGCAAGCAGCATCTTCCATGGTCCCCAGCATGCTTCTTTGTGAATGGGTGCGTCTCCTGGTCAGAGGGAATATTGTGTGGCACTGCCAGCAGGCCCACTTTCAAGTTCCTATCTTGACATACTTGACCTGGAATTGAAAGCCAAATAAACTTTCTCACCAAAAGTTTTTCATGGTCAGGGTATTTTATCCTAACAACTGAAAGAAGAGCCCCTTTTACTGCAAGTACTAGCCTCAGCAGAAGAGGGTGTGAAACACCCCAACAGGGTCTGGGAGCTGCTCAGGAATTTAAACAGAAGCTGCAGCTTGGGAGTATAACACAGGTCGTGCCTCAGTTTACTTGTTGCTCTACCCCCAATCTTGAACTTACATCTCAGCTCCCAGGCTCTCTTAGACCACAGACTCTCAGAAGACATGCATACTCTGAATGTAAAATGGTTTTAAGAGTACACAAGGATTTTTCACCTCCCCCACAACTGACAGGAAACTATTCTAGTGGTGTATTTATGGCTAAGCAAAGTATACATGTTGTAGAAAAGGAGGAAAAAAAGCCATGCATCAATTTAAAGAAAACGACCCAGGCACAATTATTAAAGGTTATGTACAATAGCAATCCACCTGGGAACACTGCCCAGCATATTCACAAGAAAGAGTGATGTCAGCTGCAGAATCAGCATTGCCTCACTGTGAGCGTGAAGGGGGAAAAACGAAGGCTGAAGAATTTACTGTGCAAAGGACCTGGTACAGACTGGTGTAGGCCTCAATCCCAGTGAGTTCATGTGCGGTGGTCCTGTTGAGTTAGAGGGCCTTGGTTGCCTGGTTATCCTCCATCCCCCTGGCTCTTATACTTTGCATCTTCCTCTTCAGGATTCCATGAAGAGGTTCCAGTTGAGTGTCATTATGGATTTCCTGAGTGTAAACAAGTGCATCTCCTGTGCCTTGTCTTGGGTTCTTTTTCTTCTGTTTGGTTTTTTGTCCAATTTTGATGTGTTAGTTTTTGTTTTATATTATTATATTTTATCTTAGTACAAAAAACCCTCAATTTTTGAGGAAAACAAGAACTATGTGATAGCACACACTATGGGTTGTACAGTGTGTGGACTCTAGATCGCTGCTGTTTGACTGGCCTGTGGGAAACTTGTATTGACTTCCCCAATACAGAGAACGAAAAAAGCTACTAAGTAACAAGAAGGACCATAGGGAGAATTCTTAATTCTTATTCAGAAGGCCAACTAGAATAGACACTGGAAGTAGTTGAAGAGAAGAAACAGGATGGGAGCCTACTATAGAGATCCTCTGAAAGTCTCCACCCAGCAGGGAATGGAAGCAGATGCTGATATTCACAGGCAAACTTCTGGGTGGAGCACAGGGAGTCTTATGGAAGAATTGAAAGATAGAAGGGCCTGGAGGGGACAGGAACTCCACAGGAAGACCAATGGAGCCAACAAATCCAGGTAGAAAGAGGGGTGCTGCAGAGACTGATGCTCCAACCAAGGACCATGCATGGTGAGGACTTAGATCCCCTGCTCAGATGTAGTCGATAGGCAGCACAGTCTCCTTGTGAGTTTTATAATACGGGGAGTAGGGGCTACTTCTGACATGGACTCTGGTGCCCACACATTGATCACTTCCCCCTGGTGGGGTGACCTTACCAGGCCACAGAGGAAGAGGATACAAGCATTCCAGAGGAGACTTGATAGGCTGGGGTCAGATATTAGGAGAGGAGGCCTCCCCCTTTCTGAGGACTAGGGGAGGAGGAAGGGATGAGAGAGGGAGGGTGGGACCTGAAGGCGATGAGGGAGGGGGCTACAATTGGGATGTAAAGTGGACACGTTTCAAAAACTTAAATTAAAAAAAATTAAAAATCTCTATTTACACTCTCCAGAGTCTCTGGTCACGCTTCTGGTTTCCAGGTAGGAGACAACACAGCTTCAGATCATTCATCAAGCCGAAAGACTAGGTACGTGCAAGGCACTCCCTGTTCTGATAAAGACCTTCCACAGAAGCAGCAGCAAAGGCCCAGGAGAGGTTGCTGGACCCTCTGCCCTTCTTGACGTTGAAACATAAAAGAGAGAGATAAAACCTCTGTCCCATGAAAGATCATATTCCCACCTTCCTTCTTCGTCACTTCATTGTTTAAGACTGAAGACACAAATCCAGTTAGACAGGATTTTAGCCTCTGCGTGAAAAACACTTTGCAAGTCAATGTTCTATTGCAAACCCACCAGGCAGGGACAGACACTTGGTTCACAGCCAGGATAAAACTCAAGATTCAGTAAATATTTAATGTTGTCAATGAAATCACTTCCTTGAACTCTGACCTTTCATTCAACTAGCTTCCTGCAGAAGGTGAACAGCATCAGAGGAGACAGAACGTTTTCGGTGCTGGTGAGCACACAGGAGAAAAAGCCACAAGAAAGCAGGGACAGGCAGACCTACCGAAACACGCCAATGTTTGGCAATGTAGGTTAAGGAACTGCATCTATCCCACAGCTGCTCAAGTTCATTAATGCTACTGAAGTAATCTCTATTGCTAATTGAGAAATATGAGCACACAACTTCTCTCTGTCCACTCTTATCTTTGTTGTTATTTTATTTCTATGGGATTCTTATACAAAAAAAGAAAAGAGGCACACAACTCAAGGGAACAGAAAATAGAACTGGAATTATAATAATCTCTACTGGGTTGAGCCCTCTTTTTCCCTCTCTATAATTTGCAGTTAGACACTTTATAAGCTGCTGCAAGTCTCCTCACTTCCCAGTCTCCTACTGTGAGATGAGGTGGTGGGATTCTGAATGGTTCCTCAGCTGGGAGTCTACATGTTCTACAGAGATTTTACATAAAACCTCTAAGCTCAGATACAAAATTGGAAACATGGTAAATATACGATTTTGCATTGTGAAGAAAAGAGCCCATCACTTTCACAATGATTTGCAAGTGTCAACAGCCACGGTTCTAGATAGCTTCCTGTTGTTCTGTTGCTGTTATAGAAAGAATTTTGGGAGGCAGTAAAAAAAATGAATAAATTGGACTGATTGAAAAATGGATGTAGCAATTACTGTGTTTGAATTTTTTTTTCTGTTCCTGATCACATGAGTGCTTCACCCCCTCCCCACAGTCACCCTAGAGTCCACATACTCTTAAGAAAGTTCTCCCCGAAAACAGGGACTCTATATATAAGATGCAAGACATATTGCCCTGTTGTTATGAAGTCACTAAACTTTTGAATGTTCTCAAACTAGATTTGTACAAATCTTTCTGCATTTTATTTCAACTAACTTTGATTGAACGAGAATCCCTTGGGATACCATAAGGAAACATTTATAGAATGACTGACATCATGTGTTGATTGACAGAGGCTTCTTAAAATCGTGATTCTGGTGGACATTTTTAGGCAGAGAGGCCAAAAACCTGAGCAGTAACTGGAGAAGAAAGGCTGAGAAGTAAATATGAATCAATAAGCTGTTGAGATGTGTCAAGTAAAAATCCGAACCTGGGCTAGGGATGGAGCTCAATGGAAGAGTTCTTGATAGACATGCGCAGGCCCTAGGTTCAATCTCCAGCACAGGAAGCAAAATCTGAAGTCAGAACATTTGTTTCTTTAGTGAAATCCCTTGGCCACTTCGCACACTAAGCCCCCACTTCCTTGTTGGCACAGCACTAGGAAAGGAGCCTTAGGAAGAGCCTCTCCTCTGTTCACACCTTCAGGCCTAGGCACTTCTTAGCGAAGGAGAACTGCCGTCCTCAGAAACAAGATGGTTAATACCAGCAGCCTCCTATAGCTTTATCCTAATGTATATAAGCCTTTTACAGCAGATGTGCTAGCCATTTGACATGACAAGGCATCCCTGACTCATCATTCTTTGGCAGAAATAACCAAGACTCTGGAGGGAAAACAAAGAACGAGTAATTCACTGTGAAGTTCAGCCCATTCTTAATAATTAAGACCATGTCTAGAAAATATAGAAATGTTCAAATTCCAGGATGTATTTTAAGACATCCCCCAAAATAATTACACTTCTTCCAGAATTCAGCTTCACAAATTTCTGTACAGAGCCTAATTTGCATAGAGTGTAGACTGATAATTGGGACATCGACAGGTTGTTCTGATAGTTACATATGTATAATGTAATATATAATTTATCTGAATATAAAATACTCTGATAATATTCTGGCAGGTTGATCTAATAAACAGAGAGACATTAGTAAATAAGTAGGCAACGGCTAATAACCAGCAGCGGCATCTCTGATGTTGCTGGATCATGACACTAATACTTCTAGTTACTCTGGGAACAAAAACCACCAGCATGGAAAGCGGACTGTGCCACACCATGCTGACACAGCTGGGCTCTGCTTCTTAGGAGAGCAGCAATGCAGTAATACCCAGCTCTGAGTTGGCTGTTTCTAGTGGCAATTCCCAGGGAAACTGGGCAGGGAGCCCACACTTGATAGGAGTCAATAGTGAAATTTACAGTCTCTGACTGCAGGAACACAATTCTCCTTTTTAAATTGAAAATAGATTTTTTTCATGCAGTTTATTCTGAGTACAGTTTCCCCTTCCCCAATTCTTCCCAGCTCTTCCCCACTCATCCAAATCCACATCCTTTCTTGCTTTTTCTTATTAGTAAAGAGACATCGAAAGAAAGAAAGGAAGGAAGGAAGGATGAAAAAATAATGTAATAAAATAAGATAAAAACCGAACAAGCCAGAGTAGGGCAAAACAAATGAACAGGGGAAAAATAAGAGCCAAAAGAAAAAGCATAATAAACACATACACAGGGGCACACACATTTGCACATAGAGAAAATCCATAAAGGCAAAATACCTGCAGGAGAAAAAAAAAGGGAAAAAATACCCAAATAAAACATTGTAATAGAAACATAAGTCTCAAAATACCACTGAGTTGGTTTTGTGTTGGCCACCTGCTGCTGGGCTTGGGGCCCACATTTGGTTTGTATACCCAGTGAGATTCTGTTAGAGAAAACTAATTTTTCTTTTGAGAGCAGTTATCAATTGGAGCTAACATTTGGGTTTGGAATGGATTTTGTTTTGTTTCCTGTGATGTGCAAGGAAAGGGAAGGTAAGTGGAGACCCACGCTGATGAGCAGGGGAAGCATTTCTGGCAGATACTGAGAGCAGCACTATTTGTCTGGAAATGAAGATCAGGTCTTGTCTGGAGGAAAGTGAGGTCTAACTCAAGACTGATAATTCATGACCTCTCTAGTGAGGTCACTGGTATGTGCCTTGGTATGTGCCTTGGTTTCTGTTAGTCTGAAAATAAGATGCACAGGTATCCTGAAGAAAGGGGACTTTAGAGTTAATGGAGATTCAATTTTATACCTAGTACACATCCAAGAGGGAGATAAAGAAAAAGGCAAAGAATTAACAAGAAAAAAGTAAGGGAGAAGAAAAGGAGGGAAGAGAAAGATGAAGCTCATTTTGGGGCCTCTAACCCAGCCAGTCAGATATCTCCGAAGACATGAACAGTACAAAACTCTCTGAAAAAAATACCTTGTTGTCTGAGAGCTTAGAAGGAGCCTGACTGAGCTGATATAGGCCTTGAAATTTTAACGTTCTGTTTTTAAGGAAAAGTTGGAGTAGCTGGGATCACAAAAATAAGATTTTTGATAGCGCATGCAAATACACTATCCAGAAACCCAGCAAGTAAACAGACAAAAAGAATACACAAAGTTTATACATTTACGCGTGTTTCTTCACTGTAAGTCAGTTGAGCTGTTACAGAAAGCCTAATAAGGTCAACTGGTTAGAAAGGAGGGTGACAGTAAGGCAGAAATATCACCCTATGGCACCTAAGGTTTCGATGAGCCTATGTAACTTGTCAATAACCTCCACATATGGGTTGTCACTTAAGACTGCGGGAATATCTGAAGTCAACACAACACAAGATTCAGAAGTTCTTTGTGGATTAGGACTGCCTGAAGTTTTCCCAGAGTAAGCTAGTGAACAAATCTGACCTCCAGTCCTATAGTGTGTTCAAATGTAAAATTGTTTCTTCCACCTTAGAAATGCAGCACAGCTTGGGCCAGGCATTGGATGGAGAGTCCCTCAATCTCCGCTCTGTCTTTATCCCTGCATGTCTTTAAGCAGGGTAAATTTGGGGTCCAAGTTTTTCTAGGTGAGTTGGTGTTCTTCTCCCTCCACTAGGAATCCTGTCTAGTTAAAGGGTGTCCTCTTTAGTCTCTGTGACTCCTGCTACTGGGAATCTCAGCTAGAGTCACCCGCATATCCTCCAGCTTGTGTCAGAGATGCCTCTGGTCATGTTTTCTGTTCTTTCTACTGGCCCTCTGTCCTCCCACTGCTGCTCTCCCCAGGTCTGATTTTTTCTGAGGAATAGGGGAGGGGGAGTAGAAGGAGGAGGGTGGGACCTGGAGGGGAGGAGGGAGGAAGCTACAGTCAAGATGTAAAGTGAATAAATAAATAAAATAAATAAATAAAAAGAAATGCTACAGTCAGAGAGCTACAGAAATCAAATCTTCTCTTTTATTTTGTGCAACTACAAGATGATCTTAATTGTCATGCAGTCTTCGTTACTGGTTTAATACCATATTTCTATCTTGCTGAAGTAGCACAGGAACATGACATCCCGCTATTGTTTTTCAGTTGTATATAGTGGGTTTACATCTCTCCTAGATAAAGAATGGGACTAAGTTACCATTGTTATAGGAATTGAGAAACTGGCTCCCTTTTTCTGTGTTCTGGGCTAGAAAGATGTTTCTGCAGGGAAAGGTGACTGCTGCCAAGGCTAATGACCTGTGTACAAGGTCTTGGGTTCACACAGTAGAAGGAGAACCAACTTTTGTAAGTCATCCCTTGACTAACAACACACACACACACACACACACACACACACACACACACACATACACAGAGGCATGTCCCTCATACACACTAGATACATAACCATGATTGTAAAGTTTTTCTCTGTTCCATGGGTTGCATGAGGAGCCTCGAACTGAATTTTAAAGAAAGTGTTCCTTGTTTACCAGAAGGCAGTGAATATATACTGATTCATTCCTATGCCTTTTAGAAATCAAAGCAACCATCATTTATTGAGTTTGCACATGCCAAGGGTTATAGTAAGTCCAATTTTGAAGACATTATGCTATTTAATCCTAACAAAAAAATTTGGGTGAGCAGGCTTTAATGTCAACAATTAATAAATGGGACCTCATGAGGCTGAGAAGCTCCTGTAAGGCAGGAGACACTGTCAAGAGAACAAAGCACCAGCCTACAGACTGGGAAAAGATCTTCACCAACCCAAATCTGACAAAGGTCTAATATCCAAAATATATAAAGAACTCAAGAAATTAAACACCACCAAAACAAATAACCCAATTGAGAAGTGGGGCTTGGAACTAAACAGAGAATTCTCAACAGAGGAATATCAAATGGCTGAGAAACACTTAAAGAAATGCTCAACCTCCTTAGTCATCAGGGAAATGCAAATCAAAACAACTCTGAGATTCCATCTTACACCCATCAGAATGGCTAAGATCAAAAATTCAAGCGACACCACATGCTGGAGAGGATGTGGGGAGAAAGGAACACTCCTTCATTGTTGGTGGGAATGCAAACTAGTACAGCCACTTTGGAAATCTATCTGGTGTTATCTCAGAAAACTGGGAATAGGGCTTCCTCAAGACCCAGCTATTCCACTCCTTGGAATATACCCAGAAGATGCTCCAGCACACAACAAGAAAATTTGCTCAACCATGTTCATAGCAGCCTTATTCATAATAGCCAGAACATGGAAACAGCCTAAGTGTCCATCAGTAGAAGAATGGATAAAGAAACTGTGGTACATATACACTATGGAATACTACTCAGCCATTAAAAACAAGGAATTCCTGAAATTTGTGGATAAATGGATTGAGCTAGAAATGATCATAATGAGTGAGTTAACCCAGAAGCAGAAAGAATCAAATGGTATATACTCACTTATATCTGCATACTAGCCCAAGGGGCATGTCCCATGAAAGCCTTCAATTACCAGGAAACTAGGACAAAAGGGAGGACATCCTATTGGAACTCTAAATGAGAGAAGCATGGGAGAATAGCAAAGTAGAAGGATCCAGAGGGTCCTAGAAACCTACAAGTAGAACATTATGATAAGGCAGATTTGGGCCCAGGGGTCCCGCTCAAACTAAGGCACCTGCCAAGGATAATACAGGCGGTAAACTTTAAACCCCTACCCAGATCTAGCCAATGGTCAGAACATTCTCCACAGTTGAGTGGAGAGTGGGATATGACTTTCTCATGTACTCTGGTGCCTCACATTTTACCATGTCCCCTGGAGGGGGAGACCTGGTGGCTGTGAGAGGCCGCACTCACATTCGCCATTACAAGATGGCGCTGACATCCTGTGTCCCAAACTGGTAAACGAGTAATCTGCGCATGTGCGAAGGAACTTTCCACTTGTGCTCTGCCTCTCCCGTGGCGTCATATTGCCTGATGAGTAACAGCCAATCAGGGACTGACACATCCTAAGCGGAGAACAGTTTCCTATATAAGGGATGGGTTTCTGCTGTTTGGGGTCTCCATTTTACTTGTCGTAAGCTTATGCTCTCCCTCTTAAAATGCATTAAAGCTTTACTGCAGAAGGATCCTGTGTGTGCAGCGTCATTCTTGCTGGCGAGACGGTAACGCGAGTCGCAGGTGGCACTCAGAGGAAGGACAGCAGGTTACCAATAAGAGACTTGATACCCTATGAGCAGATACAGGGGGAGGTAATCCCCCTCAGGAACAGTTATAGGGGAGGGGAATAAGGGGAAAATGGGAGGGAGGAAAGAATGGGAGGATACAAAGGATGGGATAACCATTGAGATGTAACAAGAATAAATTAATAATAAAAAATATTTTTAAAAATTTGGGTGAAGTCTGATGTTATTATAAATAACAATCTTCATAGTCATTCATAAAATTGTGAGGTTTTCAATTCAGCTAACTTTATTCCAAGTCCATCCTGAAATAAGAAACAGTATAAATGTAAAGTAAGGTTAGTTTACTCTCAAATCATCACCTTGCCCATTATATTTCAGGACTAAAGACTGACTATATGCTTTACTCCTCTCATGTTGCACAAGATGCTTCAACTGTTTCCAAGAAAGGGCAGAGACTATCAGTGGGCAGAGTGAGAGAAGCATTGATTGGACAACAATGGGCCACTGACATGTGAATCGATGCTAAAATCTACTATCATTATAAAATCACAAACTGTAGAAGATGAAGGAATCTCAGAAGGTCATGTGACTGCTACTTTAATATTCATTGAAAATCTACTATGTGCTAGACAATGCACTAGAGACTGTGGATGAGAAGTACATTTGCCTGCACCTGAAGAGCTCACCTTGTAAAAAAAAAGGCACACAAAAACGAAGGGCAGCAAAACCAAGTCTAGTAGACAGAGACGTACAAACTAGTAGCAATGATTGGATGCGCAGCAGGTCTGATGAAGATCTTCAGGAAAAAAGATGTTCATGCTGTGTCTTCAAGGATAAGAAGGTATTTGACAAATGAAGTCACATGGGAATAAAGCCAAAAAGAAGGAAATATTCGAAGGGATGACATGAGCTGTGAAATCACACAGAAGGCTTGAGGACTGGTGAATAACTCAACATATAATTGGGGCTACCCTCCCCCCCCCAGCACTTGTCTATACACCCATGGGGATTATCTAATTCCTATTTTCTAATTTTTTAAAAAAGAGAACCAATTCATCACGCCTAATGTCTTACTAGCCAACCATTTATAATACAAGACAGAAAATAGTCTATGCAATATTGACCAACAGATACACAAAAATCTATTTACTCTTTTTGCCTAATAAAAGTTAAGTAAGGCGTGAGAAGAAAGGCAGGGCTTACATCACTGTACTTTGTCATGAAGAGACAAAACACATCTCAAACTTGATTTAATTTTTTAAAACTAGGCATCAGACTAGTAGGGTCTGGGGTTTCAGAAAAAAAAAAAATCTCGAAGAAGTGAAAATCACTTTCATGTTGTTTTCTCCATAATTACTTTGCGTTGCAAATAAAGATTACCACAGACTGAAGGAGGCCTTTTTAAGATTAAAAAGCTGAAAGTAGGATGGAAATGAACTGATAAATGTCCTGTGTGTCTAAGTAAGCAGGAAAGGCTAAAAAGATATTCTAATTATGATTAAAATAAAGGCCAGTTCAGTTAAACAGTCACATCTGGCTCTTAGTGATATCAGTCTGCATAATGGAAATAATAAGGCAGTGAGTTTGCTGGCATTGCTGGTGAATATTAGATGTACTTTCTCATTGAATCAGATTTTGAATGTCAAAGAGATCAATTTATGTGATTACAACTAATAAAGTAATTAAGAAATAGGAACAGTTCAAGAGGATATTATTCAATAACTAGCTAGAAAGAATTATGGTACTAAATGAGGTCTGTTTAAAACAGTCAGGTTGATGCATATCAAGGACACTGGATTTAAAAAAATGAAAAATGAGACACCATTTTGAGGGTTTCATGCCCTGTAGCTTCTCTGGAAGCCTGAAAAAGCAAGGTCAGGAGTGGGACGAACAAAGGAAACCAGTGTTGTGCATGGAAAGGGCTCCTGGGATGCAGCAGGGGCCCTGGTTTTGTCCCTGTCTTCTCTATAGATGAGCCAGTAAGCCAGAATGATGCTTGTCTTCATTTGTAGGATTAGATGATTGAACTCTATGATCTTTATGGATACTTGCATCTCTAAAATTTTTGCTATGAATGCCATTCTTAATAAATACAACCTCAAAACCCCAAAACCAAACACTTGTGCCAGAACAAGGAATAAGCATAGTGCCTCTTATAGTTAAGATCAAGCATTCCTCATGGGAATGTTTCCTGAAAACCAAAACTTTAAAAACTCACAATGTGTGAAACCAGAATGCATTTCTGCTAATCAAGCACTGTGGGCTTTGAAAGCAATCACCTAGTAACTTGGGGTCACAGGGACAAGCAAACACAGCCTCCTGCTAGGAGCTCAAATTACCATACCATACACTCTGCTTAAATACTCTCTGGCACACACACACACACACACACACACACACACACACACACACAAACACACCAGTGGAAACAGTATGTGAGTAATCACTGAATGAAAGCACTTGTTAGGTTTTCACTTTGGTTTTGTTTTAACAAAGCTACTTATGTGAAGAGAGGAGACATCATATCAGGGCAATGAACAGAAACAATAAACCTGAAGTCTAATCATAAAAGAAGCTACAATAAAGAGAGTTAAATATGCTCCCCAGAACATCTGTGTATCAGGGTAACATCTTTCTTCATAACTCTGATGCTTGGGAAAAAGCAAAGCAGTGACTAGAAATTTGAACTCAGGCTTTAGATCTGAAACTGTAGGCATTCCCTTTCTTGGGACTCCATTTTCGTTCTTGAAACATAAGGGACATTGATGACCTTAAAATCTTTCCAGTAATTTTAGACCAACATAACAAAAAGTTCATCTGAAAGGAGTGCCAAGACAGGCACAAGACCTGCAAGCTTTGCCCGATTTTCCCAAACATAGAGCTCAACTAAAGGTGCCAACAGTGGTATGTAAGAATATCCAACATCCTTTGATCAACACAAATGTTCCAACATCATGGCTGTTATAGAGGCCGTTGCCATTCATAGTAAAACCCCCAGAGACTTGAGCAACATCCAAAAATAGAAATAGCTTCTGTTATCACAGCCAGATGTGACTGGGGACAGAGGACCAGAAAAGGAAGGGCGCGCTATGGACATGGTAAATAGAGGGCTACTTCTAAACAGTAATGCCTAGGACACAGCCATAAATACCACAAAAATGTGTCCTCAGATGTACTAGTACCAAAGACAGAGCTCCATGAATACAACAGATGGGCAATGATGAAATAGGGCTACCAGACTAGGGCCATGCAGGGGTGAAGGCCTCCAGTGACACCTCTCCAGAACCCTAAATCTAGACATTCTATGGATGCATCTATTACTTAAATCTTGGTGATGAGTCACTCAGCTCTTTCAACATATGTTTCTTGAAGGAAAGGTAAGATTCAAACTCCTGACCTCCAGTGAACAATCTTCATGCTAAGTTGAGATGACAGAAAGGACTTTAAGAGAAATAGCCAAAGAAAATACAGCTATGGTAGATATCATATGGCTCTCAACATCCATTGAACTATTTTGAACATTTATTTTTCTAAAAGAGGGAGAAGATTCAATTGTGACTTTTTAAAATGTATATAATATGTTTTGTTCATAAACTCTTCCTTTTGTCTCTCCTCATCATGGGCCCTACCTCTTCTCAAACACCTTTGGCTTTTATGTCTGTTTCCTTTTATGTAATGTTAGCTTAATAAAGTGATTTGTAGAGGACAGCAATCAGAAAAAACACATACTGAGGGATGGGAGACAGTAAACTCTTTTTTCTTTCTTCATCTTGCATTTAGCCTATATTGAACTTTATTTGGTTGTAATGCATATGTGACTGTCTCATTTTTCAAGGCAGATTTCATCTGGAAGTGTCAAGCCCACTCAGAAGTATTAAATCGAAAGATTTCTCCAAACTGGCCACACTCTTTAATGAGCCACCCCGGTCTCAGGCCTGTTCTAGTGAACACACTCAGTGCTTTCCTGTTTCACCAGGACACAAAATCCAGAGGCTACAGATAACTTTTTGTCTAGCAGGAGGCCAGGGGAGTCCTGAGAGGATCTCTGACATGCCCAGTAGAGAGGAAACTTGACAGTTCCTCCTGTCTAGTTGAGCTCCTAGTTATCATCACAAACTACAAACCCTGTATCTAGCACTGGGCTTTCCCCAGCAGCAGATATCTGACTCAAATGAACACTTAGCTTTGAAACACTGGGCACTGACTTTTTCAAGCAACTAAATATTGACACAATAGTTCAGCTTTTTATCACCTAATTTTATCTGGAAAGTTCTGGAACCCCAAGTACCTATTGTTTACTAATAACTGTCTGGAAGGTCACAGTATAACATGGTTTCTATAACATCTTAATCCCTTCTCACATCCTTCTACATCAGGTGTGACTGTGGTCTATAGGATCTCACTGTGACCTCTCTAGCTTTGGTTTTTAAAGTCTGACGGATTGCTGTGGGCTCTATTCAGCTCATAGAAATTGAGCAAACCTACAGAGCAACCTATGCAGCAAAGACTCTGGAGACAGAATTTCTGGGTTCAGATCTTACAAACGACTTTCCTTCTCTCTGTTTGAGTTTATCATTTCCAAAATAAAAATAAAAGTACCTCATAAGGTTACTACAAAAATTAAATTAATTGATATAAATAAATGTAAAACACTTAGGAAATGCCCCAGCACAAAGAAAGCATGGCAATGCTACCTGTTAATACAAGTTTTTGAGATGAGAGCCCTGGAAGCCGACCCAAGGACACAGCTCTTGATTATTATTGCTGCTGTTCGATGAGGAGACCAAGAGACAAGGATATAGATAACATTTCAGCCACCTGTCATGCAAGAGGGAGGGGGGAGAATTTTAACTCTAGGTCTCTTGATCCAAACACTGTCTCTCACCACATAGCCATGGATATCACAGCATATCTGAGAGATTAGGTAATTAAACTAAAATGATGCTCTCAAAACAGCAATAGATCATATGATGAGCAGAACCAGGAATATCTTCCTAGGGGCTGACATGGAGGAACACGAAGACTCTGAATGTGTGCTGAAAGAGAAGCCACTCAGAGACAGTTCCTGAAAACCCAGTATTACTTATTAAAGTTTTTTCTGTGTATGGGTATAAGGGTGTCAGATCTCTTGAAACTAGGGTTATAGACAGTTGTGAGCTACCATATGGGTGCTGGAAACTGAACCTGGATCTTCTGGGAGAACAGTCAGTGCTTTTAACTACTGAACCATGCCTCTAACCCCCCTTTTTTGCATCATCTCCCACCTTTATTAAATTTTTTTTTCATTTTTCTTTTTGAAAGATAATAAGTAATTGTTTCTGGTATGTAAAACATACTCATCCACCACGGAATGATGCACACTTCCAAACAGAACAAGTTAAGCTTGAAGTCAGAATATTTGTCCACTCCTGTCCTAGAGTTTTACATACACACCAGCTCTCTAAGTGTCCAGAGATCGATGACCTCATCATCAGGTTGTCTAACCAGAGAGGAATTGCTCCAGAGCAGGGTGAACAGACAAAACAACAACAACAAAGCAAAACAAACAAACAACAAAAAAAAAAAAACCAAAAAATACCTCACAGCTACAAATGTTTTTCCTTGCTCTAACTAAAGTTTACTGGGATTTCTTTTTGAAGTTCAGAAGCCTAGATATTTTACTGCTGAAAACGTCAAACCATTAACCTATTGTTACAGTAACTGGCCACGCTATGATAGCATTTTGTGGATATTTTGCTGTTGTTATGTGGTCAACATTATGGATTCTGAATATATTTGTGCTCCCACTCATCTGCTTTCTAGCATCCAGCATTATTGGCTCTAAAGAAAGCATTAGTTTTGTAGATTGTGAATGTATGTTAAGAATAATACTAGGGTACACATTATAACCAAACCTTTATGTGTGCTCTTTGTTTCCCAATAAAACGCATGTAAGGTCCTCCAAGGGGCCACCTCAGCTAACCTAAGAAGTCACCCAGCCTATTAATTTAATAAAGGAACTTGCCTAGTCAGGGCTTCTCTGTTGCTGCATGCAATGGGATGTGACAGTTTTCAGAAGTGGCTTGTTTAAAAGCTTTGCCCTTCCTTGAATGAAGGGGTCATATAGTATGACTGAATTATTATTACATCATTATACATATTAACTAGATGAAATTCTTTTTCAAATATATGCAAGCCAAAGCATGCTGAGTTTTAATGCTAAAATGGGATGAAGCTTTCCTCTTCCATATTTGCTTCACTTTAAATAAATCAATGTTTTCTAAAGGTGAACTGTGTGAAAGGTCCTCAGCCATGGGCAAAGAGAACAAACCACTCCTGGGTGTATGTCATCTGATTAGCATCCATTGTAACAGAGTCTTGCTGATCCAAAACCTCTCTATCCTTAGGTTTCAAGAATATAATCAGATAATCTTTAAGATAATTTGACAGTGTGTACAGAGATCTCACTTGTAATCTTCAAAGAAAAAAGGAAGCAAAACACCTTATTTAAAAAGAGCCAAAGTAAAACTAGAACCAGATTTACTCAACAATTAAGAGATAAATATCAGCAATTACAGCATCTACAGGCCAGGTGTGGTCTCATTTAATCTTTCCTCACAAAGAAATTAGTAAAGTCTTTTGGCCCCATGTCTTAGGTCAGAGCCTTGCTCTCCTGCTTGCATCACTCTCCTTTGGGACTCCTGATTATGTTCCCCGTGGTGGCTCTCACAGTCTGGCTGCATTCTCCCAGCCTTCCCTTCTGCCCACACAATGACTACAGTACAAATAGCGATTGACATTTTCAGTCCTACACATCCACTTCTGGCTTTGCCCAACACTGTCACCTCTACTATGCCTCCTTCTCTTCCTCTGCATCCAGCACCAGGTTTGCATGTTTTCTTGTAGTTAAATTATTGCTCAGGTTAGGATTGAAACATCCCATAGTCTTTCCCAACAGGGCCACAGAATATCTCTTAGCTATATGGAAGTCTAGAATGTTAAAAAAAAAAAGTATGCCTCTGGACTGGAAGCCAAGCTTCAGCTGATGCAACTCAGTTCTAGGTTTTGTACATAGAGCATTCCAGGCAGAGCTCATCCCATCCAGGACTGTACTGCAAACAAACACAACAGTGGAGATGCCTAAACCTTCAAGTTAATGAAAGTACTTCTTTCTGAAATCGTCATTGGGTCAAAAACTTCTTGTTACTACTATCCAGTGTTCTGTTGATCTACCCCAGATCTACATACAAAACATCCCAACTATGCTCACTTAAGATGACAGTCTTGCCTGGGAAAAACAGAGTTGGCTAAGCCTCAGCTGTGTGGTTCTTTTGCTCCATGGTGTTGAAGAAATTCACTTGGTGCCTCACTCAGGTAGCTCTGGAGCCCACCAGCTTCACTTTCATATCACCTTATGGGACAGACAACAGGAAGTCTATGCAGGGGCCTATATAAGGCCTTTTCAACATGGCAGACTCAGGAAAATTGGACTATCAAGACAGAGCCTATGGTGTCCCAAAAAGGTGCTCTGGGAGACATGAGATGAAACTGAAATTAAAAACAGCCCCAGGGTCACTTCTGCTGTGACTCTGATCAATGCAGTTGTGGAGCTCCACCCACATTTAAAGGGAAGCTGCTAGAACTCCACTGTCAAGGAGAAAAGGAGCTGACAGTGTGTGGCCCTCTTTATCATGCCACAGCCAAATCAAATACCGTCTCATCTTGGGGCCACATGGTGACTTCAATGTTCTTCCTTTGTGAGGTTCAGAGGTATCACTTGACTAGAGTTTCCAAGTAAAATATGTGGCATCTATTGGAATTAGAATTTCATCTAAATAACAAACACTTTAAGAACATGTCTCAGGTTCTGTATGGCTATGCTCTGTGTGGTGTGATAGTCCTGATATTTTGCTGTCATGAACTTACACGCATGTGTTCATGTGCGTCACAGCCCTACAATGGAGACAGGAGTTAAATGACTCCTTTCACTTTTCCTCTCCTGTGACACGAGGTTCAAAATGTGTCAGTTTGGATGAGACTATAGAGAATCCAATTCCATTTGAGAGTATTAATATCTCCTAACTACCATTCTGGCAAACTTTTTTATATTATATATGAATGTCCCCACTCTCTTTGTGACATGGTGCCACTCTGTAGCCCAGGCTAACCTGGGACATCTCACAGAAATGTCTATTCATTCGAAGTGATAGAACCAGATATATGAGTCACCATACTGAGGCGTGAGTAGCTTTTCACTAAATAAACTTTTTTGCTTGGCAAAGACTTCTGTTGTTACTTTTCTAATTAAAGAAAAATCTTCTCGTTAATATAGTCATGTTGCAAACTTAAAGGGCCAGTCAAAATATTTATTAAGTGTGTACTATGTGCTAAATAAACAATGATTAACATATGTTCATTGGCTCGGAGAAAGTCTGAGTCTAAGAATCACAAGGCACTGTGATAGATAGGTCTCAAAATATGTGAGCAGAGTTCAGAATAACAGTGCACTGAGAATTTGGCATTAGATTAGGTGGCATTTGATCTGATCTGATCTGGAAGGACAGGTAAAAAATTATTCCAGTTAGAGAAAGAGGAGAAAAAGATTCTCAGTGGGAAAATGACAAGTCATCTTGTGAAATGAACAGTCAGGAAAGACTCTGCCGTGTTTGTGAGGGAGAGAAGATGTGGGCTACTTAAAGCTGGCAAGGAGGAGCACGAGTCCTGAGTCCTCCACTTCACTCTTACTGCGGGAAGCGGGGAGCTTTGTTGCCATCCAAGTAAAAATGAGAGTAAAAAAGAGGCAGAGTAACAGCAGCAACTGTCCTGAAGACAATCCAAGCAAACGTGACTTGAATGATATCCGTCTTCAACAAGAATGAGAAGAAATAAATAGGTGCTGGAGCTCTAGTGATTTTTCTTTTCTCAATGTGACGAGAGCCTGTTTTCTACACGAGGTTCACTTGGAGGACTAAAAAAAAAAAATGGCTCCTATTCAGCTTAGCGATGATGAGCAGAAATATTTCCCCTATAGGTAGTTCTCTGGCACAGTGAAGGGAAATAGGCAAAAGGCCTCTGATGATAAGTACTTAGCTACAAGATCCCAAAATAGAGGAAACTTTGTATCTACCAAAGCTCTGTATGCTGAGCGGCTGAAGACTTAAGAGTTTTGAATATGATGGCCTGGTAGTCCACCTTGGGTAAGAGGTAGGTAGGTAATGACTAAAGTTGACAAGATACTAGAAATCATCTTTCTGATATTTGACATGCCTCCAGTTATTAGATCTTTCTTTCATAGCTGACTTATAACTTAACAATTACAATCTGAAGGACACATGAGACACTATTACAATTCTTAAAATATCTGACCATGCCAATGAGGGAAGTGCATACACTGCAAGTTGTAGCACTTAGAGACTGCTGAGGCTGCTGTTGGGGTCCACTTTCAAATGAAGTGAGAAAGATCTTTCTAAAGCCAATTTACATATGCTTATTTCCCCTAGAGAAATAAAACTTAGTTTTACACACACACTGACATGAATGGTGAAAATAATTTTTTTATAAACATAAAATGTAATGTCCACACAGCAACAAAAATAAAGGATCTAGAAATGCATAGACTAAAATGGATAAATATCAAAAGCATTGTTTTATCCAGAGGAAAAAAAAGACTTATAAGAATCCATACTGAGCAATTACATTTAATTCTGGAAAAGAAGAAAGTATAGAAACAGAAGTTATATCAGTGGTTGCTTGTGGCTGAAGGTGGTGAAGGGAGCGTAAGAAAATACACTGTCTTGGTTTTGGTCACCATTACATGAGTATATAAAAAATTTCCGAAGTCAATGAAGTATATATCTAAAAAGTAGGCAAATTATATTTAATAAGCAACAATAACTTGTATGTCTAAAACAAATGGAGGCATTATCTTGAATTTTTATTTGAATGTTCATTAAATGATTTGCAGCTGTGGGGTTTTTGATCCGTAACCACTTGTTTATTGTAATTCATAATTCATAACAAGTGCCAGACTTAAATGTCAGTCATCCCTTTTCAGAATTTGTTTTGGGGCTGAGGAGGGGTGCAGTATGGGGTTTCACCCCAGTCTCACATACTAGGCAAGTGTTTTGCCATCGCTACCTCTCAGATCTTCAGACAGTTTTGAGGGACTAACCACAATGACATCTATTATATGTAATGAACATAATTGTCCTCGGGAGAAGTGAGAAAAATGTCATTTAAGTCATGCTGTTTACATGAGGAACTCAAGTTGAAACTTTCCAAGATACAAATCAAAGTAGGGAAAAAAAAAAAAGACAAACTTCAGTGTACTAATAGCATGTAGGCAAAAACCTTCCCCCGGCCTCCTCTTCCCATTTTATGATGTAGTCCTATTACTACGGGGGGAAAAGTAGACACACTTTCTTTTTCTGTCTACATCATGCTTTGTTTGCATATTAGTTAGAACACCACAAGAGGGAATTCTGAAGCCACAAAATCTTCCATATAGCTGACTTTTCCTCTTCAGAGCAAGTTTCCTGTCTTTCTTGCAGGACAGCTCTGGTGTTTGGGCTATAAAATTTATGAGCTGGCCACTAAGTAGTCAAGGCTACGCTTCTCTTATGATCTTTTGCCTGAGTCAAGAAAATGCTTGTCAAAGGGGCAGGGAGAAGATCAGTAGTCTTGAGAAACATAGCAAAAGAGTAAACAATCCTTGGGCTAGATTTCCTAGATGGCATCTAAGTGTCTCAGTAGACCTGGTAGTATGCTCATGAATAAGTATTGAAAGAGTGTGGCTAGGAATAGAGAATTAATTTAGAATCCACACACCATCACAATGATGTGGCCCAATGTTATTTAGGCAATTTTTTTTCAATGAAAATTCATGCTGTGCATTCACACATGAACTGCTGGGGACAAGTGTTAGTTCACACCATCAGACAGAGTGATTTAAGAAAAAGTGTGTATACTCCCCCAGAGCAGTCCCCAATGTGGGAGACAGGGAAGATCTCACCCAGCAGGAACCCAGAAGCAGGGCAGGCATGGAGTACATTATTGCAGGACAACATTGTGGCATTTGTTCAGTGTTGCAGTTTGCTCACCAGACCATTTCATTAAGTGCCAGTAGCTATGGCTAAGCACTGTACGGTGTTGTCAGTAGAATGTCTTGTTGGACTCACTTCTTGACTTTGATCTCAGATGATGAAACATAGCATTAGAAATTAAAAGGCTTTTTTAGAAGTAAAAATTCCCTACTCTGGTTTTATAATTTAAAAACACACACTCATTTAACCAACTTAGGATCCCAAGAGCTTAGCATTTTTTACAAATCCCCCTGAGTGATGAGCTAACATTTCAATTTCTTACTCCAGGGTTTAGCACTGTAACTACTATTTGTTTGATTCCAGTTACTAAGGTCCAATATAATCCTTTTCAGACTAGCACCTCTCCATTTTGAACTGGTAATGGGTGCTTCTTTGAGCCTGTGAGCTTGCCAGGTACACTTTGAAGTTGCCCTCAAATACTGGAAAATGATACATTGCTATTCTTCAGTTCTAGAATTATTAGTAATATCTAACTTCCATGGTTTCCAGACACTGCTCTAATCATTTTATTTGTAAGATCTTAGTTTGACATCACAGCAATGCACCAAGTTGGGTACAATTACTTTAAGGATGAGAAATAAAGTCACACCCTCCCTCTACATCTACAGTCTTATCTTTGCCATCTAGTTTATCAGTTACACCTAAGCTACATTAAACAACCTCCAAGAAATGACTTGAAGCAAACAAGTTTATTATGTTGCCCAGCAAGGGAGGTATGGTCACTCACTTGAAGACAGACCTCACTGTGAACAACAGAAAGGCTGGATAGAACTATGGCCCCAACAGTAGAAAGATTTGCAAAGTCTCATTGCAAATGGTAACTTCCAGCTTTTGTGTCACTACAAGAGAACCCTGGTATCCAAACAGATGTAGGTCAAGTTGTGCAAAATCCCTTTTGTGCCGAGGCTACCAGGAAATGGGGTCTATACATATGCTTAACACTTAGCAAGATTGTTACCTAGCCTCACGAATATCCCAAACAGCATCAGACCATGTGCGATGGTGTTGGGGGGGTGCATTTGCGGTCCGGATGCAGTCAGATATCTATGAATGATGTACTTGTTTATTGCTCAGCCCCGTGAGAGCACAGGTACACTTGCCACAAAAAGACTCTAGAAATGGAGTCTAATATTTTTCTCCCAAGCATTTTTTTTTTTTGGAAAGCACACACTTCCAAGATGTCTACATAAGGCATGAAAAACAAGAAAGAATTTTTTCTTGATTTCCTTAGAATTTTGGAAGCCATGTGTGACTTAACCACTCAAGCAAAAGAGAAGACAGAAAACAAAAGATACTTATTTGAGATTACCTAAATTTGGTCTCCTTGTGGTTCCCCTGCCACCACAAAGACCATATTTCTAAAAACCTCTTGCTCAGGGATTCTTCCTGTTTAAACGACAGCAATATGAAGGCGGTAAAGAAACCAGATATTGTCAAGCCTGCCCACAGATGATGCTTCTCATAACTATCTACGTTGGGATGAGGAACAAGGCGATACACCCAGTGGCCTTCTCCTTTCACAACCACAGCACAGCCCATCTGCTTGAACACGAGAAAAGGTTTATTCAGAGTACAAATTAAAAATTAAGTATAAGGTTGTTTCCCTTCCAACCCCTATGTCTTAGGTTTTCTATTACTATGATAGAACACAATGACTAAAAGCCACTGGGGGAGAAAAGGCTTTATTTCTTCTCACAGCCTGTAGTCCATCATCTGGGGAAGTCAGGGCAGGAACCCAAGGCAGGAACCAATAACAGGGCAGAGACTCAAAAGCAACTAGGGGATCGAAAGTTTTATTTCATTTCACAGTCTATAGTCTGTCATCTGGGGAAGTCAAGGCAGGAACCCAAGGCAAGAACCTGGAAGAGAAGCCATGGAGGAGTGCTGCTTATGACTTGCTCCTCACGGCTGCTCAGACTGCTTTCTTGAAAGACTTATGACCACCATCCCAGCAGTTAATACCGCCACAGTAAGATGAGTCCTCCCACAATAACCATCAACCAAGTTAATGACTTACAGACTTGCCTACAGGCCAATTCTATGGAGGCCAGTTCTCTCCATCAAGACTCCATCTTCTTGTGTCAAGTTGATATAAAACTACCATTCTATCATGCTTTTGCATAGAGCAGTTATTCCTAAACTTCCCTTTCAAAAACTAATATTTCTGGAAAGAGAAAGCACACAGTTATATTAATTCCTTGCTGAAGTAAAAAAAAATCTTATTCTTTGTCTAGTATAATGCAGATTTGTTAAAGTGAGTTGTCTAAATATGTAGAAAGGAACTGACTTCTAATTTGGGTTTTAGGCTTTCTAGATAAATTTATGTAATCGTTCATGATTAAAATATACTCTAATTCTATAATTCATATGATTTTGTAACTAACTGGATGGCATTAAAAGTAATTCAAAATTGGGCCCTCAAAATAACTCAACAGGTAAAGGTACTTGACACCAAGCTCAATATCTGCTTTGATCCCTGAAAGTCACATAGTGAAAGGAGAGAAGCTACATCTAAAAGTTGTCCTCTAATCTCCACATGTGTAGCATTACAGACAGCTCCCAAAATCTCTCTCTCTCTATCTCTGTCTCTCTCTGTCTCTGTCTCTCTGTGTCTCTGTCTCTGTCTTTGTCTCTCTCTCTCTCTCTCTCTCTCTCTCTCTCTCTCTCTCTCTCTCTCTCTCTCTCTCTCTCTCTCTCTCACACACACACACACACACACACTCCAAGCACCCACGTATACAAATAAATAAATAAACAAACGTAAAATAAATTAATTCAAAATTCCACACAAATCTAATTGCCAGGCATGCCTATTACAAAGGAGCAGTAGACATTTTGGCCCTAAGGAGATATTAAGAAAGCCAAGAAACCTGGCCCACTGCCTTGAGACCTTATCTCTGAAGCCCAGTCCATATTATAATATGAAGAACAGAGTAGGTAGGCATCAAACACTTTGCTCCAAGCTAGAGTTCTGTAGTATAGTAAACAGACATTGGCAGAGAATTAATCCAATGAACAACCATGGTCCAGAGGCATACCTACATATCTTTAGTCAGTTCCAGCTGCAGTCTTGGCTCACCAGGCACTCTCTACTTTTAGATAAAATGGTTAGTGTAGATTCATTGTTTAGTTATTTAGCAAGAAACAAAAATGTAAAAGAAGTGGCCTCTATAACCTTAGAACTTATCTTCTCAGATGCTCTTAGAAGTGGAAGGGTGTTTCAATAGAAAATACTTTGCAAAGATTTATAAATAATATAACAGGAACCATAAAGGACTGTCTCAGAGACTTAACACACAAAAGCTGAAGCTTTACATTGAAAAGTAGATTTAATCAGAAAGACCTCCTGAAGGGAGAGGGGCTTATAGCACATGTTAAAAAGACTTAGAGATGTTGTTTTTCAGAGAGAAATAGGAAACAGCAGCAAAGGCGAAGGTACATGAAGACTCCAGCGGGAAGAAGGCAGTGAACACACGTGAGAGTTCTCACTGCCTGGCACTCTGCAGGCCTGTGCAGTGAGCACACCTGAGCATTCTCACTGCCTAGCACTCTGCAGGCCTGTGTAGTGAGCACACCTGAGGGTTCTCACTGCCTGGCACTCTGCAGGCCTATGCAGGAAATGCAACCTGAGCCATGTTTGCATGTTGCCTAGTTTTATGCTTGAAACAGTCTAGCTCCTCTTAAATAGATACATTTTTAAAATTTATTTATCATCCAATTTTAAAATAGCAATTGTTAGTGGGTAGAAAAAATTTTAAAATATATGAAAAATACAAAGAAGAGATTTAAGGTCTTCCACAATAGTATTTTTTAAAGATAACCACTGTTAACATTTGTAATCTTATTTACCATGCATGTGATAAGTATATATGTGCATGCATCTATTATATGTCTTATTATATAGAAATTATATATTACTATACATACTGTATAAATAATTTTTCTATGTTTAGCATTTTAAAATGACCATTCTGCTTTACATGTCATTACTTACAAGGCTTTTCCTGTTGTTTTGGTTTCATTGAAGATCCCGTAATATCCAAAATTAGCCTGTGAGCCCCACCTGTCCAAGGACCTGACAACTTCCTAAAATTCTGGGAGTTGTAGTTTTTGGAGTAACAAATCCCTGTGGGAAAGTACAGTGGCCTATAGGTTTGTCCTTATAAACCTTTGCAACACATATCTCAGGGCCACTTTCAGCTAAGAAATTCCAAGGGTGCTCCTGAATAAAGTCCATCTCTTAGTCAATACTTAATATTTAAAAAGCTTGCTTTAAATATGGCCTAAATGGTGAAATTGGTTTTTCTCAGGACTAACAATCCTTTTGTCTCTTCAGTTCCTATCACATTTTAGGAATTGGTACAGTGAAAGAAATCATCTCTAGCTGAATGAATATTAGCATATTTTGGTTTCCTAGACTAAAATACTCAAGAGATTATAAGATACGCTTAAAAGATTGGAACCCTTTAATTCCTTGGGGAACTGTGGCAGTTAGGCCTAGTATGCCAACTTGGCTGGATCTAGAATTGTCTACTGCTCTAGATCTTGTGTGACATGAGAGAGAAAGAGCTAAGAAATGGAGCAGACTAAAGTCTCATCCATCAGCCAACTTCATTCAGAGCATCAGACAATTTATACTCTGATAGTTAAGAGGAGTCACATAAGTAAAGTGTACATCAACAAGGGCAAACTGTCCACAGAGGCACATAAACAACAGTCAGTTTTAATGAACAATCTGAAGTAAGCCCACTCTTATCCACGACACCTGGGAGGGGCATGAAAATATTCCAAGAACAATTCTTTGTTGTAAAGAAAGCAAGGTTTTGTTTTCTTGGAGTTTTCTCACAAGAACCCAGAATTCTCCTCACATGACTCCATTCTTGGACTGACAGTGTTCTGACATCTGGAACCTCGGAGGTTTAATGGTCCTTTGGGCACGCCTCTGGGAGATTGTCCTCATTACATTAATCAGTACATGAAGGCCGAGCTCTCTTGTGGGCAGAATCACTCACAAGGAAGGAGATTCTGAACTACATAAAAAGGAAGCCAAAGGCTGCACACTAGCATCATTACTTGGTTCTGGATGATAGATGGGACTGGCTCCCTCAAGTTCTCATTGCTGTGATTGCCCCCATCATTAACTATAACCGGAGATGTGAGGCAAAATAAAGTGTCCTTCAAGATCATTTTGTCAGGGTATTTTATAATAATAACATGGAAAAAAGAACTCTAAGACAGGAACTAGGAACTAACTTTTTACTCCTTGTTCCAATTTCTTGTTGCATCCAAGGGGGTACAGTAAAGAAATTGGCAAAATGGCAGAAGTTTTGTTGTTTTTGTTTGCTTCATTTTTGCCTCTAATTAAAATTTTGGATGCAATATGCTAAATCATTTTTATATAATCATGTTTCTCAATTTCTCTCTTAACCAAGCTATCACACAAATAATTGAGACTCTTTTATATTTGTTCTGTAATAAGCTTCACAACATAATAACTGAGCAGCTATGACTCTATTCGTAACCCCCTAAGCTAATTTGGTTTCCTCCTAGTATACTCTCAGAGATATGTGCACTTTGTAGCTTTTTCTGTTTCAGAACCTCTCTCCTCCTGATGTCTCCTGGACCTCTGAACTGGCTGAATCTCCTACTTCCTCCTCTATCTAACTCCTCCTACCTTGGCTGGCAGGAAGCCCAGTCCTATTCTCTCTCCTCTGCTCAGTAACTGGCTGTAAGCTGCTTTATTGATACATTAGGGGAAAATTTGGGGGGCAGTGTTTCCACACATGGAGACAGCAGATTCTCAGAACAAGGATTACAACCAGATGTGAGGGGTACAGAAATCAGCGTTTGAATTACACAGTAACCTTATGCCTACACAATATATTTTTGTCATTTTTTTCCCATCCCCAGTTTCTCCGAGATCCTCCCAACCAACTCTGTGCTCTTTCTCTCCCTCTATTTAAAAATAAACAAACAACAGCACATACCCAAGCATCCCCAAAGCACAAAAATGGAAAGGAAAACATAAAAGTCAAAAGCCAGTACGTCAAACATAATTGCCCAAACAAAGTGAAATGAGACAAACCTTGTATTAAAATGCCAGTGAGCTCATTCTGCGTTGGTCAAGTACTTCCGCACAAAGGATTTACCTTGAAGTGTCACTATAAATACAGTAAGACGTCATTGGCAATAGCAGATTTTTCTTTGCCACTGGGTATCAGTTGCAGACTGAGTCTTCTTTTTGAGTAGGAGCTTGTGTTTATTTCCCACTCTCAGTGCCAGGAAATAGGCCTTGTATGGGGCCATATTCTCTGTGATTTCATATGTGCATCAGTTCTGCGAATTTGGAAGACACAGCTTCTTTGGAGTCATCTGTCCTCTCTGGTTCTTATAATCTTTCTGCCTTCTTTTCTGCTTAAGATCCCTGAGCCTTCAGGGCAGGGACTTGATGAATAAACTCCATTTAGGTTTGAGAGGTCCAAAGTGTCTCATACTCTGCACGTTGTTCAGTTATATATCTCTGTATTAATTTTCATCTAATACAAGAAGCCTCTCTGGTGTTGATTGACTTATTGATCTGAATATAAGTCATTAGGAGCCATTTTGTTGCTAATTCTGTTTAGCAACACCATAGTGTTTGTTTTCCCATTAGCTGATGAAATGGGTTGTTCTCCACTTCATCAGCATCAAGTATGATTCCAACTCATGGTATCAGCCTTAATGAAAAATGAAAATTCTTGTCACCGTGGCATTGTAATAAGGATTTTATTGTGTATATGAGAGAGAAAATATCTAGAGGCATCTGAAAACAGACTGGACATCGCCAGGGATATCTATAAGAGTGACAAGAGAGTGTTCATTATAAAGGGGAGGAGTAAAGTGGGGGAAGAGAGAGCCAGGAGACTAGCATGGACGTTAAAACGTATAACCACTACTTGTAAGTAAGGACATAAGATGCCCAAAGGCCAGTATAGGCTTCAATATGAAACCACAGATATAGTCAATGGAGCCTTCTGCCCCAGGCAAGGAAATGACTCCTCTTGGGGGCGGTAAGAACTTGTTTGCAAGTTCCAGAGGAATGCTGCATTTTTTCTTACCACCAGAGATCCTTCCATGGTCTAACTTGAGCACATTTCTAGATATATGGACTATCTGAGAACTAACACTTGTGGAGTTTTAGAGCAAATTCCTGGTTCCTTTTGGAAATCATTGTCTTCTCTCCACATTATTAGCAATCAAGCATCTCCACTGCTTGCCGCAAGGACCTAGTGACAGCAGGATTCATCATCGCTCACTGTCAAGATTCTATATATTTCCACTGTCGCAATGAGTCTTATATTCTCTCTATGCACATGCACTATGTCCCCTTATAAAATAGCCAGTGCCTTTTCTCCCCACTCTCTCTTTGCCTCCACCCTCACCCACAGGCAGCCTATGTATACCTCTTCCCCAACAAACCTCCTAGGTGAGCTCTGTTGCATGGTGTGACTTTGTGGTACCCATCACTTAGATTGTAACACACATGAGTGAAGAAGCACTTCTCTTACCATTTTCCATGTCATTATCAAATCCTATTTTTTAAAAATGAAATGAACCATGTGCAGGGAACTAAGTCTCAGCATGGCTATTATTTGAACATGTTGTATTGTGCCACTCCCCTTTCACATCTTAAGGGAAACAAAGTCAAGAATGCCCTTCCAAATCAACTTAACCCATTCATTTTTAAAAATATTTTATTAATTTATTCATATTACATCTAAATTGCTATCCTATCCCTTGTATCCTCCCATTCCTCCTGCCCTCCCACTTTTCCCCTGCTCCCCTCCCCTATGACTGTGACTGAGGGGGACCTCCTCCCCCTGTATATGCTCATAGGGTATCAAGTCTCCTCTTGGTAGCCTGCTATCCTTCCTCTGAGTGCCATCACGCCTCCCCATCCAGGGGATGTGGTCAAATGTGGGGCACCAGAGTTCATGTGAGAGTCAGTCCCCACTCTTAACTCAACTGTGGAGAATGCCCTGTCCATTGGCTAGATCTGGGTAGGGGTTCGGACACAAACACAGCAGATTGTTTTTTATAACCATATTTCTATGGGGGTCACTATATTCAGAAGAAGATTTAAAAGACATTATTGCATTAAATGTAGCTATTAACAATGATAACTGTTTTCCTTCCGTAAAATCATAATATTTGTTAAGTATTTGAGTCGCATATTAAGAATTTCTATCTAGCTTGCTTTGAGATTCTCCATAGTAACAAACACAGGCCAATATTTTTCCCCATAGTGGTCAGAGTTCTACCTATCAAAGAATACAATGTTGAAAATGTGTTCTATTGGCTGATGAGTGTTTTCTCTAGAGACACTCACATATCCAATATTCTGGACAAAAATATATAAACATACATCTTCTACATGCAGTTCTTTCCCTCTACTTCTTAATAGTTATGATGGCAAAGGAAACAGGGAGTTTCTGTGGGTAATAAAAACAACTCCATGTGTGAAATTACCTGTGTAGGCAGATGTACTGAGCTGCACAGTTTCCTTTATCTGCTGTGGAGGGTACATGGAGCTTTCCCACTCCTGTAGATAGAAATGGTCAAAACAAAGCTGTCCACTCTGGCTGACAACTTAGTTGTTGTTTGATGAACAAATGCATATAAACATAGTCACTTAAAATATTACAAGTTATACCATCTTCGTGTTACAGAATACTTACTTGGAAATGATTGTAAAAGATACGACAGAGGAAAAATTTCACAGGTTGACAATTTCTTTTTCTACATGGCAACAAGTGTTCTCCCTATGCAGATATAAAACAAATCATTTTCCAAGTATTACTGAGAGAACTGTTTAAGCTAGGTCTAGGCTAATCATTCTGTGATAAAGCCTAAAATAAGCCATACTGAAGAAAAGTAGCACAAAACTTAAAAGCAATGAGAGGTCACTTTCCTTCTACATGTTACTTCCTCTCTTCAAACCAGTGCGTTAAAGGAGCAAGAGTACAGACCTAGATACAGGAAGGAAATGAAGACAAAGAATGTGGAAAAGATCAAACCGCAGGCTCTGCAGAGAGACACAGCAAGACTCTCCCCCAAACTGCTTCAAAGTAGTGGGTAAATGAAGAGAGACATACATTGAGCAGAATATAAGTGACTCTGTAAAGTGAGTTATTTCAGAGAATGAAACTTCTAATAAAATCAGCCCAAACTTTACTTGAATTACATGAACTAATTTATAATATATAATATAATATAACATAGTATAATATAACATAACTCCAACATAATGTTGGAGTGTGGTCTGGTGCTTTGTATTTGTTAATTGCTTGCCCTCCCTTCCTCCCACCCCTGAGATCCTTTCTTACTGCAGACTATCATGTCTTGTCATGCTTTTTCTTCCTGTTTGACTAATAAAGACAGCCGATACCTGGGTAGGGAGGAAAGAAGTCATGCCAAAAAGGTTTGAAGGCTTTGTGAGATGGAAAGGATCTTGGAAGGAAGAAAAACAGGTATGGAAGGAGAAAGCAGGACAGCCGCATTGGATTAGGTGGAAAGAGCACAAATCAACATGGATGAAGGAGATGGAAAACACTAGCAAGTGCCTATGGATTGTGCATGAAAGGTAGCCCAAATAGGAAATATCAGAAGCAGATGGTACGAGATGAGGGCTGGGAGGGGAGCTTATGGGGTTGATATCTGTCCTACCCTAGATAAATCAAGACTATTCTAAAATACAACGGGTCCTGTGTCTTTTTTTTTTTTTTTTTTAATCATGGGTTAGAAAATACCACCATAATAAATATAGCCTAATAAGAACATTTATTAGGCCATGCCTTTAAATAACAACAGCATAACCTGCAAGGACCAGTCACCAGAATAGCCTTCTTGTATACCTTGGGGAGTAGATAGCACAGTTCACAATACAGACCCCAAGGATGGTAGCCATTGGTGCTGTCTTACAGGATATTGTTGGACTGTGACTGCGGGATAGGGTGGGGTCCAGAATGGGCTACTGTATGTGCTTGCCCCTCCCACCTGTATGTCAGTTTTTTGTTTTTGTTTTTTTTTTTTTTTTTTTTGAGACAGGGTTTCTCTGTGTAGCCTTGACCATCCTTGACTCGCTTTGTAGACCAGGCTGGCCTCGAACTCACAGAGATCCGCCTGCCTCTACTTCCCAAGTGCTGGGATTATAGGCGTGCACCACCATGCCCATTCTATATGTCAGTCTTTCACTCAAGTATTTACTTAACAACTGTGGAGTAATGTATCACTTGGAAATATTCAGTTAAAGATATCATAAAAGACAACTCAAAGTGGCTTTATCAAAGAAGGGAGTTTTATCTTTTTTTTCCAACATAATTTTTTATTGCTTATTTGGCAATTGTGCATAATGCGCCTTGATTCCAATCACTTCACAGTCCTCTCAAGTTCACCCCACCCTCACCCTTGTGACCTCTCCCCCCGCAAAAAAAAAAAAAGTAAAAGAAAAAAACAAGTCAAATTTGTGTTGCCCATATACTCACTGGAGCATGGTCCAACTCACAGTGACCAGCCCCTTAAAGAAAACTGAGCTCTTCCTCACTCACAGCCTTTCCAGAAGTTATCAGTTATGGAAAGCTATACTTCAGCATTCTTGTTTCATGTACCGGTCTAGGAGTATGCAGGATTTAAGTAGTAGCTCATGTCCATGGAATTCTGGTTTCTCTCCCCATATTTGGCTGTACTTCCTTGGGTTGAGTCTCTTTTCTGATAGAACTTTGTGAACTTTTCACTGCTATACTGTACAAAATGCTAAGATGTAAAGTTCTCCCAGCTAGTAGTCATTACTTCTTTCCATTTTACTATTCATATTACATATTCAACATCATCGTCTTTTGAGAACATTAATATATTAGTCAATAGATGACTAAGTATGGTGGAGCATCAAAATGGCCACACCCTTTAACGAACCCAGCAACTCAATTTGAATCAGAGGAGCAGTGGGTGGATCTTGGGAGCCTGAAGTATGTACTGTGTGTGTGTGTGTGTGTTTGTCTGATGTATGCATGTAAGTGCAGGCAAATGCGATCCACTGTGCACATGTAAATGTCAGATGATAACTTTCAAGCTTGCTTGTGAGGCAAGGTTTCTCTTGTTTCTGTTACGATCCCTATTGCAGGCTCTCTGGCCCATGAGCTGTAGAGTGATTCTCCTGGCTTCACCCCACCCATCTCACTGCAGGAATACTGGGATTATAGATGTCACAACAGCATCTGGCAGTAGGATGCAGGTCATCAGGCAGGTACAGCAAGCATACTAATAGTTCTCCAAGTGATACCCCTGTGTAAGACCATTCTCTTTACCTTCCTCAAACAACACATAAAACTATCTGAATTTGTGAAATGTTTAAAAATAACCCAGTAGCTATTAAAGAGACCATGAATTTAAAAAAGAGCAAGAAGAGGTATATAGGAGGGTTTGGAGGGAGAAATGGTGAGGGAGAAAATATGTAATTATAGTCTTAAAACTAAAAAAAAAAAAAATAACAAGTAAAAAATGTTTCTGAATTAGATTACTTTATAAAATGTTATTAAGTGGAAAGATCTTAAGAATGGGTATTAAAGCTTTTCTAAAACCTTAAACAGTATTCACAAAAGTCTTTACACTTTCCTTACATTTCACTCTAGATGCCTACTCTCACATTCGGAGATCTTCTATTCTCAAAACGTTAGAGTAAGATCATGGCTAAGTTTGAGGCCTCTATTTGAAATACCAACTATGTTGGGATTATATCTTTGAGGCATTGGTATATGTTTCTTTTTCCCTCCCAGTGTTTCATGCTTTCCTTCCTCTGATTGAAGCTGGAAAGAATTCCTAAAGAGAGAAGAGAAACAAGGCTGATAGCAGAAGCTTCTGGGTTTGTATTTCCAAGTCTGGGAAGTTAAATAGAATAGAACAGAGCAGAGTAGAAGAGAAGAGAATATTCAAGAGATAAAAGCAAAAAGTTTTGTTCACACCATTCTTCCTGTTACATGTACCTAAACTTACCTGCTGAGCTCACTGTATCGACAGACAAGACCTAGGTTTTCTGATTGGTGCTACAGTAAAAATTTTTCTATAGGAAAGGTTTCTTTCTTAGAAAACTCAGAAAAAGTTTCTATAAGGAAGGTTTAGGGATTATAACTCCTGGAAGGAAGGCAAAAATGACAGATACTAGCAGGTGAGAACACAAGAAGCTAAGGGTTGCTCCTGCTTTCCTCTCCCCAGAGCTTGACACAGAAATGACCAATCTTTTATTCAGTTTTACCTACCTCCAGAAGATTTGCACATAAGTTGAAAGGGAGAGGATGCACCAAGGAAACCATGTTGACATAAAGAGAAGAATTTAGGTGACTAAAGCTCTTTGTCCCTTACATATACTAATCTTCTGGGAAAGGAAGTGAGTTTAACAATAATGGAGTGCCATTCAGAGAATAACTGACCATAAAACTCAGGCTAACCCCTTCCCAAGAAATAATATTTATATGTTATGATGGATGACAAAAACACAGGAAATTGTTGTCAGCATCTCTGTATCTCTTCATAAGAATATTTATATACTTTACATTAGCTGTCTATTGCTACATAACAAATTATCCTGACTTATTAGTTTAAAATTATAATAATGAGCTACTACCTCAGAGTTTCTGTAGGTCAAGAACTTGGGAGTGTATGAGCTAAATCATGTAGCTCATACATTCTCATGAGTCAAGATGTCAGCTGAGACTATCTTCATTTGACTGAGTCTGGGTAATCTACATCTTAGATGACTCACTCTCAAGCCACAAGTTTACTGGGTTACTGCAAGGATTCCTTGGTTCCCTTTCAGAGAGCTGCTTGAGTGTCCACACAGCCTGGTGGCTCATATCCCCAATGAGTGCGGTAAGTAAGGTCCAGAAGGCTATTACCTGTCATGACCAAGTTTAGAAATTGTACACTATTATTTTCTTTAATTCCTATTGGTTACACAGGTCAAATTTACTTGTTGTGGGAAAGATTTATAGAAGATCATAAACAACAGAAGGTGAGGGCTTTTGTCATCGTTTCAGAGAGTGTTTATCACAGCTCCTTGCTTTGTAATATTTCCATTAGCTAGTAAAGTATGATTGCACCAAGAAAGAAGGCATTCTAATTAAATGTCACCCTTGTCTGTCATTTCAAATATAAAAGGTGAAGGCAGCTTACCTCACGCTCAAAGGGAAGCAGTGAATAGGCTGTGTTATTTATGCTTGACTCTGGGTGAACTTATTTTTGTCTGCTTTCCAAAGACATGGCATAAGGTCAATGGGGGAAGTTTCATTTTAACCAAAGACAGGAAAGTGAACCATGAGGCAATAAGGAAAAACAGAGTGGAACACGTCTAATTCTAATTTGGGTAGAAATTAAAAGGAATGACCATGACAACTCTTTTGTCTGTTTCTCAAAATTATGAACCTTTCATTCAATGTCTTCTAAAGACAGAATTTAGCAGCCAGTATGGAGAATGAAGCCTTACCTAAAAGTTTCTACTAATAAACAGTATAATGGTCACCCCTGTGCCTTCGTATTTCATATGCTGCTCAGCCTTGATGTGGCCCTAGAGAGGAAAGAACCACAAATAACAGGATGAGGGGTTGATCTAAAATTAAGATAGAGAAAAATGACAGACTTTGTTTTTTACACTTAAACACATCTTGGACTAGTGTCCATGATGTCCAGAGCCCAATGCTTGAAGGAGAAGCCCAAAATATTACTACTTTAATCATATAAAACAAAATAGTTGGGTTTCTCCATTCATTGGGTCACTCCATTTAGTCAACTAAATAAATAAATAATTGAATTTTTAAAAAACAAACAAACAAAAGACCTCCAAGGGAGGTTTTTCATAAAATCATATGGCAGTGTCACCTGCATTAATACTAGCAATGTACTTCACTCACAATTGTGCTAGTTTTTATAACTATCACAAAATATCCAATAGAAGTGAGTTAAAGACAGTAAGGACTTATTTTGGTTCATGTTTCCTGGATTCATTACTGTGGTCCTTGAGGTCAGAGAGAACATGTTATAGTGCGAACACACTGAAGAAGAGACTATTCTCTTTATGGTGGCTGGGAAGCAAGAGAGACAAGGAAGTAGGTTCCTGATAGTTCCTCTCAAGTGGCAACTTGATGTGATCCAGAAACCCTGAGAGACAAGTCTCTAGTATGCCTGTAGGTAATTATCTGGATTACGTTAATTGAGATGGCAAGATCCCCCCACTGTGGGTGACATCATTTCCTCAGCTGGGATATGAGACTGTATGAAAAGGAGAAAAGCCACCCAGCACACGTACTCTTGGCTCTACCATTGTATTTATTGAGGCTGCAATGTGGCCACTGCTCTGGCTCCTGTGGATGCCCATCTCCTCCACAAACTTCTTTCTATTAAGTTCCTTTTCTTGAGTTGTTTGAACATGGGTACCAGTAAAGGAAGTGGGATAAGCTACGACAGTCAACACATGCACAGCTACAGTGAGCTACTTCCTTGAGTGAACAGCCAGTTCCAGAAGTCTCTACTCCCTCCTCAAAACAGACCCACTAGCTTAGGGACCAAAAGTTCAACCCGTGAGGCTGGAGGGACATTTCAAATTCAAACCACAGTGCTACATTTTTTGAGTGTCATTGAGATAAGAATTGAGAAAAATTTTCAGGTTTGACTATTATTTCTCATTGATAAAGTTGCTCGTGTTTTGACAGAGAAACTGATACATGTCTTGTTTTTTCTTTTTATTGAAAATAGATCTTTTTCTCTACAAATAATATATTATGATTATCTTTTTCCCTTCTCTCTACTTCTCCCAGTTCCTCTGCAGATTCCTTCTACTTGAATCTACTCCCTTTCTGTTTCTCATTGGAAAGAAAATCAGGTCTATAATGGACAATAGTCAAATATAACACAACAAAATATAATAAGATAAAACAAAACAAAAAATTACACATTAGAGTTGGACAAGATAAATAAAGAGAAGAAATAGAGCTCAAAAAAGGCAAATAATCAGAAGCATAACTCTTTTTAGGCCACATAACATGGCAGCTGAAGAGTTTGCCTGATGGCTTCACATATGCTATTTTAGTTATTCTTAATACAGCCACAAGGCCAATGCATCTTTGTTTATAAAATGGGGCAAAAGTTACCAGACTTGATAGTATGTGCCTTTCATCCTAGCACTGGAAGCAGAGGCAGGGTGATCTGTGTGAGTTTGAGTCTAGTTTGTTTTACACAGTGAGTTCCAGAGCTACAGAGAAAGTCCCTGTCTCTTTAAACAAACCAACAAACAAATGCAAACATTTGTTATGATTTTAATACACTTGATTTGGAGATAATACTGATTCAGTTCATATTGTATACTTATTATTTTATCATTATATTCTTTGCTGCTGAGTAGAAATTTTCTGGTAATCTTTTTTCAAAGCTGAAGAAAGGAGGTCAACTGTGGAAAATAAGCGCTTAAGTCCCGATTACAGTTCAGCTATCTTTTTCCAGCACTTCTGAGCCTCACTAGCATCACTGGTGAGAAAACAGAAACAACCCTACAATCCTTAGGAAACAGCCTTGGAATACTCTTTCTTTCCAAATGGGAGAGAGCATAGCCCTCATCGCTTGCAGCCTCTCCCAGAGTTTGCACGTAGAAAGCCAACTGAAGACATGGCCTGCATCACTCCCTGAGTTCTTGTTCTTGAAGCTCTTTGTCACTGTGCAACTTAAAAGCCAGAATCCTCTCCACAAAACTAAAAAGGAGAGACAAAGCTTATAGAAAGTCCCCCAAACAATTAATGAAAAAGTGAAGCATTTCAAGGTACAGGAAGTTTATGTTTCTTTTCACTCCTTCCTGATGCGGAGCTAGAGCTCACAAACCATTTCTAACAAGGGCAGCAGGTTCTCAGTTTCTAGGGCTACCAAATTCTCTTGGTCCAATGACTTCATTCAGAAGACTACAAATAGGACTGTACTTAATGCTAATCACACAAACCCTATACTTGTCAGAGCTTTAATATCTGGTATCTTAGAAACATGTCTTTACCTATTGTGATGGTAACTTAGTTGCCAACTTGATTACAGCAGGGATTGAGATAAATTTGATTTTATTTCATTAGATACATTTGCATTTTCAACAGAATCTAGAATCAAATTAGATAAAATTTCAATTGGAAAAACACAGATCTGAGGGGTAACTTGATTTAGAAATTTCCACTTTCTATCATGGAATAGAAACTGGGGGCTTTTGATACTGTCATGGGAATGCTGCTTTGTAAACAGCACCTCACCACCTATTTGAAGCCAGAATGAGCCACAACATTTCCTTTTTCTTTGCAACAACCTCATTGGAGCAGGGCTTGACCAAGCTCAACTCAGGATGGTGAGAGGGCACAGACTGGTCAGAAGAATCATCCTGATGGAATTCTTCTCACTTAGGTCCACAATTGGTAGAATATATTTTTATTCTTCCAGCTGCTCCCCTTTCTCCAAAAAACAAAAACAAACAAACAAACAAAAAAAAAAACCCTGTCACATTTCATGTGAAGAAAACCGGCTAAGGAGAAGAAAATGCAGGAAAACAGCGAAAGGGGAAACGAGTTAGACCACTTGCTTTGATCTTTAGATAAAGTATAAAAACCCAAGTTTGATGTTGGAAATTATGTCACACATAGATAGAAAATAAGTCAGGGTTTCAATATAAGTTGACTAATTTTAAACAAGGACCTTATAAAGAAAGACTATTCCAGGAAATGCTTAATACTTAAGGCTAAATCACTATTTTAGCATTTGTATCATATATAACTTTATTTTCTTTTAACAAATTGCAAAGGAATTAAACCTTGAGGTGAAGTTAATTCAAAAATGGAATGGACTGAAGATGTGGAAACCATAACAACAATTACATTTTAAAATACTTATCCTCATGCTGAGACTATTAAATTGGATTTCAAGTTTTGTGATCTTGATATTAACATACTCTTTGGCCTTCTTAGTAAGTTTTAAACAACAAAAATGCAAGGTCCATCCTTACTTTATAAAAATAAAAATCTTTCAGAGAAACCTATTTATTTATTTATTTTCCTTCTTCAGAGAACCAAATTTATAAGGATACAAATCCTTGGGTTGGTAAACTCTAGTTTAGTTCATTGTTGATAGTGCAAACAATAGCATGTTCACATTACAGTTCAGCACATGTCCTGGTCCTCTCCCTGGAGGCTCATCCTCTCCAAAAACACTCTGCCTCCCTTTAACTTGTATTCTTTCTTTTCCAAGGCAAGGTTTCTCTGTGTAATAACCCTGCCTGTTCTGGAACTCTCTTTGTAGTTCAGGCTGGCCTCAAACTCACAGAGATCCTCCTGCTTCTGCCTCCCAAGTGCTGGGATTAAAGGCTTGCACCACCGTGCCAGGCTAATTTCTATTCTTGAGGCATGAATAGGGAAGATGCTTCTGTAAAGGAGTTCTTGGAGCCTGTCCTGTAGCCCTTTGTCCTTCCATAGCAATATCCTATCTCTGCTAAACAGGTTTGGGAAATCTTTCTTTACTTCAGCTGCCTGGCAGGCCTAGAAACTCCGTAAAAATTATTCAAAGTGCTTTAGAATGGAGCTAACATACTATCAGTATTGAATAGGGACTGCCACTTTTGAAATGATATAGCCTAATAGAATTAATATCTAAATGAATTTGCATTCCACTAGCTCAGTTGTGGAACTGGTACTCCCATGTTCAGAAGCAAGTCGCCTTAGTCATCTTCTTGGTGGCCTTTCCAGTAGTCAGCCTTTACGTGAGATGTTCATATGTGAAGACAAAATCTGTGCTGGGCTTTCCAGCCTAACTATGCAATTTAGCTGTAACCACCCAGGGTGAGAAGAGCGTGGTTTTCTACTCTCTCTATCGAATGGCAAACACTCAAAAATGTCTGAGAAGTGTGCTTTTAACATTAATCAAGAAATTACATGAGATGAGTTGAGAATAATCACTATCAAAGGTTAATATTTAGAATGTAACAGTTACAAAGGTGGCTTAATTCCATTTTCTTCACACCCAAGAACAAAGCAAAGCACTAACTAATCTGTAAAAAGAGATTACCCACAGGTTGCAGAGGGTTGCAGGATAAAGGAAAAGAAAATGCTTACTCCGAAAACATAGAAAACAGATTATTGTAATTAGGATTTGGAATATACTCTCTCCTAGATATTTCTGAGGTTGACTTAAGTTAATCTGTTTTAAATGAATGACCCCTATATCAGTGCCTTAATTCCCATAAGAGGCCTTCAGTGAGGATGAGAAGCTGGGCTTTTAAAGAAGGCTGATCTTGTAATGAGTGGTGAGAGTAATTCTTATTCGAAAACATCAAATACACTCTCCAGTACCAAATTAAATGTGAGCATAAAAGTTAAAAGTTGTGTAGTTTTCCACAGTTAAAAACTCTTTTTTCAGTAACACTGTCTTTCTTAGCCACTTCTGCAGGTATATGTGAACCTGTGTATGTGTGTGTGTGTGTGTGTGAGATATGTGTGAATGAGCATTCATGAGTTCACATTTGCATGTATGTTTGTGTGCTTGTGTGTACTTGTGTGTGTGCACACGTGTACATGTATGTATGACCATTCATTTCTCTGTGTGTATGCATGCACGCGCATGTACAAGTGGAGGCCATGGATGTGTGTTTCTTTTCCTTTGGTTGCTTTCCATCTTTGTTATGTTTTGACACAAGGACTCTCATTGAACCTAAAGCTCACTCTTCTGGCTGCTCTCCTGTTGCTTAGCTCTTTTATCTGCTTCCCACTTCTTCCCACAGGCCCTCTGTCTGATGACTTTCAAGTCTTCAGTCTCGTTTTTTGTTTTTGTTTTTGTTTTTTGTTTTTTGTTTTTTGTTTTTGTGGCCCACCACATTTAATTAAGATTTTCTACATGAGCATGAGTGGAGTGTTATTTCCTTGACCAAGGGTAACTTATCAGTGGCTATGCCACTATAGACATGGTCCCTTTTCTCCAGCAACCTTCCTCTGGAAGAGGTGTATCTTTGTGAGCCCCTTCCCAACTTTGATTCTATAGCCTTGTGCAGGTAGTCACAGCTCCTGTGTGTTTATAGATTCAATTGCCATGGCCTGACTAGAACACACAGTTTCTCAGCATTCCTATTTATCATCCAGCTCTTACACAAATATTTCTTGTAAGACAAATGCTCTATAGCCTTCATCATTACTTTTTCTCTTCTTGCCTTCTGCCTCTTAGAACATGGATACCATCAGAGAAGCTTCCTACTGAACCACTATTTCCACTCCTGAGTTGGCAGTGCCTAAACATTTTAGGATGGGTACCTGAAGAATTCATGGATCAAAATAATATCCCAAGGTCCATATATAAGAGACATGGAGTAACTTATTTAAGTCAATTTTAAATAGATTTTTTAAAATCTCATCTGTCCTCTGCCTTCCCAGTTGATTCTCCCATTCTTGTCCTTCCACCCCCACTGGCTCCAGTCCACCCATAAAATCTATTCTATTTCCATTATCCAGGGAAATCCATGTGTCCACCTAGCCCCTTCCTCTATGCCTAAACTCTGTAGGTCTGTGGACAATACTTGGTTACCAATTACTTAATAGCTAATATCCAGATACAAGTAAATGCATACCATATTTATCTTTCTCAGTCTGGCTTACCTCATTCAGGATAATTGTTTATAATTTCCATCCACTTGTCTGTAAATTTCATGATGTCATTTTTTAAGCTAAGTAATATTACATTGGCTAAATGTACCACATTGTCTTTATCCATTCTTTGGTTGAGGAACATTCTAGATTTTTCCCAGTCTCTGGCTATCATGAATAAAGCCACGATGAACATAGTTGAGCAAGCATCCTTGTGGTAGAATGAAGTATCCTTTGATTATATACCCAAGGTTGGTACAGCTGGGTCTTGAAGTAGATTGATTTCCATGTTTCTGAGGAAACACCATACTGATTTTCATAGAAGCTATGCAAGTTTGCTCTCCCATTAGCAATGAGTATGTTCCTTATTCCATATCCTCACCATCATGAGTTGTCACTTGTATTATTGATGTTAGCCATTATGACAGGTATAAGATGGATTCTCAGAATTGTTTGGATTTGTATTTCCAAATAGCAAAGAATAGTAAATATTTCCTCAAGTGCTTCTCAGCCATTTGAGTTTCCTCCACTGTGAATTCTCCATTTAGATCTGTTTCTCCATTTTAATATCTGGGTTATTTTGGTTTTTGCTATCTAGTTTCAAATTATTTATGTCTTTTGGATATTAGCACTGCATTGGATGTGCAGTTGATAAAAATCTTTTCCCATTTTGCAGGCTGCAGCTTTGTTTGATTGACAATGTCCTTTGCCTTACAGAAACTTTTCAGTTTCATGAGGTCCCAATTATTAGGTGTTGATTTTAGTACCCATGTTATCCATGCTCTGTTCAGGAGGTTGTCTCCTGTGCCAGTTCATTCAAACCTATTCCTTACTTGCTCTTCTATCAAGTTCAGTGTCTCTAGTTTTACATTGATGTCTTTCATCTACTTGGGCTTGAGGTTTGTACAAGGTGATAAGTATGGATCTATGTGTAGTCTTCTATATGTAACCATACAGTTTGATGAGCCCATTTTGTTGAAGATGCTGTCTTTTGTCTATTGTGTATTCTGGGTTCTTTATCAAAAAACAGATGTCTATAAGTGTGTGTGGATTTATGTCTGGGTCTTCAACATGATTCCATTGATCAACATGTCTTGAAATCAGGAATGGAGAGACTTTCAGTACTTCTTTTATTGTTCAGAATTTTTATAGATATCCTGGTTTTGTTGTTGTTGTTGTTGCTGCTGCTGCTGCTGGTGATGGTGGTGGTGGTGGTGGTGGTGGTGGTGGTGGTGTGTGTGTGTGTGTGTGTATGTGTGTGTGTGCGTGAGTTTTCTTATGAGGTTGAGAATTGTCCTTTCAAGACCTAAGAAGAACTATGTTGGAATTATGATGGGTATTACACTGAATATGTGGATTGCTTTTGGTAAGATGCCCATTTTTACTAGGTTTATCTAACCAGTCCACAAGCACAGAGATCATTCCACCTTCTGATATATTCTTCAATTTCTTTCTTCAATGACTTGAAGTTTTTATCATAATAGTGTAGGCTTTGCCTTTTTTAAAACCTACTTTATTTGGTGTTCTTTAATGCCTCTACCTCCCTTCCAACACACCTACCTTAGATAGGAGAGAAAGGATGTTTATAGGAAAAATAGAAGTAGACCTTTTTCAATTCAGCCCACTCTTCAATTCCAACACACCCATTAAACAGCAAGCCCACAATTTAGGAAAAGTGACTGTAAGTTCAGCAGCTGGAATTTGAAGCATTCTCTGGAGCATTTCTTTCTAGGAGCATCTTAAAGTGGAGTGATGAACAGCCAAGGAATGTGAATTGTGAAGCAATGCAAAAGCAATTGATCTCTTATTTGAACTATGTATACTCTGACACAGTCCATACAGGACGTTTTTCAACTGGCAAAGATCATGCCTTCACAATAGGCAGTTCCCTTTCTAAGGGACAAACATCATTCATCCTCTCACAAGTCTGTTTCCAGTGGACAATCATCACATGCCCTCATACAAAGTAGTTTCATATCCCACACTTGAGATCAAAACAAAACATGTTTACATCCACTTCGTACAAGTTTTTCACTTGCTTGGTTAGATATACCTCAAGATATTTTATATTATTTGAAGCTATTGGGAAAGGTGTTGTTTCCTCATTTTTTTCTCAGTTTGTTTGTCATTTGTATATATGAGGGCTACTGAACTTCGTGGGTTAATTTTGTATCCAGTACTTTGCTAAAAATGTTTATCAGCCATAGTTCGCCAGTGGAATTTTTAGGGTCACTTATGTATTCTACCACATCATCTTCAAATAAAGACATTTTGACTATTTTCTTTCTGAATTGCATCCTGTTGGTCCTTCACTTGTGTTACTATTTGTGCTGGGTAGGTTTATGTCAACTGGACACAAGGTAGACTTATATAAAAGGAGAGAACTTCAGTTGAGAAAATACCCCTACAAGATGGGGCTGAAGGTTAAGTCTGTAGTTAGTTTTTTTAATTAGTGAATGATGGAGGATAGCCCAGCCCATTGTGGGTGGAGCCATCCCTGGGATGGTGGTCCTGAGTTCTATAGACTGGCAAGCTGAGCAAGCCAAGAGGAGCAAGCCAGTAAACAGCATCCCTCCATGGCCTCTGCATCAGCCTCTGCCTCCAGGTTTTTTACCTGTTTGAGATCCTATCTAGCTAAGGCTTCACGCATTATATTGAATAGGTATGGAGACAGTGTACAACATTGTGTTGTTGCTGATTTTAGTGGAATTGCTTTTAGTTTCTCTCCATTAAAGTTGCCATAAAATGTCTTTATTTTGTTAATGGATATCACTTGTATCCCTAATCTTTCCAGGGTTTTTATCATAATGGGTTGTTGGATTTTGTCAAGGCCTTTTAGCATCTAATGTGATAATAATGTGCGTTTGGTATTTTGATTTGTTTATATGGTGAATTATAATTACTGATTTTCATATATTGATCATCTCTACACTTCTGGAATAAAGCCTACTGGATGATCTTTTTGATGTGTTCTTGGGTTTGGTTTGCAAGTATTTTATTGAATACTTTTGCATCTATATTTATAAGAAAAATTGGTCTGAAATTTTCTTTGTTTTGCCTTTTTGTGTTTGAGTATCAGCCTGACCATGACTTCATAGAATATATATTGGGCAATGTATCTTCTCTTTCTAGTTTGTGGAATAATTTCAGGAGTATTGGTGTTTATATTTCTTTGAAAGTTTGATAGATTTCTACCCTACAATCATCTGTTCCTGGGCTTTTTTGTTTTTTGTTTTGTTTTGTTTTTTTGGTTGGGAGACTTTAATGATAGTTTCTGTTTCACTAAAAGTTATGAATCTGGAGAAAATTATTCCTTTCTTTTAGATTTTGATGGACTATTGGTTTTTAAAGTATGCCTTTATGATTCTCTGGATTTCTTTGGTGTGTGTTGTTTATGTCCACTTTTTTATTTCGGATTTTGTTAATTTGGATGTTCTTTCTGTCTCTCTCTGCCTTGTGGTTAATTTGGATAAGAGTTCAACTATTTATTGTTGACCTTAAGTCCTGGGCTGTTGGTGTTCTGTTCAGGAAGTTGTCTTCCATGCCAATGTGTTCCAGGCTCTTCCCCACTTTTTCTTCTAACTGATTTTGTATCGCTAGTTTTATGTTGAGGTCTTTAATCCACTTGGACTTGAGTTCTGTGATAAATATGAGTCCAGTTGTACTTTTCTACATGTAGACATCCAGTTAGACCAGCACCATTTGTTGAAGATGCTATCCTTTTTCCATTGAATAGATTTGGCTTTTTTGTCAAAAATCAAGTGACCATATGTGTGTGCATTCATATCTGGGTCTTCGGTTCGATTCCATTGATCAACCAGCTTATTGCTGTGCTAGTACCATGCAGTTTTAATTACTGTTGTCCTAGTACAGTTTGAGATTGGGTATGGAGATTCCTCTGGAAGCTCTCTTTGTTGATTTTCTCAAAGAACCAACTCTTTATTTCAGTGATTATTTGTATTGTTATCTTTGTTTCTATTTTATTTATTTTAGCCTGTATTTGATTTTTTTCTGTCTGCTCATCTTGGGTGTGATCACTTCTTCTTTACTCTAGAACTTTTATGTGTGCTAAGTTGCTACTGTGGGGTCTCCCAAGTTCTTTTATGTAGGCACTTAGTGCATTGAACTTTCTTCTTAACCACACTTTTATTGTGTCCCATAAGTTTGGGTATGATGTTTACTCAATTCTGGAAAATATTTTATTTTTTCTCATTTCTGTCATTTTTAATCATGTTGGAAAAAAGGATTGAGGGTGAAAATGAGGGAAGAGGCAGCTGAAATTGAAGTGAGTTTGAGCGATGGTATGGAAACCTAGTGCAGTGGAAACGTCCTATAATATAAGAAGGTAATGCAAATGAAGTCTCCAAACAATGATGAAGACAGAACCCTTACTAGCCATCTCTTGTCACCAAAGTTTCCAATGCCAGGACTGGGTTTCATCCAATTCTGTTGTTGACTAAAATGGTCCCATATAATATTGCCAAGACAGTAGGTTGCTCTCTACAACTGAAAGCAAGTCCTCATTGCTGAAGACAATACCCACACAAGTCATTGAATATAGAATGATAGAACTGGTGTCTATGTAGAACCTTTACTCCATGTTCTGGTGTCTGTAATATGAACAGGTACTCTGCAGGCTACCAAATAAGAAAAGTAAACACAAATCCAACCACAAAACATTTGATCCATAGTCTGTCTTGCCTGCAAAATATGCTAGGGCAAAGGTGGGATAAAACTTGTTGGAATAACTAACCAATATATGGTTTAACGTAAGGACCACTCCATGAGATGGAATCTTGAGTGACCATAAACTAGAGTCTATATATCTCAGAGACCTAGGGTAAAACCAAATACTACTGGTCTAAAAAAAAAATGTTACAATAAATTGACTCCTGCTATTCAGTGATCATTGGAAAGGATTCTTCCTAAAGCAGATGGGAACAAATACAGAGATATCAGTTCATTACCCACTGAGACAGACCTTGGGACACCTAGCTCTAAATGAGATGCTTCCCCTCATAGCTGAGGGAATCCCATGGAAAATGAGGCAGAAGTAGTGGGCAGAGGGGACAGAGGATACCAGGAGAACCAGCCTCTCTAAAACAACTGAGCGAAGCTTATGTGACCTTACAGAGACTGACGCAGCATTCGCAGGGCCTATGCAGGTCACCACCAGGTGTTCTGCATATATACTATAGCTGTCAGTTTAGCACTTTTATGGGACTCCTAAATGTGTAAACAAGTGGGTCTCTGATTCTTGTGCCTTTGTTTGGGGCTGTTTGATTTTTCTGTTGGATTGTCTTGTCCAACTTTGATATGATGGTTTTTTTTTAATTATACTTTATTTTGTTATGTTTTGTTGTTATCTCCTAGAATCCTGTTATTTCCTAATGAGAGACAAGAAGGAAATGTATCTGAATGAGACAGGAGATGCTGAGGAACTGGGAGTAGTAGAGAGAGGGAAAATTGTATTCATATTATAATGTATGAGAAAAGAATCCATGTTTAATAAAAATGGGAAACTTTTTAATAATTTCATCAATAATTAGCTATTGTTTAATCACAGTTAATGCAAGATTCTCTCCTTGGTACATGAGCCACATATAGAAAGACTAGGTGTAATGACTATGAAGAGGAATGGGGTAAAGATGTCTATTGGTGTCACTCGAGTCACTGAATCTAATCCTTTGTGGAGCCATACTGCTTTTTAAAAAAATTTTTCAGTTAAACCACCCCATTTCCCTTTTAGCTCAAGTAGTTTGAAATTAGTTTTTGTCATTTGTAGTAACAGCAAAGTCAGGATGAATATAGCAATTATGAAGTATGTTCGCAGTAATGTGTATAAGATGGTTATGGTTAAATTCCACGCTATATAGTTCAAATTGGTCTACCTTAAGATGTCCATGCTTTCCAGAAAAACAGAGTTCTAAATTGGCATCTGGGTTATACTAAGAGCCACATGACTGCTTTACATTGGCTTGCTGGGTTTTTAGATATTTAGAAAATACTACAGGGTACTGTATAGATTTGTAAAACTTATAACATTTCCTTGGAAACTGATAATTCAGAAAGGTTTACTTGTCTTCAGGATACAAGAGAGACCAAAGGGATCTGCCAACAACAGATACAAGGAGGAAGTGACATAGCAGAGACTTAGTTATGATGAATAAGCAGGAGGTGCAAACACTAAGGAAAGCAAGCTAGCCCACCTAGCTGTCACACATGAACTATGTAGTTGTTAGTTAAATGCTTTCAGTCCACTAACCAATTCAACATATATCATCTGATTGTACAATAAGTCTTTGGGGGAATTAGTGGCACCTTTTAAAAAAAATGGAAATCAAAGCCTTGAGTTGGTATATCTTGCCCCAAACCACATGAGGTGAGTACGGGTTAGTGGTTCTGTCTGCTCAGAGAATCATCCATAAAAAAACAGTTCTGATTTGTTTTTTCCATTAATTTTAATTCAGTTTCATTTGTAAATTCTATTTCAATCTTAGTCATTTCATTGTTCTCTTCTTACTCATAACCTCTCCTGAGAAGTGATGTAAGTTGAAAAAGAAAACTTTATCCTTATGAATCATCTTTATAATCCAATGTTAGAAATCCAGAAGTTGGGGCAAGGGATACCAAACTGCAACAAACTACAACCTTGAGTTCCTTCGAATAGGTTTATATTAATTTTTAAGAGCCTTTTCCTCTGCTCAATATGTCTTCAATATGATATCATATCTCATTCATTATGGTATCAGTAGCTCTGATGATTTTTAATAATTTACCATTTCAAGAAGCCATGCAAAGAGAAAGAAAAATGCTTTTAGGCAGTGTTTTATTCAAGCAAATGGAAATGGTTTATGAACCACAGAAAACAAATAAACATGCCTCTACCTAGAACTTGCTGGTACTTGCCCGTTGTCTGGCTCTACAAGATGTGCCTTGGAACAATGAAGCAGTGTGTGTCTGCAGACTCTGAGTGCTATGAGGGCTGTCTGAACTGTAGAAGCAGGGGATGCTGACTGTGTCTAGCAGCACTGAACTTAGGTAAACTCCTAAGTGAAGGGTGAAAAGACATGTGCTGTCTCTCCATACAGCAAAATAAATACCAAATTCTTAATGATCAGTTCAGCTTTTACAACTTCTAGGGACGCATACATTTTGCTAGTCGAAATATGATATAAATGTACTGCATACCCTGTGTACTCATAATGAGCAAATCCCACAACTTTCATACTTAAAACGCTGTTCATATTATAAGGCACTAGAGTGTTTTCTATTCCTTCCATGGTCACTGGTGTGCATTTATCCTCTGCTTATGACTTGAAAAAAATGCATTGTTTAAAAGTCTGTGGGGTCCTGTTGAATTTCCCAGGACTTTGGTCAAACACAGCTACATGGTTATCCCTTTCCAGTATGTTATCCTTGGGCATAGAAATGGGTGTCTTTTTAATAAAGGAAAGTTGGCAGACGGACTTCTCACAGGAAGTTCTGGTTTGGCACACAATTTGAGGTACCAGGGATACAAACATCTCATCTTTAGATCCGTACCTGGCAAAGATGCCAGGGGACACATTTCCCTGCTGATGCCCAGCCATCTGTAGCACCACAGTGGATCTTGGATCTTTGGATTGACCATTGAGGACATGGTACAAATCCAAAGCAAAGCAGCTTGACCTGGCAGACATGCTCCTGGAACAGAGTGTGTGATTTCTTCCATTCCTATGGAGATCCTTATTTGGCTGAAAGTCCACTCCAGAGACAAAGTGTTTCCAGAGCTTTGGCAGGAAAATAAATGCCCTCTTTTCAACTTTCTCAAGTTCAGAAAAGTACAAAATTGACAAGGAAATATAAGAACCATCTATAACTTTGCTATGGCAAAAATAACTGTATAAATCTTAATAGCCATAAAATAATTATGTTAGCCATGGTTGCATACAAAAATATTGTAGGAGCCTATCATTCTTTTTTCTAAGCTATAGAATATGGGATGATATATGAAATATATATCTGTGCATGTATATGAGAGAGACATATGACATAGGATACAATGGAATCTTCGATGCATATGCCCATGATATATGTGTGAATATGTGTATACAAACAGTGTATCGAACAGCAATACCTATGAGATAAAACAGACATGTATGCTGGTTTTATTTTCCAATTTTCTGTACATTTTAGTCACGGAATATATTCCCCTGCCCCCAAATAACATGCAATGGAAGCACTGCAATTTTTCTGAGCACAGATAACATACAGAAATTTCCATAGGTATTTCAAGTTCTGATATACAACTCCAAACCAGAGATTCAAAAGTTCACTTTAGTATATAATTCAGTCTGGTAGATGCTGTGAATTTTGTCCCTTAATGGCCCTTTGAGAATTCTCTCAAAACTGACCACATCTGACAGGCTCATCTTGCCTGAGTGAGAAAGAGAGGGTGCAAAGACAGCCTGGGATATGGCTCTGGGAGGAATCACTTCATTACACTGCCTGTATTTACCCTAACCCCACTGATAAGGTCAACAATAGACACCACCTCAAATCTTTCTCTGCTTAGCTTTCCTCCTCTGTATCCTCATCTGCGTTAATGTTTTTCTTAAAAGCATCCCTTAAACGTTTGCTCCTGAAGCTCCCTGAGAGGCACTCCTTGTTCAGCATACAACTTGAGACAGAAGCTTGAACTAAGGCAGAAAAGTTAAGATGTACCTATCACCCTGCACTGAAGGTAGAGCTGTCTACTGGAAAGGTGCCAGGCTCCAGAGAAAGGGAGGTGCTTAGTTACCAATTGTATACCTGCCTGCACCAATCTCACTCACCATAAGTGAGATGTGGACAACAACAGCATTTGTTGTATTTTGTAAATAAAGGACTTATACTTTTAAAATGGAAAACGTTGAAACAAAGCGAGATTTTCAGATGTTGAATCATCTTTATATTTCTATGTAGGGGATGTAAACATTTTTTGTTTTGTTTTGTTTTGATCCCAAGTGTGGGATGTGAAACGGACATGTGAGAGGACAGATGATGTTTGTCCCCTAGAAGGGGAACTGCCTAGCATGGGAGCGTGGTCTTTATCAGTTGATAAAGATCCTGGTACAGACTCTGAGAGGAGATAAATTTTGAGTCCCAAAACAGAGGCTTGGCTTTTGGCTTTTGCGTCGCTTCACATTGCTTCAAGACACTCCTAGAGAGAGCAGTTCCAGAGAATGAATGCTTCAAGGTTCCGGGTTCCAGCTGTTGTGGTTGCAGTCACTTTTCCTGAATTTCTGGTTTGCTGGAATCCTGATGAAGAAGAGTGGAATCGCCCTAAGGAACTGAGTCTAAAAAAAAAAAAAGTTCTGCTTTTCCTATCCCTGTTAACTTCCTTTCTCTCCTATCTAGGGTAGGTGGGTTGGAAAGGAGACAGAGGCATTAAAGAACCCTAAATAAAGTATGTTTTTAAAAGACCAAAGCCTACATTTCTCTTTGAAAGCAAAAAATTATTTAATCATAAAGTATTGCATATTTTGAGGCTGGATGTTTAACACACATTCACATCCCTCCAGGTCTCTCCTCTTCCTCCACTGTGCATACATTATGTGTAGTTTTAGCTCTGGGCTGTTAACAGTTGTCTCCTTCCCTGCCTTTGTCCCTTAAAACATTTTGGACAAAATAAACTATAACAGACATGTTTTTATGTGTGACTGTTTCTCTTTAACTTTTCTTTTTGTTATAGGAGTACTTTCCCACTAGTATTGACAAGTTGTTTCTTTGTACAGAAAACTTAATATAACTGAACAACATCTCCATTGACCCTTCCAAAGTTCTGCTGAAACTTGGTTGTGGGAGTCTTCTAGGTGGCAGGCCCCACTCCCAACCATGGAGCATCCTCACTGTAACGATGGCTTTCCAGGTGGCCTCTTGTACTCTATGTCTTGGCAAAAAAGTGAATCCAAACTTTTTTACTGTAGGGTCTCCTTTCCTAAAAGGAAGCTCATAAAACATCTTCCAGGAAGATGATTCAAGCCATCCTACCATAGTGTAGAACATAGGGAACGGTCATGCATTTGTCTTCTAAGTTGCTGGCTCTTCCAACTTTCTGACTTAGCTCCTCACTATTGTTAGAGGGTGTAATATAAGAAAGCATTATGTAGCGACCTCCCTGAAAAGAAAATATCTGACTCCTGTGTTCTTCTAAATGTTTTCTCATTAATATTCCACTCAAGTTAGATGGAAACTCATGCTCTACATTCAGGAAACCTCTGACTAAGGAATAACACAGTAGACTTCTCTCCTATAAATATAAGGCTAGATGTAACAAGAAAAGTACAAATTCATGTGAAAAGAATAATAATCAAGTGACTCATGGCAGAGAATATTTTAATGGCCAATGAGCATAAGAAAATATCACCAAAATTGTTAGTAATAAATTTGGAACTAAGAGAAACTATTATCATCCACTAGAATTTCAGAAGTCCACATAAAAGTAGATAACATCATTCAACTGACAAGTAGTCAATAAAAATGTGGTACATATATGCTATGCACTACTATTCAGGTGTAAAGAAAAATGAAAATTTGAATTTTGCATGTAAATGGGTGTAGCAAAAAGAAAAGATCATATTGACTGAAGTAACAAAGACACAGACAGAGAGAAATATCTTGAGTTCTCTCCCATCTGTGTTTTATAACTTCAAATACTTAGCTGTGAGTATATAATTGCAGAAACCAGGAAACTAAAAAGGTACCATGGGTTGGGGAAGCAATAAAAAAGGCAATAGCAGGGTACAAGTAATTTGAAGGGGAAATTGGTGCATTTAACCAGTAAGGGGGATGGAGATGCATGCAGAAGAAAGAAGGTGGGGCTATAATAACAGTAAGGATGTCCGGAAAAGTCATAAGGAATCATATTATTACCTATATACCAACAACTATATAGAAGCCTTTGTGTACATGTGCACATAAAATTTAAAGGAATAGTTCCCATCTTGACTAACACTGCTTCCCCAAGAACTATAGACAATGTAACAAAAAGCTGTAACCCCAGGCACAATGTAACAAAAATGTAGCAAAATATGTAACCTGTGTTAGTCACTTGTTCTCTGTACTTTGAACTCTGAACTCCTTGGACACTTAACCAAGAAGATCTGAGCCGATTCTAACATGAAAGCCTCTGTGCTGAAGACTAAATTTCATGGCACCAGAAGTCACAGTACAAGTTTCCACAAAACAACCAATAGCCCTACCCACCTATGATGCCTATGAACTAAGATAAGGGCCAGAATGGCATTATAACCCTAAGGGTGCAATAGTGGCACACATAACTTGGTGAAAACCTTCATCTCTATAATTTAATATAAGGCCCTCTCAATAATCAAAATTATGCCTTGTATTGAAAATCCAGCCACCTATAAGGAGCTTGTGAAGTTATAGATCTTGGAGGAGAACCTACAACTACCACTTACTAGATAAGCATAATTCATAACCACGGTCTAAATATTTATCCTTATCCCCACAGATAAGTATAGTTTCAGCCCTCATCAAATAAATGTCTCTTTTCAAAAGACAGAGATGATTACAGAAAATCACAGCCCATCAAAGTACAGAGAGCAACTGACTATAGGGTGCCTACCTCTAAATGATACACAAACCACATGGTGCCTGCACCCAACGATCAGGGATCATGGTGGAAGAGAAGGTGGAAAGATTTTAAGAACAAGAGAATCAGAAAGCTTGCTGTGAGGTTTTCTCTCTCTCTCTCCTTCCCCCCCCCTCTACCCCCTGTCCCCCCTCTTTGTTTTTGTTTTTTGTTTAGTTTGTTTTTTCAAGAAGGGGCCTCTGTGTGGTGGTGCACGCCTTTAATCCCAGCACTTAGGAGGCAGAGTCAGGAGGATCGCTGTGAGTTCGAGGCCAGCCTGGTCTACAAGGCGAGTCCAGGATAGTCAAGGTTATGTCTCTTTAAAATGACAGGGAAACAACACTCATGAAGTCTCAACAACATGACCACTTCAATAAGACCTGAACAAGAAACACAGCAGTAAATACCCTAACATGGAAGGGGAACATTTCTTGAGGTCTCAAAAAAGAACTAGAAGCAACTAAGAAATGTTGAAAGTAGGAGAAATAGTTTTCCACAGAGCCCCCAAATTGCTTACCCAATACTAAACTCTCAGTCCTAATATTACATACAGACAACATAAAAAGGATTGACCAGCTTATATATATTTATATATGTACATATAAACTATATTATACACACATATATGCAACCACCAAATAAAGAGAGGTCATGAACTAGAGAAAGAACAAAAGTGGCACATGGAAGGAGGAAAAAAAAGAGAGATAAAAATATAATTATATTTTAATTTTTTAAAAAGGTATTAAAATCAGTAAATGCAAAAATCAATAAATGCAGACAGCACTAATTGTAAGATATAAAACAGAAGAAAAAGTTATATATTGCTAGTGGAAAAACAAACTTCTATAAGTTCTTGAAAAACAATATTTTAAAAAGCTAAAAATGTTTATAGCACATTATAATCCTGGTATATCCTCCAGTCCTCAGAAAATTCTTATTCCTATGGCAAAGGGGAATTGCACAATGATGTTCATTACGGAGTTATTTTATAATAACGAAAATATCTAAATGCAGAGGAGGAATGAGCAAATAAAATAGTTTATTCAGTTAATGTAATAGCTAAGGAAATAAACAAGAGTGACAGGTATAGATCTTTAAAATACACTAATAAACAGAAGCTCAAGTAGCATGTATGACTGCATGTGTCTATGTTTTTTGAAGCATAAGATAAGTACTTGTATAGGCTTATGCAGCCAAACACACAAAAAGTATCGACCACTTCATAAAATTGCTACTTACAAATTTGAGATAGTAGTGACTCCTGGATGTGGGATGGGAGAATGAGAAGAGATGGGAGATGACAGTGGTATGTGCACTCACAATACTACCTTAAAGCACTAAAGCAAAAAGCATCTGAGACAAATAAATGGTAAAACTAGCTGATACTGGGGAAGTTAACAAAAGTGACACAGAAGCCAGGTGCGGTGGTGCACGCCTATAATCCCAGTACTCGGGAGACAGAGGCAGGTGGAGCGATGTGAGATTGAGGCCAGCCTGGTTTAGAAAGTGAGTCCAGGACAGCCAAGGCTACACAGCCAAGGGTAAACCCTGTCTCAAAAAAAATAAAGTGATACAGATGTTCTAGCTGATGCTCAGGAGGCCTGTTTCTGGCTCCAACAAAGGACATTTAAGTGCGCTAGGACAAGGCCCCTAACATCTTCCCATCTCATCCCTTTATGTGTAAATGGAAAGTAATAACATTTCATCTGACCTGCTTAAGGGCTTGGAAGATGACCAACTTAAATAACATTTAAAAAGCCACCTTGAAAACCATTAAGAGTTAATTAATTTTAAAAAAGAGTTAATTAATTTAGTTTTATTTATTTTATTTACTTTTTTGGTTCTGGTGACAGAACCAATATGCTCAACCACTGAACCATTTCCCAACGTCAAGAGCCAAATAATTTTAAAGAATTATTACTGTTTGTATGTTAATATCTAAAAAAACCACTCATAAAATAGTGGCACTAAATCAGGGCACTCACACCAACCTATATATACTTGCTATGGACTGTTATATTGCTGTTTTTGTCTTTCAGAATTATGTGCATCATCCAATCTTGCTTGTATAGTTTAACAAAGAGAGGAATAAAATGGAATTCTGTCATTCTTTCCAAGTCTATTCAAATACAATCTAATAATTTGAGGAAGTAAAAGCGCAAAGGTCTCTCTAACTAGTGGGAGAAAAGCATAGTGTGTGTACATGTTATTTTAGTAAAAAGCAGTTTATCTGGGAACAGCACTAGCAAAGTACAGTGAATGCTTCTACACCTAGCTCTAGATTGTTATTTTTAATAATGGCCTTGAAAAAGAATGCAAAGTGAAGGGAGAGTAACAGGAGCTTTTAGTGCATGTGCTCTTCTTAATGAATGGACTCTCCTTGAAAACATTTGTTAGATAGAAGCAATTAAGGCTAAGGTTCTACCCTCCCTCCACTAATTAATTACAGCATATGAGCCTGTAATGTGCATCGTAACAACTTAATAAGCTGGGTCGGACTACTTTACATTCTCCCATGCCAATATTTCATCATTGCCAAGCTATTTAAATTAGATAAGTAAATCTGAAAATAAATAGCTTTTGAATTACCCGTGTCCTTCAATGTAAAGTCTATGCCTGAGTGCGTGCACTGTTTACATGTGGACGCAGAGAACGGCATGGAGATGAGGACAGGCAAAGGAGACACAGGAATGGAAGAGTTACAATGTGTATCATTGTAATGACCTTCTCTCTGACTTTACACTAACCAACCGTATTGCATTGCATCAGCTCCCAGGAACCTGACTAGTGGAAACAACACAGTAATATTAGCTTGTACTTTTTCACATCACTGGTATGTTATAAATTATTGCCTCAAATGTCTAATTTAACCTGCATCAAAGTGTGACTAAAAAGGGTCCTTAGTAAGGTCCCTGTTTTTAATGAAACTTTAAAGGTGATATGTGACTCATTGAGTCATGAACAGACCTTTTGTGTCTGGAGATGAGTTAAAAGATGGCTTCCTGTTAATGAGAAGGCCAGCAGCCCAGACAGCTATGACTGACCTCAGGCAGTTATCTCAAAAGCTTTGGTTCCTTTAAAAATCAAAAATCACCATGCATTTTGGGCAAGAGCATTTGCTACTACCTCAAAGTTAATTAGCTAATTTCTGCTGAAGTCAGGCAGATCTTCACCACCCTCTTCATGGAGCACAAACTTTTCATTGCCTTTAATGCCAACACACATATAATTCTGTTTGAGACCAGAAGGGAGAAGATGACCTAGGAGAACAGGTCAGGATCTTCCAGAATTTTCTCAGGTGATCTGTCAATATCCCGCCTGTTACTTATTTTATATGTGTAAGAGAGAGAGAGAGAGAGAGAGTATGTGTGTGTATGTGAAAGTGTATGTCTGTGTGAGTGTGTAAGAGTTGTGTGTGTATATGAAAGTGTGTTCTGTGTGTATGTGTGAGTGTGTAAGAGTGTGTGTGTTTCTTTGTGATGCACATGTATACACATGTGTATGCGGAGGCTAGAGGTCACACTCAATATTTACCTCATTTGCTTTTGCTTTATTATTAATAATAATTATTATTGTTTTCGTTATTTTGTTTTGTTTTGTTTTGTTTTGTTTTCACGAGAGTGTTTCTCTGTGTAGCATTGGAAATCCAGGACTTGTTTTGTAGACCAGGCTGGCCTCAAACTCACAGAGATCTGCCTGCCTCTGCCTCCCAGAGCGTAGGGATTACAGGTGGGCGTGACTGTGTTTGGCTTCTTTCCCTTATTTTTGAGACAAAACCTTTCACTATACTTAGACCTCACTTCCTTGCTAGACTGAGTGTCCAGTGACCTCCAGCAATGCCCACTACCCTGACTCCAGAGTTGGGATTGCAGACAAGCAGTCATTATCAGTTTATCTATGTGAGTGATAGGAATTCGTACTTGGGGGTCAATACTGGTTGAGCCATCTTCCCAGCCCATTTCTACTGAGTTTTTTTGGAACAAATAACATGGGATTTTTACTATTATACAAACACACACATACACACACACTATAGAATAGGGAAGCATGGAACAATTTCATGAGTGGTTTTTGGAATATGAGATATTTACAGACAATATGGGAACCCTACAGTTTGGCAGACCAGAAGAAATAGACAATGGAGAAATAACTCACCAGCTTCCTCCCTTCCTTTCCAGCAGTGTACTTGTCATCCCTAGGAGGCAGCTGGTGAGAATGAATACCTAGAGATTCTGGTTCGAGTCTAGAATGATTTTTGTAAAAGCATAAACTATTTGAACATACTTTTGATATATACACATTTTACCCTTAACTGTGTGACTCTTAAGGTAGGAAGTTAACATGTGTTTATTATGTTATTATTTACCTTTCATGAAAATCAAGTTTTGGTAGTTTGATGGAATAAAGCAAGACTGTAAAATGAGGAGCTCTAATTCTTATTTCCTATTTTATTTCCCTCCCATCTCCACTTTTTCCTTTCAGGACTTAATTTTAAAATGTTCTTATTAAGATATAAAGCCATAGAAATGTATGTGCACCTTTTCTCAACACACAGTTGAGAAAAGTGGAGGCTTCAAACCCCAAGGCCTTCAAAGGTAAGTGGCCAAACCCTAGTGCTGTGCCAGGGCCTCACAGACCCATTTATGCTAAAGCCAACCCAAGAGACCATTGAGGAGGTCTGTCAGTATTCACTTTGAACCAGTGAAGAGCTGAAAATCAAACCTTGAGGAAATTATTGCTGGAATGATCGTTTTCATAAAAATATTTCTGTGTAGAAAATATCTAAGGAAGGAGTTTGGAAAACTTTGGAATCCATTAGAGTCCTAGTGGTTCCCCTAAAGATAGGAATGTTCATACCAATCTCATCTGGAGTTCAGCAGCAAGTCCCAACATCTGTCCTAATGCCCTGCTGGGTGGAGTCTCTCAGAGGACATTTATGTTGGGCTAATATCCACTTATACGTGATTTTTTCCATGTGTGTCTTTCTGGGTCTGGGTTACTCCACTCAGGATGATCTTTTCTAGTTACATCCATTTCCTGAAAATGTTGTGATTTCCTTGTTTTTAATAGCTGAGTAGTATTCCATTGTGTAAATGTACCAGAGTTCCTTTATCCATTCTTTGGTTGAGGGACATCTAGGTGGTTTCAATATTCTGGCTATTACGAATAAAGCTACTATGAACATAGTTGAGCAAATGTCCTATTGTATGGTGGAGCATCTTTCAAGTATATGCCCAGGAATGATATAGCTGGATCTTGGGGTAGCCTTATTCCCAGTTTTCTGAGAAAAATGCCAGATTGATTTCCAAAGTAGTTGTACAAGTCTGTACTTCCACCAGCAATGGAGGAATGTTCCCCTTTCTCCACATTCTCACCATTATTTGCAATTTCTTGAATGTTTTTATCTTAGTCATTCTGATAGGCATAGGTCTTTCTCAGCCATTCACAATTCCTCTGTTGAAAATTCTGTTTAGCTCTGAACCCCATTTCTTAATTGGGTTATTTGGTTTGGTGGTGTTTAATCTCTTGAGTTCTTTATATATTTTGAATATTAGCCCTTTGTAGGATGTAGGGTTGGGGAAGATCTTTTCTCAGTCTGTAGGCTGTCACCTTGTTCTGCTGACAGTGTCTTCTGCCTTAAAGAAGCTTCTCAGCCTCATAAGGTCCCATTTATTAATTGCTGACCTTAGAGCCTAGGTTGTTGGCCTTCTGTTTAAGAAGTTGTCTCCTATGCTAATGAGTTCAAGGCTCTTCCCCAGTTTTTCTTCTAAAAGATTTAGTGTCTCTGGTTTTATGCTGAGGACTCAAGGTGAGAATGATATGGAAGAATGGGGCAATAGAAGGACCCAGAGGGTTCAGGAGACCATAAAGGCTGGACCCAGGGGGCCTCTACAAACTGTTGTATCAACCAAGGACAATGCATGCAGTAAACATAGACCTCCTGTTCAGATCTAGCCAATAGACAGATCATTCTCCATGGTTGTGGTGATAGTGGGGACTGCCTCTGACATGAAGCCTGGTGCCCCCAGTTTGATTACTTCCTCTTGGTGGAGAGGCCTGGTGGCACATAGAGAAAGTGGAAGCAGGCTATCTGGATGAGATCCGATAGGCTGTGGTCATATAGTGTGGGAGGAGGTCTCCTCTTGTCAGAGGTCCAGGGGAGAGGAATAGAGTCAAAGAGGGATGGAGAGTGGGAATGGGAAAATACAAGCAAGGGGATAACAATCAGGATGTAATCTGAATAAATTATAATGAATTTTAATAATAAGTAAATAAAAGAAATGAAAAAATGTTCAGTTATCATTATAGGACCAAATAAAGCCTCTTTCTTTAACAAGCGAGAATCAAGACTTTTGTAAAATTTTAATATATTTGTTTGCTCTGTATGTGTCTGTGTGTGTGTGAGAGAGAGAGAGAGAGAGACAGAGACAGACACAGAGACATAACACACATGTAGATGTCAGAGAACAACTTGTGGGGAGGAGTTTTCCTTCCACTTTATGGGTCCTGGAGATGGAACTAGGTCATCAGCCTTGGTGGCAGGTGCTTTTATCCATTAAGCTATATTGCCTACCGGCATCAACAAATGTATATACATTTATTACTCCCTAGCATCTCATATGTCTACTGGTGATTTGTTTAGAGAAAATTTGAGCTATTGTCAGATAATCTTACCTTTTTATTCTTTCTGTAATTTTTTAAAAGTTTTAATTATTTAACTGTTATTTTATGTGCATTGGTGTGAGAGTATCATATACCCTGAAACTGGAGTTACAGACACTTATGAGCTATCATGCGGGTGCTGGGAATTGAACTCAGGCCCTCTGGAAGAGCAGTCAAGGTTCTTAAGTACTAAGCCATATCTTCATCCCCTGTTTTTTATTCTTGCTGTGACAATTCTAGTTACTAGATTTTTTTTCTTAGCTCTTATTGGCACAGTGGTCATAGGCAGAGCCTCAGATGGCCAAGGCTCTGGTAGGTTAGTGAGCCTGTCTGACTCACCCGGCCTGCGGGTATTCTTTAAATATCCTTGATTACTCTTCCCAGAACTTCTTATTATAAATCATAGAAAGAGCCACTAAATAATAGCTCACTCCATTCAAATCCAATGTATCATTGTCATGTCAACTCTATCTCTATTAAATAAGTAGATTCCATCAAGCTAAGTCCTCTAGGTTTCCCTTTTCACTCAATACTAAGACTATATCTTGAATAATGCTTAATTGGTATAAAACAGTCAAAAGGGCAGTGAATTATTCCCTCAAATCTGTCCACAATTACTATACATTAGACATTTGATTTTCATGAATTCCACATTGCTTTGTGACAATTTTATTCCCCCTAGTATCAGAAAACAAAGTTCAAAAGAATGTGTTAAGGTAGCCTAAAAGGAGCAAATTGAATCTGTCAGCAACATTGAAACACACACACACACACAGCAAATTAAAGACAAATCACTAAGTGGGGAAAGTAAATTTGTTTGTCTTAGAGTGAACATGTTAAAACAAGAATCAAATATATTTATTCACAGCCATTAAAGATGTCAAGCACTCGGTTTCACCAGACACTCAATGAAATGTAAAATAAGACTACAAATAGTGGTTTCTTAGACAATTGGGAATAGCTCTACCTAAAGACCCAGCTGAGCCTCTCCTGAGCATATACCCAAAAGATGCTCCACCATCCACAAGGTTACTTGCTCAACTATGTTCATAGCACCTTTATTTGTAATAGTCAGAAACTGGAAACAATTCATATGTGGATAAAGAAAATCTGATGCCTTTATACAATGAAGCCATTCTTAAAAAGGAAATCAGGAAAATTTCAGGAAAATGGATGGAACTAGAAATTATCATCCTGAGTGAGGTAACTCAGACCCAGAAAGACACACATAGTTTGTACTCATAACCCAAAGAAGCTAAGTTACAAGGAAGGCCCAAGGGAGGATGCTTGAATGTGCCTGTGAGAATATCTCTGTAATGAATTAACAACACATCTAGATACTAAGTATAGACAACCAGCCTTCATCAGTGTGGAAATGGCCTGAGCTGAACAAAGAAGAGAAGAAGGTGAGTTTACTTTTTCTTTTTTTGAGCTAGGATGGCATCCATTCCTAGGCATCAGAATTCCTAGTTTTCTTGAGATTTCAGCCTCTGGCTGTCACTCAAGTAGATCTTATGCCTATAATTATTAGGCCTTTGGCCAGTGAAGCTTAACACTGGCATTCCAATGTTGTTAGTTCATGCATGGAAGATGATGGGACTTCTAAGCCTCCACAGCATTATTGGCACAGTTTCTCTAAAGACTCCAGTTTTGCCAGGTGGTGGTGGTGCATGCCTTTAATCCCAGAACTTGGGAGACAGAGGCAGCTGGATCTCTGTCATTTGAAGGCCAGCCTAGACTACAAAGTGAGTCCAGGACAGTCAAGGTTACATAGAGAAACACTTGTCACACACACACACACACACACACACACACACACACACACACACACACACACACACATATAACAAAAACAAAAACCAAAAAAAGAATCTTGATTTAAAAAATCTTTCTGTGTATCTTTCTACCATCTATCTATTGGTTCTGAGTGCATGAATGATTATCTGGATGAGTACTACATGCATGCCTGGTGCCCACAGATAACAGAAGAGGTTACCAGATCTCCTGGAACTAGAATAATGGACCGTTGTGAACCACTGTGTGGGTGCAGGGAACCAAACCCAGGTCCTCTGACTGAGCAGAGTGGGAATCGTAATCACTGAGACATCTCTTCAGCCAGTCCAAAGACTCTCGATAAACAGCAATGCCTAAGATGGGAAAGGTAAGGCAGAGACAGAATTCTCATGTGTACTGGTAGGAAAAGGATTCTATACAACTTCTTTGAAAGCCTGTTTATCAGTAACCACCCAAAAGAAATCCACATCTACTCTATCTCCAGAAAATCCTATTTTCAGATCAGAAATTCAAGTATATATTATCTGAGATCCATCTACTTCAGTGACTATAGAAATCTGAGTAAACGCAAATGGAAAAATTTTCAATGTCCATTAACTGTGGAACAGCAAAAAATTATGTTCATATAATAAGTATTCTGTATAAGAAGTACTCTATAGCCATAAATTTAAAAATATGAATTAATATAACAACACAGAGTCAATTAAAAGAGGCCCTACACAAAAATATACATGCATGAAACATTCACGTAAAAACTGAAAGGTGACTTATTAATATCATTTTGTGCTATTTATGCTACCCAGTTTGACGTTAAGTCCCAGGGGGGGTAAGAGTGTGTCTCCTCCACATCTCTTCTCTCATTGGCCCTGTCCTCTGTCCTTTTGAGTAGTACATACAAAGTAAAACTGAGATGGTTTTTTTAATTAACATTGATGTTGGCACCAACAACTAAGCAAAACATAATCATTTTTGTCTCGGAGGGGGAAAAGGATGGCTGAGTAGTTCTCACAGGTGAATGTCATTCTGTGGCTCTGGCTGCCAGCAAAGGGCTTCCTTCAGTGTTTGTGTCTATGCTCCCATCAAAGCACAGAACATATTTTTATTTAGTCTATGGTTATAAATGGAAATTTGTTAGGTGCGATGTGATAGAGGGAATGGATTGCAAAAAAATGGCATTAAGGAAAATGAGTAGACTTGTTTACACCAAGGCATTTGCCAAAACCTATTATAAACATTTACTTCACACTTAATCCCAGAGAGAAGAGTTGTGAGTGGCTATTGCATTAAGGTTCCCTCCAGGTGTTTAAACTATGCACAAATGGACCCCATGGACACTAAAAAGATGTAAACAGAGGGCACGGCTGGACTCTTTACAACAAAGACAAATTACCATGTTTCATGATCTGTGGGAAGCCTAACATGTGGAATAAGCAACAAATGGTAGAGATGCAGCTAAATGAAGGTTTTTTCTTAACTACGCTTCTAATCTCTCTCTTCCCCTCCACTTCTTCCCGCAAGATCTTTTTTATGGCAGAGGTTCACCACTTGTATCTTATGCAGCAGAAGCTGGTACAGAAGTTCTCAACAAGTGGTTGGATGGAAGAGATGCCACTGTTAATCACTCACCTTCAGATTGTCTCTGGCACCGAGTTTATTGTGCTATACTTATTCACAATCTCTTTTTTTTTTTTCCTTCTTCTTCTTTATATCTCTGATATGCTCCTCACTTTCAGGTTCTCTGAATCACTTGCAAAATGATTATCACTTACCACCCATTAGGCCTACTCTTCTCCACCCATAGACTCCCCTAACTAGGATCCTGGGTTCAGCAAGGCTGGAGGTAGTATAACTCTGCAACATATATACACAGCAAAAGCTCTGATTCTTATCCTGGCCTGGGCATTCAAATCACTTGGCAACTTTGAAAAATACCATTGCCCAGAGACTACGTTCTGTCTTTTTCTGAGGTAAATCTCTGGTAGTTATTTTTTAATTATATCAGTTCATTTTAATATAGTCTAAGTTGAGAAATACTTCTCAAAGGATTAATGCATGCCTACTACATGGGGAGAAAACTTAAGAAGCCTCAAATAAGTTAGCTTCTTGTGGTTCCATACACTGTGACAAGGGCTGTTTTATTGTGATGAAAAATAGACAAGGTAAGCCCAAAAGCACATATAACATGGACATATGGACAGGTGAGGAGGCCATGGTAAGAGTAACTAACTTATTTCCATCAGGGCAGTGACTTCAACATTCCACACACACCCCCCACCCCAGTCCCCACACACATACACTTCCAATACCAGCCTTCTATCTGCTAGGCACATCACTCCTGGCCTACATCACCACATGCTCCCTTCTCCCACACTGTCTATTAAATGCCCATTTTTGTCATATCATTTGATGGGAGTATTTTACTTATTGTTATTACTGGATTGTGGCATAGCTCAGTGGGAGACTGTCTGATTTAGCATGAGACCCTGAGTTTTATACCCTAATTAGGGTTTAAAGGCTAACTTGATCATTAGTAATTATCATATTTTTAACAATTGATTATATGAGCTTAAGCTATCTTCAATACAAAAATAAAATTGATAATATCTACTTTAAAAGGTTTGAGAGAATGTTATAAAAATAAAATTTTTGACACTTGTAAAATACACAATATTTTTATATTTCTCTAGAAAAGACCCTTTTGCAGTCCATTAATGTCCAGTTTGGTAGCCACTAGTCATATGTAACTACTAATTACATTTATGTTATTATAAGTATTTAAATTAAAAATTCAGTTCCAGCGACAGGAAAATAGTTTAAAAGCATGGATTTCTCTTCTAGAAGATGCAGGTTAGATACCCAGCACTCAACTGGCTGTTCATAGCTGTCTGTAGCTCCAGTCCCATTGTATCTAAAAATATTTTCTGGCCTAAGAGGGAACTTTCATGTCATAGTATACAGACACACATGCAGGCAAAACACCTAAACAAAAAATAAATGTTAAAATTTTCTAAATTCAGTTTCTTTGTTTTATCAAGTGCCTGCATGAAATGCCTCTTACCCATCTTACCCACAGTTATTACATTCTTCACTAAGTTGCTCAAATAATACAATATTCCCCTCAGTGCTAAGATTGCCATGCAGAATCTGCATAGGTATGTATCTGTGGTGAAGATGGGAAACCTTATGGAATCCACCAGTCTGGGAGTGACATGTACGACTGATTCCTTTGATCAGAACATCGGATGGATATCATACCTGCCTCCTTTTGTTTCCATTTCCAGAAAAGTAAGGGAGGGTCAAGGGCGCAATGAATGGATGTGGTGAGATGGCTTAAGAAGTAAAAGACTGGCAACTTGACTTCAGTTTGGGAGCCCATAGTAAGGGAGAGAGAATTGACACCAAAAGTTGTCCTCTGACCTCCAAACACACGCCATGTTTTGTACTAGGAATCAGGGGAGAGAGGAGGAGGGAAAAAAAGAGGGGGAGAGGAAAGGAAGGACAAAAAGAAATCGGGGAAGAGTAGTAGGGAGAGAATGAAAGTGAGGAAGAAGAGAAAGAGAAAGAGGGAAAAGAGGAGGGAGAGAGGAAGAGAAGGAGACTTTTAGAAGTTCCAAAACAATCTAGCTTACTCAGCAATGTTCCTAAGGCAGGGGAGGGGCCATCACTCTTTGACACTGTATAAGCGAGTAAACCAATATATGATGGCAGAGAATAGGAGCATTTGCTATGAATCATATTTTTATATTCACTCACAACTTTTAGACAGTGACTTGCTCAACTTTGAATTCATTTCCTTAGCAACGTGGCAGGGCCATAGGGCAACAAGCGTTTTGAGAACATCTATCCCATCATCTCAAACTTCAAAGTTATCTTTTATTTTAATAGCTAGGCCTAGGCCAGCTGGCTAACCATTTTCATTGATGACCTATGATGTCCAAGTCACTAGTACAAGTTCCAACTTGATAATATATAAAAAATAATAGTAATGAAATCTACTATTGATCTTAATGTAAGTCTTTGTTACTAAATTCAAAAGTTTAAAGTTTTACAGGAAATGTGAAGCAATAACCTCAAATTTTATTGACACAAATTTTATTCTGTTTTAGAATGCTCAAATTGAGCTTTTAACATGTTAGACATAGGAAGTAAATGCAGGAAAGGGAACAGGGAAGGCAGACTAGTTTAAACATGCAAATATGTCTTACATAAAGTCCTGTGTGTAGCAGAGTCTCACAGCTGGTTCTGGGGAAGAACAAGACTCACTGAGCCTCTGCAACAGGTGGTGTGACCACAAGCAAGTCTGAGACTGTATGACAGAACTGTAACTTTTATCTAGAGGAATGCAAATCACCTGTTAAACCCGGGGCAGTCTGTTCTTGCTTATTGCACAGGAGGCATGCAATCATGTTCCATCCCTAAGAATGCTCTCCGGTGATGGCTCCTACTCAGCTTACACGCTGGTCCCAGATAGAAAGTGCCATTAAAGCTTTCCTGGGCTTGAATCTGTCAGATTGATCCTCTGTGTCACCTCAAACCCGAGCCAGCGTTTTCTGTCTTCTTAGCCACTCAGATTTAGTGAAAGTGTTTAGAAATCCCAGAAAAGTAGATTCTAACTGGTTCGTAGCAAGATAGCCAATCTCATAAGCATATGCTGTATTTGCAAATGCATGTTCTGAACCTAAAAATACATGTTCACTTTCAATTTATCTATGGCTATGCTTTCTGAAGACAGACTCTAGAAACATGTAGAAAAAACATATGCTCCCTCTCCTCCACTTTTATCCATAGCTTACATAGCTTTGAAAGGCCACTTCTACCCCTCATATTTTCTATTAACTTTTTCCAGCCCAAAGAGCTGTTTCCCAGTGGGATTTATAATTGTCTGTCGCTTTATTTTGGTACTTACTCATATTTGATGGACACTATGAAGGATACCTCTAGTTATCATTTAGGTAGTTATATATGTCTTCCTCTTTTGCTCATATTTGGAAATTATACATCATGGAAGAATGTCATATGAATTCAATATAGGACAATACGAAAAATCATGAGCCAATTCTATACCAGTTTAAATCTACACTGTTGGAAATCATAAAATGTCATGATAGATGATAAAGGCTACTGGTAATAGACAACAGCATGAACTCCTAAATTTGTTTAATGAGTCATAGACCAGAACCACAGCATCTCCAATAATCTCTGTAGAGGCAGGTCTTTTTATGTTTCTCTTTCTTTTTTAAAAAAATTAATTATTCATTTTACATCTTGGACATAGCCCCTCCCTCCTTTTCCCACCCTATCCTCCCTCCATGTTTCCCCCATGCCCACTCCCCTAACCCCCCAGAAAAGGGGAACCCCCAACTCACACACCCCAGCATATCAAGTCTCATCAGGACTGAGAGTATCCCCTTCCACTGTGGTCCAGCAAGGCAGCCCCACCAGGGGAAAGTGATAAAAAAGCAGGCAACAGAGTCCATGTCAGAGCCAGCCCCAATTTCCCTCACTATGGTACCCACATGATGACAGAGCTGCCCATCCATGCAGGGGACCCAGTTCCTTTATATGCATGGTCCCTAGGTGGAGCCCCAGTCTGCACAGGTCCCCCTGGGCCCTGGTTAGTTTGCTCCATCGATCCTCCCATTGAACTTCTAACCCCTCTGAGTCCTTCATCCTTACCTCCACTCTTCCCCAAGACTCCTCATGCTCCACCCCATGTTTGGCTGTGGGTCTCAGCATTTGTTTCCATCATCTCAGAGGGAAACCATGCTAGGCTCCCATCTGCAAGCACAGCAGAGTACCATCAGTATTACCAGGGGCTGACTGTCTCCCATGGGTTGGTGTCATATTGGGTCAGATACCGGGTGGAGATTTCCTCAATCTCTGTTCCATCACCTTTTCTGCACATCTTGTAGGCAGGATAAGTTTTTGATTGAAGATTTTGTGGGTGGGTTGGTGTTCCCCTGTTTCCACTAGGAGTTGTGTCTAGTTAGAGGGTAGCCTCTAAAGTCTCCATGACCCCTGCTACTAGGAGTCTCAGCTAATCATCCTCATATACTCCCTACAGGCTACCCTGTCACAGCTTGTCACAGAGGAGCACCCACCTCAGGCTTCTGTTCTCTCTGCAAGCCCTCTATCTTTCTTCCCCTACTCACCCCAGGTCTGATATCTATTCTAATTTTTCTCTGTGCTCCCACTCTTATCCCATTCTTTCTCTTTCACTGCTTCTGATGTCTGTTCTATTTCCACTTCTTAGTGAGATTTAAACATCCTCCCATGGAGCTTCTTTCTTACTTACCTTCTTTGGGTCTGTAAATTGTAATGTGACTATACTGTGTTATATGGCTAAAATCCACTTATAAGTGAGTTAATACCATGCGTGTCCTTCTGGGTCTGGGTTACCTCACTCAGCATGATCTTTTCTAGTTACATTCATTTACCTGAATATTCTGTGATTTCCTTGATTTTAGTAGCTGAGTAGTATTCTATTGTGTAAATGTACCGGAGTTCCTTTATCCATTCTTTGGTTGAGGGACATCTAGGTTGTTTCAATATTCTGGCTATTACAAATAAAGCTGCTATAAATATAGTTGAGCAAATGTCCTTGTTGTATGATGGGGCATTTTTGGATATATACCAAAGAGTAGTATAGCTAGGTCTTGAGATAAAGCTATTCCCAATTTCCTGAGAAAGCACCAGATTGATTTGCAAAGTGGTTGTACAAGTTTGTACTACCACCAGCAATGGAGGAGTTTTACCCTTTCTCCACATTCTAAACAACATTTGCTGTTTCTTGAATTTTTTATCTTAGCCATTCTGATAGGTGTAAGATGGAATTTCAGAGGCATATTGATTTGCATTTCCCTAATGACTAAGGACATTGAGCATTTCTTTAAGTGTTTCTCAGCCATTCTCAATTCCTCTGTTGAAAATTCTGTTTAGCTCTGTACCCCATTTTTAAATTGGATTATTTGCTTTGGTGGTGTTTAATTTCTTAAGTTCTTTATATATTTTGGATGTTAGCCCTTTGTCAGATGTAGGGTTACTGAAGATCTTTTCACAGCCTGTAGGCTGCCATCTTGTTCTGTTGATAGTATCTTTTGCCTTACAGAAGCTTTTCAGTTTCATGAAGTCCCATTTACTAACTGTTGATCTTAATACCTGAGCTGTTGGTGTTCTGTTCAGGATGTTGTCTCCTGTCCAGTGAGTTCATAGAACTTACCCAATTTCTCTTCTAGTAGAGTTAGTGTTTCTGATTTTAGGTTAAAGTCTTTGATCCACTTGGATTTGAGTTTTGCACAGGGTGATAGATCTATTTGCATTTTTCTACATGTGGACATCCAGTAAGATCAACACCATTTGTTGAAGATGCTTTCTTTTTTCCATTTTATGTTGGCTCCTTTATAAAAACTCAAGTGTCCATAGATGTGTAGGTTTATCTCTGGATTTTAGATTCAATTTCATTGATCAACCAGTGTATTTCTATGCCAGTTCCATACAGTTTTTATTACTATTGCTCTGTGATATAGCTTGAACTCAGGGATGGAGATACCTCCAGAAGTTCTTTTATTGTTTAGGATTGTTTTAGCGTTATGTTTGCTTTGTTTTGTTTTGTTTTCTCAATATGAAGTTTAGAATTGTTCTTTCAAAGTCTGTAAAGAATTCTGTCAGCATTTTGATGGAGACTTCATTGAATCTGTAGATTGTTTTTGGTAAGATGGATATTTTTACCAGGAGCATGGGACATCTTCCCATATTCTGATATCTTCTTCCATCTCTTTTTTCAGTGACTTGAAATTATTTTCAGACAGATCTTTCAGTTGCTTGGTTAGAGTTATACCAAGATATTTGTTGGGAGCCATTTGTATAGGCTTTCTGTCCATAGGCATTGCTCTCCTGCTCTGTGATCTAGCATAAGAATCAGTTCAATTTCTGGGATAGTGGTTAAACAAGATGTTCTGCCAAGTATACACTCAAGGTCTTCAGACTTTTAGAAAAAGTATACTGTGGTCTCTAGGCTGAGAGTTGATTGAGATTACATAGTTTTTCCTGTGTGAATGCCAGCATTATCTCCTGAGAGCAACCTTCTGCTTTGTTTGCCCATGCCTGAGATGTGTATATACTGAACTGGTTAATAAAGTGAAAGGTCTTACAGTATTGTCTGCAAGTGCTCTCGAGTGTATCCTTTGTTTCCAACTATTTCTTACCTCAGCTTCTTCTTTGTGTTCTTTTATTTCTCATTCCTTCACCGCAGATCTAGGTGGGTTTTGTTTGATATTGTCAGAGCAGGCTCTGGCAAATAGCACCTGAACAGAGAAACTCCTAAAATATCAGGGATTCAGTGAAGGACACCACAGGAGAAAACTGATCTCATGTAAAATAAAAAAGTAAGAGTGTGGTGATTATCTCTCAGGAGTAAAAATGGACCAACATAATGTCACTTGCTGTTTGTACATGTACTTAAAAATATGCTCCAGGCCCAAGGAACAAAGGTAAGTCATCAACAATTGCTTAAATTTTTAGTGTTTGTAGAAAGTGTTTGCCCATGGTTCCCTGAAGATGGAACAGGAAACTTGCAAACTTGGGAAAACATAGAACCTAAGATATAAGATCATTATGATGTTTTGGGCCCTGAGAAGGTTCCTGTGGATACTTTCAGTTTGTGGGCTTTAGTTGGAGATATTTAGAAGCCCAGGCATGAGTGAATGATGTGAAACCAAGATTACAAAAGATGCCTCGAGAAAAGTGGAACTAAGCCTTTTGCTCTGCTGCCCAAGCCTGTATAAATTCAGGCTGCAGAGCAGTTGGTACAGGAACAGCTTGATAAAGGTCAGATAATCTCCTAATTTTCACTGGAATCTGTTTGGCCACATATTTTCAAAGTCTCCAGACTGTCATTTTGTCTTGTCTATCTGACTGTCTGTTTTATGGTCATCATGTCAAATTTTGTTTCTATGTCTGTAAATCTGTTCAATTGTTTAAATTGTTTCATGGTTTATATTCGGAGACAAGGCCAAACTTCACGTGCTAACCATTATTTCTAACTCACTTCAAAGATTCTCAGTAAAAGAGATAACAAAAATTGATAAACTAGGTCTGTCCTTGGAGCCAAACACTTACAGTTGAGAGTTTCCTGCCTAGATCAAACTGGCGACAATCCCGGGGCTGCCTAAACTCCTAATGATGTATTCTGAGCTCTGGCAGTTATATTATTTGTGGCTATTATGACAAGTGTAGATTCCATAATTTCTTTCTGAGCTTGTTTGCCATTTGTATACAGGAGGGCTGCTTATTTTTTTCTTTAATTAATCTTGAATCCAGCTACTTTTCTGAAGGTGTTTATCAGCTGGAGTTCTCTGGTACAGTTTTTGAGGTCACTTATATATACTATCATATAATCTGAAAATGGCAATACTTAGGCTTTTTCATTTCCAATTTGTATTCCCTTAATGTCCTTTAGTTGTTTTATTGATCTTACTGGAACTTCTAGTACTATACTGAAGCGATATAGAGAGTGGGCAACCTTGTCTTGTCCCTGATTTCAGTGGAATTGTTTGAGTTTTTCTCCATTTCATTTGATGTTGGCTACTGGCTTGCTATATTTGGCCCTGAATCCCTGATCTCTCCAAGACTTTCATCATGAATGGGTGTTGGATTTTGTCAAAGGATTTTTCTGCATCTAATGAGATGATCATGTAATTTTTTCAGTTTGTTTATATGGTGGATTACATTGATGGATCTTTGTATGTTGAACCATCGCTGCATCACTGGGATGAAGCCTACTTGATCATGGTGAATTGATGTATTTCATATGTTCTTGGATTCAACTTGTGAGTATTTTAATGAGTATTTTTGCATCAATTTTCATAAGAGAAATTGGTCTGAAAATTTCTTTGTTGAGTCTTTGTGTGGTTTAAGAGTCACAGTGACTGTGACCTCACAGAATGAGTTTGGCAATGCTCCTTTTGTTTCTATTTTTGTGAAATAGTTTGAGGGGTATTGGTATTAGCTCTTCTCTGACTGATAAAATTCTGAGCTAAAACTATCTGACCCAGGGATTTTTTATTTTTTGGGGGGGGGGGGAGTAGGAGACTTTTGATGACTGCCTCTACTTCCTTATAGGACTCTTTAAACAGTTTGCCTGATCTTGATTTAACTTTGGTAAGTGAAATCTATCAAGAAAATCATCCATTTGATTTATATTATACAATTTTGTTTAATACAGGCTTTTGAAGTAAGATATAATTGTTTTGATTTTCTCAGTGTCTGTTGCTACATATACCTTTTCATTTCTGATTTTGTTAATTTGTACGTTCTCCCTCTGCCTTTTAGTTAGTTTGGCTAAGGGTTTATCTATTTTGTTGATTTTCTCAAAGACTCGGCTCTTGGTTTCATTGATTTTTTTTTTATTGTTCGCTATGTTTCTGATATATTGATTTCAACCCTGAGTTTGATGATTTCCTGTGACGTATTCCTCTGTAGTCTGTTTGCTTCATTTTGTTCTAGACCTTTCAGGTGCATTGTTTAGTTGCTATTATGAGATCTCTCAAATTTTTTAATGAAAATGCTAAGTGCTATGCTTAGCGCTGCTTTCATTGTGTCCCATAGGTTTGAGTATGTTGTGCCTTCATTTTAATTGAATTATAGAAAATGCTTAGCGCTGCTTTCATTGTGTCCCATAGGTTTGAGTATGTTGTGCCTTCATTTTAATTGAATTATAGAAAGTCTTTAATTCCTTTCTTTATTTCATCCCTGACCCAGTGGTCATTGAGTAGGGAGCTGTTCAGTTTTCACGAATTTGTAGACTTTCTGTTGTTTTTGTTGTTAGTGAGTCCCAGCTTTCATCCATAGTGATCTAAGAAAACAACAAGGGCTTACATCGATCTTTTTGTATCTGTTGAGGCTTGCTTTGTGACCCAGTATATCGTCAATTTTGGAAAAGGTTCCATAAGATGATGAGAAGAGGTGATATTCTTCTGTGTTTGGGTGAAATGTTCTTTAGATATCTGCTAAATCCATTTGATTCACGGTGCCTATTAGTTTGGTTATTTCTCTATTTAGTTTCTGTTTCGACAACCTGTCTATTGGTGAGAGTGGAGTGTTGAAGTCTCCCACTACTAATGTGTGAGGTTCGGTGAGTGATTTAAGCTTCAGTCATATGGATGCCCTTGAATTTGTGGCATAGCTGTTGAGAATTGAGACATCATCTTGGTGTATTTTTCCTTTTGATGAGTATGAAGTGTACTTCCCAATCTCTTTTGATTAATTTGGATTGAAAGTATATTTTATTAGGTACTAGAATGGCTACTGCCACTTCATCTTGGGTCAGTTTGCTTAGAAAACCTTTTTACAGCCCTTTACTCTGAGGTGTGTTTCTTCTATGCAACAGAACGATGGGTCCTGTTTTCACATCCATTCTGTTGGCCTGTGTCTTTTTATTAGAGAGTTAAGGCCACTGATATTGAGAGACAATAATGACCAGTGACTGCGAATCCCTGTTATTTTCATGTTGGTGGTGGCAGAGTGTGTGTATGGTGTGTGTGTGTGTGTGTGTGTGTGTGTGTGTGTGTGTGTGTGTGTGTGTGTGTGTGTTTCTCTTCTTTTGATTTTGCACATATGGGGTTATTTATTTCCTGGATGCACTTAGCCTCCTTAGGTTAGTTTTCCTTCTAGTATCTTCTGTAGGGCTGGATTTTCCCATAGGTACCGCTTAAGTTTTTTTTTCATGGAATATCTTGTTTTTTCCCCTCTATGGTGATTAAAAGTTTCCCTAAGTATAGTAGTTAGGGCTGACATCTGTGGTTTCTTGGTGTGTAATTCTGATATGTCTTTATATGTGACTTGGCCTTTTTTGCTTACAAATTTTAATATTCTTTCTTTGTTCTGTACTTTTAGTGTTTTTAGTATTATGTGTAAGGAGTATTTTCTTTTTTAGTGCAATGTATTTGGTATTCTCTAAGCTTCTTTTATGTTTATGGGAGTTTTCTTCTATGATTTCTATTAAAGATATTTTCTGGGCCTTGGAGCTGGGAGTCCTTTCTTTCTTCTATTTCTACTATTCTTAGGTCTGGTCTTTTCATAATGTCCCAGATTTCTTGGATGTTTTGTGTCAAGAACTTTTCAGATTTAATATTTTCTCTGACTAATATGTTGGTTTCTTCAATCCTCTCATCTACACCTGAGATTCTCTCTCCATCTCTTGTATTCTGTTGGTGATGCTTGTTCTGTTCTCTTCCCTAGGCTTTTCATCGTTGGGATTGCCTCAGATTGCATTTTCTTTATTGCTTCTCTTTCCAGTTTTAGATCTTGTATAGTTTTATTCATTTCCTTCTCCCATTTTACTGTAATTTCCTATAATTCTTTAAGGAATTTATTCAATTCCTTCACCTGTTTGAATGACTTTTCCTGTATTTCTTTAAGGGATGTATTTTCTTCTTTCAGTACCTCTATCGTTTTCATAACATTGGATATAAGATCATTTTCATGATCTTTGGGTGCTTTAGGGTATCTGTGGCTTGCTGAAGTAGGATAGTTGGGTTCTTGAGGTGCCATATAACCCTGAGGGTTTTTTTTCAATTTTATTTTATTTTATTTTATTAATTTATTCATATTACATCTTGATTGTTAGCCCTTCCCCTGTTTCCTCCCATTCTTCCCACCCTCCCATTTCTCCCCTTCTCCCCTCCCTTATGTCTGTGACTGAGGGAGACCTCCTCCCCCTATATGTGTTCTCAGAATATCAAGTCTCTTCTTGGTAACTAGCTATCCTTCCTCTGAGTGCCACCAGGTCTCCCCATCCGGGGAACATGGTCAGAAAAGGGGCACCAGAGTTCGTGTGAGAGTCAGATCTCACTCTCCACTCAACGGTGGAGAGTATCATGTTCGTCGGCTAGGTCTTGGCAGGGGTTCGAAGCTTACTGCCTATATTCTCCTGGGCCGGTGCCTTAGTTTGAGGAGGACCCCAGGATCCAGATCTGCCTGTCATAAAGTTCTTCTTGTAGGTTTCCAGGACCCTGTGGGTTCTACTATTTCCTCTTTCATCCATGCTACTCTTGCCTAAAATCTCAATCGGATATCCTCTCCTCTGACCCACTTTCTTGGTAAGTAAAGATTTTCATGGTACGTATCCCTTGGACTAGTGTTTTGATATAAGTGAGTATATACCGTTTGTCTCTCTTTGCTTCTGGGTGAACTCACTCATTATGATAATTTCTACATCAATCTATTTGTTTACAAATTTTGGGAATTCCTTGTTTTTAATAGCTGAGTAGTATTCCATCGTGTAAATATACCACAGTTTCTTAGTCCATTCTTCTACTGAGGGACACTTAGGCTGTTTCCATGTTCTGGCTATTATGTATAGAGCAGCTATGAGCATGGTTGAGCATATGTCCCTGTTATGTGGTAGGGCATTTTCTGGGTATATTCCAAGGAGTGGGATGGCTGGGTCTTGAGGAAGCCCTATTCCTATTTTTCTGGGAAAGCACCAGAGAGCTTTCCAAAGTGGTTGTACTAGTTTGCATTCCCACCAGCAATGAAGGAGTGTTCCTCTCTCTCCACATCCTCGCCAACATGTGGTGTCATTTGAGTTTTTGATCTTAGCCATTCTGATGGGTGTAAGATGGAATCTCAGTGTCGTTTTGATTTGCATTTCTCTGATGAATAACGAGGACGAGCATTTCTTTAAGTGTTTCTCGGCCGTTTGATATTCCTCTGTTGAGAATTCTCTGTTAAGTTCCAAGCTCCATTTCGCAATTGGGTTGTTTGGTTTTGTGGTGTTTAATGTCTTGAGTTCTTTATATATTTTGGATATTAGACCTTTGTCAGATGAAGGGTTGGTGAAGATCTTTTCCCAGTCTGTAGGCTGTCGCTTTGTTCTCTTGACAGTGTCTCCTGCCTTACAGAAGCTTCTCAGCCTCATGAGGTCCCATTTATTAATTGTCGACATTAAGGCCTAGGCTGTTTGTGTACTGTTCAGGAAGTTGTTTCCTGTGCCTATGTGTCCCAGGCTCTTCCCCACTTTTTCCTCTAACTGAATTAATGTCTCTGGTTTTAAGTTGAGGTCTTTAATCCACTTGGACTTGAGTTTTGTGCATGGTGACAAATAAGGGGCTAATTGTATTTTTCTACTTGTAGACATCCAGTTGGACCAGCACCATTTGTTGAAGATGCTATCCTTTTTCCATTGAATAGATTTGGCTTCTTTGTCAAAAATCAAGTGAGCAAATGTGTGTGGATTCATCTCTGGGTCTTCGATTCGATTCCATTGATCCACCAGTCTATTGCTTTGCCAGTACCATGCTGTTCTAATTACTGTTGCTCTGTAGTACAGCTTGAGATCAGGTATGGAGATTCCTCCAGAGGATCTTTTGTTGTATAGGATTGTTTTTGCTATTCTGGGTTTTTTATTTCTCCATATGAATTTGAGAATTGATCTTTCAATATCTTCAAAGTATTTTGTAGGTATTTTGATAGGAATTGTGTTGAATCTGTAAATTGCTTTTGGTAAGATGGCCATTTTCACTATGTTGATTCTCCCGATCCACGAACAAGGTAAATCCCTCCATCTTCTCATGTCATCTTCAATCTCTTTCTTCAGAGGTTTGAAGTTTTTTTCGAATAAGTCCTTCACTTGCTTGGTTAGAGTTACTCCTAGATATTTTATATTGTTTGTGGCTATCGTGAAGGGAGTAGTTTTCCTAATTTCTTCCTCTGCCTGTTTGTCATTTGTATACAGGAAAGCTACTGACTTTTTTGAGTTTATTTTGTATCCTGCCAATTTGCTGAAGGTGTTTATCAGCTGTAGGAGTTCTCTGGTGGAATTTTGCGGGTCACTTATAACCCTGAGTTTTGTTGCTTGTGTTCTTATGCTGACCTCTAGCCATCTGATTGACCTTGGTGTTAGTAAGTCTGTTGTTGCTTGATGGTACTAAGCCTCTAGGATTGTAAGTAGAGCTGGTAGCCCCACGTGGTATCAGACCTCTGGTTTTCCTCCAGAGATACAGGTGGTCTCTATTGGCTGCTGGTCTCTGGGATGGCAGGTGGAGATGGGGGTCCAGGAAATGGGGCAGGAAAGGAGCTCCTGGACGCTGATGGTTCCCTGTCACTGCTGCTTTCCTAATGTTTGTTGCTTTTTTCTGATGGCTGCTGGTCCCCAGGACTGTTGCTCTCTGATGGTTGCCTGTCTCTGAGATTGTTGTTCCCTGATGTCTGCCTGTCTCTGGGACTGCAAATGGAGATGGGTCAGTCTAGGAAATGGAGCATGCCCAGGACATGGAGTGCAGAGTACAGTGTGGGGGGATCTGATGCAAGTGGCTTGAGGCTGACCATGCCCCTGAGACAATGTTTCTTAAGAGTAAGGGCAGAAAAGAGTGCTTACAAGTAAACTGTATGTCCCATTGAGTATAAAACACACCCCAACTTTGAAATTATGAAAAAAAATATATCTTCAAGTTAATGAAACATGATAAGTATACACATGGAAATGAAAAGAAACAGTAATGAAATTTGGAAATGCCCAATTAATATATAATCATAAATAAGAGGGGTCATTCCACTGGCCTTGCAGATATAAGGGCTACCAAGTTTTTTAAAGCCTGAATTTAATCCTCTGTATCCACATAGTAAAGAGTTAGTTTTCACAAGTTTTCCTGTAACCTCCACATGTACTATGACATGCACATACACACAGAGACACATACATAAAGGCATGTACATGTACACATCTGGGGCAGAGACAGAAACAGACAAAAATACACACACACACACACAGAGAGAGAGAGAGAGAGAGAGAGAGAGAGAGAGAGAAACTAACAGTAACACACACAGACCTAAGCTGATCTAGGAGCAGACTCCAACAGCCACCGTCCACCATCCTGAGGAGGCTTCTGAGGGGCCCTAACAAACAATCTCTGGTTTGAAGCTCTCATTTCTTCCTCCCAATCTGCCTGGACCTTGTGAGACACAGACAGCAACCCCATTGGAGGAACCTCCAGGACTGCTAACACCAGAGACAACCAGATGCCTAGAGGCCAGTGCAAGAAGACAAGAAACAAAATTCAGAGCCATATAACATCACTGGAAACCAGTGATCCTACCACAGCAAGCCCTGGAGATATGAACACCCACAAAGCACAAGAAGACTTGAAATTTGAAATGGAAAGGAAGAAATCACAGTATCACTATTGATGGTGATATGATAATATACATAAGTGACCCCAAAAATTCTACCAAAGAACTCTCACAGCTAATAAACACCTTCAGCATGGATGGGTATAAAATCAACTCAAAAGTGTCAGTAGCTCTCCTGCATACAAATGAGAAACAAGCTGAGAATATACACTCTTAGAGAAAATACATCCTTAAGGAAAATACCCTTCACAATAGCCACAAATAACAAATTATCTTAGTGTAACTCTAACCAAGAAAGTGAAAGAATTATATGAAAAACCACTCAAATCTCTGAAGAAATAAATGCAAGATGATTTCAGAAGATGAAAAGATCTCCCATGCTTATGGATCAGAAGAGTCAACATAGAAGAAATGGTCATCTTACCAAAAGTGATCTACAGATTCAATGAAATTCCCATTAAAATAGCTACACAATTTTTACTGACCTTGAAAGATCAATTCTCAACTTCATATGGAAAAGCAAAAACCCAGAATAGATTAAACAATGCAGTACAGCAAAAGATCTTCTGGAGAAATCTCCATCTCAGATCTCAAGCTGTATCATATAGATCAGTAATAAAAGTACCATAGACTGGAATAAAAATAGCCTGATTGATCACTAGAATCAAATTAAAGGCCCATAAATAAACCCACAAACCTATGGACATTTAATTTTTGACAAAAAAAGACAAATCCATACAATGGATAAAAGATAACCTCTTCAACAAATGGTGCTGGTCTAACTGAATGGCTACATGTAGAAAAATGATAATAGATACGTATTTATCACCCTGCAAAAAATTAAAGTCCAAATGAATTAAATACCTCAACATAAGACTAGAGACACTAAATCTATTAGAAGAAAAAAGGAGGAAGATCCTTGAACTCATTAGCATAAGAGACAACTTCCTGAACAGAACACAAACAGCCCAGGCTGTGAGATCAACAATTAATAAACGGGACCTCATGAATCTGAAAAGCTTCTCTGAGGCAAAGGACACTGTCAACAGAACAAAATGACAGCCTACAGACTGGGAAAATATCTTCACCAACCTTGTTCTGACAAAGGGCTAATATTCAAAATATATAAAGAACTCAAGAAATTAAACACTCCCAGACAAAATAAATTAAAAATGGGATACAGAGATAAAGAGAGAATTCTCAACAGAGGAATAACAAATGGTTGAGAAACATTTAAAGAAATGCTCAACATCCCTAGTCATCAGAGAAATGCAAATCAGACTCTGAGATCCCATCTTACACATGCCCAAGTGGCTAAGGAAAAAAAAAAAAAAAACTCTAGTGACAGCACATGCTGGAGAGGATGTGGAGAAAGTGGAACATTCCTCCATTGCTGGTGGGAGTGCAAATGTATACAACCACTTTGAAAATGAATCTGGCACTTTCTCAGGAAATTGGGAATAACTCTACCTCAAGACCAAGCAATACCATTCCTGGGCATATACCTGAAAGATGCTCCACCACACAATAAGAATATTTGTTCAACTATGTTCAAGCAGCTTTATTCGTAATAGCCAGAATCTAGGAACAATCCAGATGTCCCTCAACTGAAGAATGGATAAAGAAATTGTGGTACATTTACGTAGTGGAATACTACTCAGCTACTCAAAACAATTAAATCTTGAAATTTACAGGCAGATGGATGGAACTAGAAAAGATCATCCTGAGTGAGATAACTAAGATTCAAAAATTATGGCATATACTCACTCATAAGTGATTATTAGCCACATGATACAGGATAACCACACTACAATACCAAGACTGGTATACCAACCAGGGACCATGAATGATGTGGACCTAGACCCTCTGTTCAGATGTAGTAGATAGGCAGCCAAGTCTCCTTGTGGCTCCCACAATATGAGGAGTAGAAACTGCTTCTGACATGGACTCTATCTCCCCAACGTTTATCACTTCCCCCTCGCAGGTTGGCCTTGCTAGGCCACAGAGGGAGGTGATACATGCAGTATAGATGATGTTTCATAGGCTGAGGTTAGATTTTAGGAGAAGAGGGCTCCCCTTTTTGAGAACTAAGGGAAGAAGGGAGAGGAGATGAGGGAGGGAGGGGGATCAGGAGGATATGTGGGAGGGAGTTTCAATTGCAATGTGAAGAATTCAAACTGCAGAACAAGCATGTAAGTTATATTGCTAATCCTACCACATGGAAATAGCTCTGAGACTGGGCAAGACATGAATATCTATGCATAGACGATGCTTCTTGTTGTTTACAGAATCCCTGTGATTTATTATTAGATGCCATTGTTTGCATGGCATGAATGAAGATTTACAGATGTCTTTCTTTTGCTCATATAAAGATCAGAAAACCAGCCTTGTTTTGTGTGGGGACTCCAAGATGGCAACGAGCAGCAGGGACCATGTTTAGAAGCTCCAGTAAATGATTCAGGGAATTGCACGGAATTCTTAACCAGGAACACCAAGCTCCTCACCCCACTACAGCTGGAGTGCTTCACAGTTTGAAAGGGTCAAAATACAGAAAACCTGCATACCCCTGAACACGGGAGGAGTGCAGATGTTCTTGGATCATAGCAGCAGCGGCGGCAGCTGAGGTTGGGAGCTGGGAACCCTCTTACAGAGGCGATTGGCGTAGTGACTGGTGGGAATTGCTGCAGGAGAGGGGACTCGGCAACATTTGGGCCCTGTGACCCAAGCTCAGCTTGGCTCAAGGATCATGCCCTGAGACCCAAACAGGACTCAGCGAGCAGTTCAGCCCCTGAGATTCTAGCTGAGCTCGGCAAGCAGTTTGGGCCCAGAGTCCCTAGCTGAATTTTGCAGGCAGTTTGGGCCCAGAGAGTCTAGCTGAGCTTGGTGCACAGTGCTGACCTTGAGACTCTGGCTGGACTCGGTGCATGGTTTGGGCCCAGAGAACCTACCTGGGCTTGGTGCGTGCAGTTTGAACCAGGAGTCCCCAGCTGAGTTTGGTGCATGGTTTGGGCCCAGAGCCCTAGCTGAGCTCAGCACGTGGTTTGGGCCCAGATTCCCTGGCTGAGCTCGGCACACACTTTGGGCCCAGAGTCCCTGGCTGAACTAGGTGGGCAGTTTGGGTACAGAGGACATAGCTGGACTTGGCTGGCAGTTTGGGCCTAAAGACTAGCTGAACTTAGCACATATTCCAGGCGCTGAGACTCTAGCTGAACTCGGCAAGCTCAGTGTGTGGTTTGGACCTGAGACCCTGGATGGACTCAGCACTAACTGGACTAACTGCATGGATTAGGCACTGAGACCCGTTTGGGTCCAGAGACACGAAGTGGACTCAATGCTCAGGTTGGGTCCATAGACGCTAACTGGACTCAGTGTGCGATTTGGGCCCCGTGACACTAACCTGGACTCTGTGAGCAGTCTGGGTCTCAAAACACTACCAGGAACCACAGACCAGCAGAGCATCAGAGCTCAGGGACTAGGGAAATCTCAGGGAGACAGGAAGTAGAGTGGCCATCAGACCAGGCCCGCCCAACCTGCTTCAGTTCCTGGAGAGCTCCATTGACACAAGGGGACCCAGTAACCTATCAACACTTTGGTCGGACCTAGTGCACATTCAGAGACGCAGGATGATTACAGGACCCACAGTAAAGGAGAGCTGGGGATCACCGGGTGTGAGAGACCCGACCTACAGTGTTTGCCTTCTGCCATCCAGACCAGTGAAGCATCAGAGCTTCTGCCCTAGGGAAATCATGAGAAAACAGGTGAATTTATCCTCAAACTCCCTCAATTCAACTCCGGAAGCTACCTGCCTAAAACAGAGACAGCAAGATGCCTAAAGGACAGCATTAAATCATACACACACACACACACACACACACACACACACACACACACACACAAACAAAACAATATGGCATCTCCAGATTCCAGCGATCCCAAAGAAAACAACCCAGAGAACTCAAACACAATGGAAATACAAGAAAATGACCTCAAATCCTTAGTAATGAGGATGATAATGGAGGTAACAAATAAAATCCATAATCAAATGCAGGAAAATGCAGCCAAACAGGTGGAAGGCATAAAAGAGACCTCTAGAGAGGCACTGGAAAAACTCAGGAAAATATCAACAACCAGATGAAGGAAATCAATAAAGCTATTCAATGTTAAAGACATTGAAAGTTCAGTTCTCAATGTCATATAGAAAAATAAAAAAACCCTGAATAGCTAAAACAATATTGGACAATAAAAAAATCCTCTGAATGAATCTCCATATCTGATCTCAAGCTGTACTACAAAGCAACAGTAATTAAAACAGCATGGTACTGGCACAGCAATAGGCTGGTTGATCAGTGGAATTGAATTGAAGACCCAGAAATGAACCCACCTACATATGGTCACTTGATTTTTTTTTTACAAAGAAGCCAAATCTATTCAATGGAAAAAAAATAGCATCTTCAACAAATGGTGCTGATCTAACTGGATGTCTACATGTAAAAAAAAAAAAATACAGTTAGACCTATATTTGTCACCATGCACAAAACTCAACTCCAAGTGGATCAAAGACCTCAATATAAAACCAGAGACACTAAACTAGTTAGAAGAAAAAGGGGGGAAGAGCCTGGAACACATTGACACAGGAGAAAACTTCCTGAACGGAACACCAGCAGCCCAGGCCTTAAGGTCAACAATTAATAAATGGGACCTCATGAGGCTGAGAAGCTTCTGTAAGGCAGGAGACACTGTCAACAGAATGAAGCGACAGCCTACAGACTGGGAAAAGATCTTCACCAACCCTACATCTGACAAAGGTCTAATATCCAAAATATATAAAGAACTCAAGAAATTAAATACCAGCAAATCAAATAACCCAGTTAAGAAATGGACCTCATAACTAAACAGAGAATTCTCAATAGAGGAATATCGAATGGCTGAGAAACACTTAAAGAAATGCTCAACATCTTTAATCATCAGGGAAATGTACATCAAAACAACTCTGACATTCCATCTTACAGCCATCAGAATGGCTAAGATCAAAAATTCAAGTGATATCACATGCTGGCAAGGATGTGAAGAGAAAGAAACACTCCTTCATTGCTGGTGGGAATGCAAACTAATACAACCACTTTGGAAATCTATCTGGCACTATCTCAGAAAAATGGGAATAGGGCTTCCTCAAGACCCAGCTATTCCACTCCTTGGAATATACCCAGAAGATGCTCCAGCACACAACAAGAACATTTGCTCAACCATGTTCATAGCAGCCTCATTCATAACAGCCAGATCATGGAAACAGCCTACGTGTCCCTCAGTAGAAGAATGGATGAAGAAACTGTGGTACATTTACACTATGGCATACTACTACTTAGCTATTAAAAACAAGGAATTCCCAAAACTTCTGGACAAATGGATTGAACTAGAAATGATCATAATGAGTGAGTTAACCCAGAAGCAGAAAGAGTCAAATGGTATTTATTCACTTATATCTGGACACTAGCCCAAGTGGCATGTCCCATGAAAGTTTTCACTTACCAGGAAAGTGGGACAGAGGGGAAGACTTCCTATTGGGACTCTAGGTGAGAGAAGCAAGAGAGAATTGGGAAACAGAAGGATCCAGAGGGTCCTAGAAACCTATAAGTAGAACATTATGATTGGCAGATCTGGGCCCAGGGTTCCTGCTCAAACTATGGCGCCAACCAAGGACAATATGTGCAGTAAACCTTGAACCCCTACCCAGATCTGTCCAATGGACAGGACATTCTCCACAGTTGAGTAGAGAATAGGGACTGACTTTCATATGAACTCTGGTGCCCCATATTTGACCATGTTCCCTGGATGGGGAGGCCTGCTGGCACTCAGAGGAAGGATAGCAGCCTACCAAGAAGAGACTTGATACCCTATGATCATATACAGGGGGAGGAGGTCCCCCTCAGTCACAGTCATAGGGGAAGGGAATAAGGGGGAAAATGGGAGGGAGAGAGGAATGGGAAGATACAAGGGACAGGATAACAATTGAGATGTAATATGAATAAATTTTAAAAATATATTTTAAAAGTTTTTGATAAGTAAAAGTAAAAAAAAAATGTTTTGTGCATCACACACACACCATATATTTATAATCTTAGGATGGTATAACACTTGGAAGAGATTATGTTTTCAGAACAAAAGACCCAGAAACTTTGCTGTATCAGACTTGACAGGATTCATTCCTCTCAGCATGCTGGACACTAACATCCTTCCTGCCACAGCACCAAGACTTTCAGTTGCTGTTCCTTATCACAACAGGACAACTACCAGGACAGCTTCAAAAAAAGCTTTTGATCACAATTGGTCCAGCAATTCAGACTATTCCACACATGACTTTAATAAAATCTGGAATTTCTCAACATTTAGAAATTGAGCCACTAATGCTATTCCTAGCTTATTTAACCATTTTCCCCAATTTTATTTGGGCCGCTACAAAGGTATTATTTGTCCAAGTCAGCTGGAAGAAACCTTAAGAGAATGATGCCCCATTTCCCTTAAGGGGGGTTGGGTAGGTTTTTCTTTGCTTTCTTGGGCAACAGATGTTTATTTTTATTGGGAGTTAGTTATAAGTTATTATTGGTCTTATTCAGAGAGAAAATATGGTTGGATTCAGAGATATCTCTCTTTCCCTCCACCTTTATTGTTTTTAAATTATCTGTATTGGTAGTGTTATCAGTAGACCCTGCTAGGTCCGGCTAGCAATAAATCAAAACACAGACACTTGTTATATCTTAAAATAGCCTTAGTTAACCTGGGCAGGGCAGATATCAATCCTCTAAACTATTTTCCATAGTGGGGCAGGTTTCACATACCTCCAATCCCATGTCATCTGTTTCTAATAATTTCTATCAAACTATCTCCTATCCATAATCCCAAATATTTGCTAATGATCTTCTGGGCCAGATTCTCTATCCACGCCGGCCATGTGCTTCTCCACCATCTAACCCATGGTGTCCTTCTTCTCTTCTGCCCAGGTGGGATGACTTTTTATTAGTTAGTGTCAAAATACATCAGACCATCCCCCCAAAATTCCCCTTTTCTTTTTAAATAAAGGCCATTTTTATGTAGTGAGTACAATTATGAGCTTGTATCTGTCAACCTAAAAGTATTTATCCAGACATAAAAGTATCTTCTTAACTCTTAAACAATTAAGTTTAATTTTTAAAATATCTGGTCTTCAACCCCAGCAGAGACTTGAGAAGGAACAAATTTAACTATCTGAGTAAAAACGAAGTGCAGGTTAGCAGCTTCCAAAATGAAAAACTGACAGAGTTTACTGCCTGAACAGACACCCAAAACTCTCTATAATATTGAAGCATCATCTTCAGCCTTCTGGCCCAACACATTTGATAGACATATTTGTGAAGCAGGAACCACTGAGGACTTGCTTACTCAGCAGAGTCTGACCATCAGCTTTGTCTGTATCCAAGTTTGTCCTTCTTTAGGCAGAACTCTGTCTGTGGGAAAAGCAAGTACATTTTGTTCTGTGGCTGTTTTGCCACACTCGAAGTCATCTCCACAAGGGGATTCTTTAGTGCTCATCATCATTTTGTGGTAGACTGAGTACTGCGAGGAGATAACCTGTCTTATAGTCAAAGAATCCTTAAATTAAAAAATTAAAAATAAAAAAAAAATTAAAAAAAAAAAACATTTTAAAATGCCAGATTCTGTAGGTCTCTCCGGTTTCTGAAGACCTTATCTAACTATAGAATCATATCTGTTAAACGTAGCATATATATATTCTTATACTTGACTATGAACATGAATTGATCAACTAGCAATTGACTTGTATTACTTAATTATCTTAAACAGCCTACAATAACACTATCAGAGTATTGGAAGCAAACCATGTATTAATTGAGCTGGATGTGTACAGTGCTTCATATCAGAGCAGAAATACAATGTGTGAAGACTAATATTAAATTTGAATTCCATTTCAATGTATCAAAATTGAATTTATTTTGTATCATTATCATCCTTTTTAACTATTTTATCTCAATTTAGTCAAAATCTTTAGAAATCTCAGCAAAAAACATCAAGTAAGGAAAACAGAAAAGTCTAAGGCTTGTGCCATTTATGCCAACTTAGGATTTAGTTAGTGAAATCCTGTCCATCATTTTATGGAATTTAGTTATTGTTGTGTATTTTTGGTAGGCCTTTCGCCAAAAGTCCAGATAAACACCTTGCAGCTAAGGAGCGTTGAATCTCAGTCGCTTGAAACTCTATGGAGAAAAGTTTAGTTCTTTCTCCATTTTTGGTTGCTAGTAACTCAGTCTCACATTTCTCAGCTCTCTGTCTTTCTCCCTGAACCTTTTTAGAGAGGATAAGGGAGAGTATGACTATGACTAAGCCCATTGCAAACAAATTCATAAACACCAAAACAAGGCCAAAAGAGACCCAGGAGCCTTTCGCCATGGTGCCCTGGAAAGGGACCATAGTAGTTTATATTTTATTATTATTTTAGACAGTTAACTCCATTTCCTACGCCAGATTATAAGACTGCCTGCCTCCTAGTTCCACCTCTCCAACCGGCCAGGACACTTGTTTGTTGTCATCTCTGTTTTCTACAACTTGAACCCCACAGATAGCCAGGAGCAGTGGCTCTGGTCTGTGAAATGTTCTGGCCCATGAACACTCTTTGGGAACTATTTACCCCTTTCAGACTATGAAAAAAATATGATTTTTAAGACTGTGGATATTTGCCCCATGTTGGGTACCACATTTTGTTTTTAAATTATCTGTATTAGTCGTGTTATCAATAGGCACGGCTAGGTCTGGCTAGCAATCAATCAAGACACAGACACTTGTTATATTTTAAAATGGCCTTAGTTAACCTGGGGCAGAGCAGATATCCATCCTCTAAATTATTTTCCATAGTGGGGCAGGTATGTTTTTATTATTTTGAAGATTCTTTGACAATAAGACTAGTTAACTCCTAGCAACACCCAGCCTACCTCAAAGAAGATGATGAGCATAAAAGAACCTCCTTATAGAGATGGCTTCAAATATGGCAAACAAGCCACTGGATAAAATGTCCTTGTTTCTTCCACAGACAGAATTCTGTCCTGGATGCAGGCAGAGTTGATGATCAAAGTCTGCCAAGGCAAGGTAAGCAAGTCCTCAACAGTTCCTGCCTCACAAATATGTCTGCCAGATATATGGGCCAGAAGGCTGAAGATGATGCTCCAACATTATAGAGAATTTGGGACGACTGTTCAGGCAGCAAACTGTCTCTGTCTTGTTCTCATTTTGGAAGCTGCTAACCTGTACTTCCTGTCTACTCAGATAATTAATTTTATTCCCTTCTCAAGTCTTTGATTGGGTTGAAGACCAGACAGTTTAGTTTTACAATTAAGCTTAATTGTTTGAGGGTTAAGATGTTTTTTAGGCCTACATAGATGTTTTAAGTTGATAAAGATGAGATGTAATAGATATTGGTTTACATTCAGAATTTTACATGCACCAAGATATGAAAGATGTTTTCTTGAAGGTTGCCCAATACAAATTGCCAAAACACTACAAATGTAACAATTATATAATTCCTAATTGTTTTGTGGTTCTTCTTGCTGTATGTAGTTTAATGTATATATGTGTAAAAATGTAAATGTATATGTAAAAATATAATAATAAAAGATTGTCATATCGTAGACTTTGATTTTGGTTAGATATGGTCATATTTAGATTTGAATTTTTATTACATTTTCATCACTGACAATATATGAGGGAAACAAAGGACATATGTATAGGAGTCATGGTAAAATGTATTGAAGTCCATTCTCTCTACCCACTATGTAGATTTATGGACCAAGCTCAGGTCATTTGGCTTGGCACCAAGCACTTTTAGCTGCTGATCCATCTCACTACCCATCCCAACACATTTTAATTACACATGATAATTTAAACCATTATATTACATTTGACCATTGTATAGTGCAGTTCTAACAACCACTAAATGAACTATTTAAATAGCCGATAGTTGCTTGAGAAGAAGGAAGATTCCATGTCTTGTTTTGTTTTCATCTTTATAAATGAGTATTTTACATGAAGGAGAATGGCATATAAACCAACCAAACAATCCTTACATGTGTTATATACTCCACCCAAGGAAATTTGTGTGTGTGGAGGGTGTGATGTGGGGGGGGGGGGAAGTGTATGTGTGGTTGTAGATATGTATGTGTTGTCTGAAAATTTTGTGCTGTTACCTTGGCTATAGCTAATCAATCCAGAAATTTGTGCTAAAGCTAAAAGGTCAGGAATAAGAAAAGTTAACTGCTGTGTGTCACATTGGTTTAAAATGGAGTGATATAATATGGCAAATGGAATGGTGGCCAGTGGGCTCCTCCAGGTGTTCTTCTGGGTGCATGCTGATACAAGCACAGAAGATCACAAGCTGCTTTCAAAAAGGGCAGGTGTTGCATTTTTAAATCAGTACCCAGTGGGGCTGATTGACAGCTGTGTACTTACAATAGTGCTATATCTCCATAAGGCTCTTCCTAATCATGTTCTGCAAACAGAATTCCAAGAGATGTGCGTCTAAAAATATTATATTGAATGTCATGTTTTCTTGTATAGCCACAGTGCTCACATGCACATTAAAATCTTTCAGAAATGTTTCTAAAATAATCAAACTTATTTAGCAGAATGTCACAAAATCTTTATTTTGCAGCATAAAGTAACTTCAAATGTATAACATAGAACTCTTTAATAAAAATATGGAGCCCTCGAGTAGCCTGAATGTATTTTTTTTCCTCACAACTCAACTAAGTTTAACTAAAGTACACCCTTAATTATGGGATTATAAGTATTATCCACAGGAAATGAGCTTCAGACTTGTGATAATGAAGCCACAGGTTTAAAATTAGACTAGAACCTTTTCTATAAAGCAGTTACTCAAATTGCAATGTGAGTCAAAACTTTGGGTTCCAAAATTTTTAAGACTTTATGACTTCATTCAGGAATCCTAAAAACAACTGTGGTCATCATCTATTAAAAATGCAGCTTTCAGAATGTTCCACAGACAGGGAGATAAAAGCCTTTTGGACTGATCTATTTTCATTAGATTCCCGCCAGTAAATATGCAGGCAATTTTGAAGCAGGCAAACACACATGTTGAGCATAATAAAATCCATCTTAATTGCTGCTCTACCAAGGAAAAGAACTCTGAGTAACTTGTCAAATAAACAAATGATCTATGCCCTTTCTTGTCACTTTTCTTCTCCTTGGTAAGTTTAATAAATAAAATTAATGGGTTTGGGAACAGTTTTAGGTCAACTATTCCAATTGTAACATTCCTTCACCTAGAGATCAGTTACCACAACATTCCAAAGTTTCAAGCAAAAACTGTTTGCTGCAGCTGTTTTGACACACATCATAAACAGCATCGATAACGGTCAATTCATCAGCCCTGGCTGGAGTGTTTCCCTCAAACCTGACTGCGTTTTGCTTCTCTGTTTTCTCCACTTTCCCCTTCTCCTCCCAGCAATTCCTTTCTTCCCTGGAGTGTGGCTTAGTGGGTTCAAACTGGAGAATTAATTCTATTGTTATCACTTGATATGCAATATTAATCCATATAACATCCAATTTAAGAATAATTGAAAAGGGTAAGGAATAACTAAGTATATCTTGTAAGATAGAAACATGAGAGTGTAGTCTAATGTGAATATAAAATTCTAGCTCTCAGTAAAGTTTTAAAATATAGCATTTAATGTATAATGTATGATGCATAGAGATACAGGGTGAGGATCTCTTAGTTCCCATCTGCTTCTAAAATAAAGTGTTCCTAAGATCAGAAATTTGTCTCTAATTGTATATTGATCAATACCTGTGTGTGACTAACAGAATTGCTCTGGTCAAGATTTCAAACACTGTCAGAGGAGGAAAGTTCTATGAAGATACATCTATATGGCCAGCGTTTACCCATAAGAACTAAGTTATACATTGTTTGAATATAGACACTGATAATTGAATTACACATGAAGTTAGGAATTCAGATGGAGCTATCACAAAGCCAAATGCCATTAACAATGGCTTATTAGCACCAGCACGAGAGAAATAAAAACTACCCAGAGGGAAGATAATAAACCAAAGGAGATAGGTGAGGAGTTTGCTTCTTTCTTTACCACTTTGTGATTGCTTCTGTCTTTAGATTAATTTTGTTTCAGAATAGAGTGGTAACAAAGTCACCAAAATAATGTCACTAAGGTATGGAGAAAATGCATGGTAGCTTTGGGTCTAGAGGTGACAACAGTAGGCCAGGTTTCTGAAAGCATCTGGAAGGTTGCAATACTCCAGAGCTTCTTCGCACCCTAAGTTAACTCTGAGAAAAGCCATCACAACACAGTAACATGCAAAAGAAGATGGAGCTTATGTTTTAGGACTGAGGCTTTGCTGCAGCCCTTCACTTTGATTACATTTACTCTATTCCCAAGAAATGTCTGAACCTTCAAAAGCAGATGATTTCCCTCCTGTGGATTACTTGCCTATTTCCTTGCTAGAGACAGACAAAAAATGGCATGGACATGATTATATCAAAGCAGTATAATTTGGGGGATATTCATCTAAAATAAAATGTGATATGTCATACTTGATGACTTTGTATTTTAGTTATTCAAATTATTATATTTCAACTAATTGCAACAAGGATAAAGATGTTTCTGTTAAAATTTTCTTAATCTCCATAGCATTTATTTGTATTCCTTCTATATTTTTTTAGTCAAAGAATTATACAACAACAATAGAAGTACCAGTGGTTTTGCAGGGCTTGTGTACTAGGATCCTCTCCTGTGCTGTGTGTTTTACAAATGGTGTCTTTTAAAATTTCTACAATGAGCTTAAAGAACAGGAAATTTATGCAGTTGGTAAGGAAAACAATCTAGGGTGTATGCAAATTATGTTCTGTTTGACTTTCTTGTCCACATACACTATGCAGAAGGATTTAGCAAATGTACTCAACAGGCATTAACACTTAATAAGGACATTCCAGTGATGAATATATAACTACTGAGGGCAATAGAAAATTTTAATAATGGGGAACTTATTATTAGAAAAATTTGTAGGATATTAAGATAGCATGTTACCAATTGTTTCTATATTGTCCCAAAAACCTCCATATTTTAAAAATATGTTTCAAATGCTCTAATATGCTAATAGGTCAGAGTTTCTGTTTTGCCTTGTCTGGCATTGTATATCTATTAATACAAAGACAAAGATAAATGTACCATCAAAATTCTGGGCAATAAAATATGTTTCCATTCTTGTGAAGTTTTGTCTTACAAATAATCTATCCAATGATACATGTCAGTGGTTTAAGCCTAGCCCTTAGGAGGCTAAGCTCAAAGAACCACACAAGCAAGTGTAAGCTGCATGAGATAGGCATCATTATATTTTTCCAGAGTGAATAGAATCTCCACTCAGCCCATTAGAAAATATGAATAATACTATTAGCCATTCATTCTGTTGTAACTATTAACCATGTTACCTTGCTTTCTGATAGAAACAGAAGTTTCTAGCAATTATCAATCCTGGCAGCACATTAGAGTCAAGTGTTACCCCTTTGGATATCATCATTCTCAGGTACCCATGTGACAAACTTACCACTTCAGGCTAATATCTATGAGGTGTTACCACCATTGTCCAGTCATATTTTCCTTCCTTGATGAAGATTTTAAAAAAAGTATGAACCACTTTCTGGCTGTTAGCTCTGGATAGATTAAACTCATCTGTACCAGCCTATACTAATCTACCAACCACAAAATCTACTATAAAATAAAAAATAAAGTAGTTAGAAAACAAGTTCTTAGAGGAGAGGAAGAAAAGGAAGAGGAAATTATTATGTTTAAAAATAGTCCTTTATCCATGACTAAGTGCTTTGAAATGCACATGTCTTAATAATGCTAAGGTTTTCATCAAGTCCACAATAACTGACAAATGACAGAAGCCAACTATCAGACTCTGATCATTCTGATACCACTATAATTTAGGCTATTAAATGGGCTCAACAGCCGGCAAATTGCCAACCCTTTGGATTCCACTTTATCAAAAGTTTTGATCAGCAAGGTATGAATCAATCAGGATGAACTACCTATGTTCCAGGAATATAGGTCAGAACATTAATATTACAGATGGGTGTTCAAACGTCACGAATAATAAATTTGATGTATAAATAACTCATCATATTAAAATGTAAACCTTATCAAGAAAGAACATCTAACTCTTTCTGCAAGTCATTTTCTGTGTACCTCTAGTAGCCAATTTGACCTTTGTGATCTTCAAATGCTTCCATCTCAAATATGACTATAAATATCCACTTTAATGCCCATGAGATTTTTTGTTAAAATGCTTGTGTGCTTGAAGAACAAGCACGAAGGAAAGGTACTCTGTCAGTCACTTCCTCTTAAGCTGTGTGAGGATGAGAAGAGTTTCTCAGGGATGTTTGCATCCTTAGAAATTAGCACAAAGCAAGTGAGACAGTAAGTACTGTAAGAATAGGCAGCTCCTTAAACAGAATTAATGAGTAGATGAATGTAACTGGAATACATAGAAAACACCACCTAATGATTACTTTAAACTAAAACCAAAACATTTTGTTTGTTTTCACCATTCAATTTGCCATTACCTCCAGAAAATGAGTAACTGTATCTAAACGTGATTTTTGCTACTTCTTCCTTTGTGGTGGTAGAAAAATGCAGAAGAATCTTTGGTCACTATCAGATAAAATGGCTTCCAACAAGAGTGAAGAAAGAGCAGATTTACTTTTCATCCCTTCATCCACTTCCTGCATTTAATTGTATATTCCTTTCTTTGTTTTAGAAGATGAATTTGGAAAGTAAGTAGGCAGGAGAGTATAGGTTTCTAATTCTCACATGACAATGGAGAACTGGGAAAAGAGAGGCTGTACTCTTTACTCAGCCTTGAATGTGATGCTGATTATCTTGGAGAAATCAGGGAAACAAAAAACATACCTAAACAAAATAAAGGCAACATACAGCAAGCCTATAGCCAACATCAAACTAAATGGAGAGAAAGATGAAGCAATTCTACTAAAATTAGGGACAAGTCTGCCCACACTCTATCTCTTGAATTTGGTACTTGAAGTCCTAGCTAAAGCAATAAGACAACTAAGGAGATCAAGGGAATACAAATTGGAGATGAAGAAGTCAAAGTATCACTATTCTCAGGTGATATGGTAGTATACATAAGTCACCAAAAAAATTTTACTGAGGAATGCCTACATCTGATAAGCACCTTCAGAAAAGTGGGACGATACAAGATTAATTCCAAAAAATAAACCTCCTGTATACGAATGATAAACTGGCTGAGAAAGAACTTATGGAATCTACATACTTCACAATAGCCACAAATAATATAGAATATCTTGGTGTAACTCTAACCAAGCAAATGAAAGACCTGTATGACAAGAACTTCAAGTCTCTGAAGAAATAAATTAAAGAGTTCAGACGTTGAGAAGATCTCCCATGGATCAGTAGGATTAACATAGTAAAAGTGATGATTTTAGCAAAAGTAATCTATAGATACAATCCAATTCCCATCAAGATACCTACACAATTCTTCACAAACCTTGAAGGATCAATTCTCAACTTCATATAGAAAAACAAAAACAAAAAAAAAACTGAGTAGCTAAAACAATTCTGCACAATAAAAGAGTTTTTGGAGGTATCACCGTCCCTGACTTCAAGCTGTACTATAGAGCAATAGAATAAAAACTGCATGGTATTGAAATAGAAACAGACTGGCTAATTAATGAAATTAAATCAAAGACCCAGGAGCAATCCCATACACCTATGGTCACTTGAATTTTGACACAGCCAAAACTATATAATGGAAAAAAGAAAACATTTAACTGCATGTCTGCATGTAGAAGAAAGCAAATAGATCCATATTCATTACCCTGCACAAAACTCAAGTCCATGTTGATCGAAGACCTCAACAAACCATACATACTAAATCTGTTAGAATGTAAAATGGAGAATATATTGACTAGAATAAATTGGCACAACAGACAACTTCCTGAACAGAACACCAACAGCTCAGGTGCTAAAATGAACTATTAATAAATTGGACCTCATGAAACTGAAAAGATTCTGTAAGGTAAAGGACATTATCAATAGAACAAAACAGCTTTCTACAAGTTGGGAAAAGATCTTCACCAACCCTACATTCAACAGAGGCCTAATATCCAAAATATATAAAGAACTCAAGAAATTAAACACTAAAAAATCAAATAACTCAATTAAAAACTGGGACACAGAGCTAAATAGAGAATTCTCAACAGAAGAATCTCGAATGGCTGAGAAACACTTAAAGAAAAGTTCAACATCCTTAGTTAACAGGGAAAGGCACATCAAAAGGACTATGAGATTCCATGTTACACCCATCAGAATGGCTAAGACTGAGTACTCAAGTGATAGCACGTGCTGGTAAGGCTATGGAGAAAGGGGAACACTCTTTCATTGTTTGTGGGAGTGCAAACTTGTACAACCACCTTGGAAATTAATCTGTGCTTTCTCAGAACATTGGGAATAGTTCTTCTTCAAGACCCAGATACACCATGCCTGGGCATATATCCAAAAGATGCTCTGCCATACCACAAGGACATTTGTAGTATGTTCATAGCACATGCTCATATGTGTTTATAGCAGCTGTATTCATAATATCCAGAAATTATAAATGACCCAACTGAATAATGGATAAGGAAAATGCGGTACATTTTCACAATGGAATAGTACTCAGCTATTAAAAACAAGGAAATCTTGAAATTTTCAGGCAAATGGATGAAACTAGAAAAGATCATCCTGAGTGAGATAACCAAGACCCAGAAAGCCACACAGGGTATGTACTCACTTATATGTGGATATTAGCCATATAGTACGGAGTAACTATACCACAATCCACAGACCCAATTTAGCTAAGTAACAATGGAGGCCCAAGGGAGGATACTGCGTGGGAGAGAGTGTGAGGAGGGGAATGTGGGTGAGGATCAGGTGTGGGGAGAGCAGGTGGGAGGGTTGGGAGAGAGAAGGGAAATCCATAGGGGAGTCATATCTAGAATAAGTTGGAGGCCTTGACAAGGTAGAATCCTGGGAGGATGTGGAGGTGACTCTAGCTGAGACTCCTAGTAGCAGGAGACATGGAGAATAAAGTGGCTACTTCCTAGCCAGGTAGATAGGCAGGGATAAAAATGGAGTTGAGATTGAGCAAAGGGCCAACCAATAACTGGCCAAACTGGAGACCCACTCCATGGGAGAAAGCCAACCTATGACACATAACTGTCTTCTGAAAGGCTCTACCCAGCAGCAGATCGAAACAGATGCTGAGACCCACACCAAACACTAGACTTAGCACGGGGAGTCTTGTAGAAGAGTGAGGAGAAGGATAGAGGGACCTATAAGGGGCAAAAGCTCCATAAGCAGATCAATCGAATCAACTGACCTAGGTCCATGGTGCCTTACAGAGACTAAAGCCCAACCAAAGAACAAGCATCGACTGGACCTAGGCCCCTTATAGATATGTAACTTGTGGGCAGCTTGGTCTTCATGTGGATCTGCTAGCAAGTGGAGTGTGGGATGTCTCTAACATGGTCTCTGTTGCTTGCCTTTGAATTACTTTACCCTGTCTGGACTGCCTTGTCTGGCCTGAAATAGAAGAGGATGCACTTAATTTCCGGTGCAACTTGATGTTCTGGAGTAAGTTGAAGTGGTGGAGAGTGGGCTGCCCTTTTCTGAGGAGAAGGGGAGGTGGGATAGGGAAAGAGGGTAGGGAGGTGGTACCAAGAGAAGAGGAGGGAGGGAACTGCAATTGGGATGTAAAGAGAATAAATAAATAAATAAATAAATAAATAAATAAATAAATAAAATTTTAATTAATTAAAAAGTAGTAAAGGAAAAGGCATAATTGTGTCTTTCAAGAATTAGGAAGCCTTAATAAGATCATTGTTTCTGAGTTCCAATGAGTTGAAACAGCAATACTTCACTTAAGAAAGGTCTGTTTTGGATTTCTCTGATATTAGGATATGCTGAAAGGTTGGGGAGAGTTGTCTGAATTGGGTTATGAGAGCCAGAAGATGTCTCACCCATTGGGTTTGCTGTGCTGGTCAAGAGCCTGTTGCAAGCTCCAGTATAGGAGCATTGCCCAAACTGGATCTTTCCTGAAAATGCAGGTCCCTGTTTTCCAGGAAGGGGCCTACCTGCTCAGGGAGAGGCCCCAGGTTCAGAAACTTCCCAGAGGGCCATTGCTGATAAGCTCTCTGTACAGTAGCTTCTTCATGGGTAGCCTAAAATGTGTAGCCGATACAGGCTTTAAACTTGTGGTCATACTGTATCTAACTCTTCAGGCAATTGCCCTCTGGTTGGCACTATAACTGTATCTTCAAAAGGTTACTGTATTGTTCTATTGGGCCAGTTGCTTCAGGATGGTCGGGGACATGGTAAGACCAATGGAGTTCATGAAAGTGAACCCACTGTCACATTTCTGTGGCTGTGAAGTGAATTCTTTGGTCAGAAACAATATTGAATGAGCATTACGATGACAAATAAAACATTCTGTAAATCAACACATGGTAATTTTGGCTGAAGCAGTATGTGCTGGAAAAGAATTCATAACCAGAATAAGAATCTATTCCAGCGCCAGGTGCAGTGCTACACCACGGTAATCCCAGCACTCAAGGAGGCATAGGGAGGTGAAACTCTGTGAGTTTGAGGCCAGGCTAGTCTACAAAGTGAGTCAAGCACAGCCAATGCTACATAGAAAACCTTATTTCCATAAAAACAGGTATCTATTCCAGTATGTCCTTTCCATGAAGGAAGTAGTCCAATACAACCAACCTGCCACACCCTTTTTATAAGCTGAGGTTTTAGACTCAGGCATCATCCTATTTTACTCTTCCAGCGCATCTCATGTTGGTAAAGTAGGGTGTCTCATTTTAAGACAAGAGTCACTCAGGAGACAGCCTGATGCAGCTGACATTGACCGTCTAATGTCAATATGTACCAGCTTCTCTACTAGAACTCTGCTTTTACCTAGAACACCAGAGCATCCTTGCTTAAAAACTGCCCTTCCTCACTTACACTGTATTGAGGTCCAGTGGGGGATTCAGTTATTGCCACCAGGATTTATGACCTTCTGTTAATGTGTCCAGAAGAGATCCTTTAAGCAGAAGCAGCTTTGAGAGACTTTCTGTCCTTACAATTGTCCAAGCCTGAAGTGGGTCACAAAAGGCATGTACTGAGCTCTCTGTTTTTAAAATCATTACATGTAGCTTGATAACAACCCTAAGGAATGTTGTATTATCACATTCATAGGAAAAATAAGCCATAGAGAGTTTTAAACAGGTATTCACAACCATATAGCTAAAAATAGCACCCAAATTGGGGCCCATCATTTGGATCTCAGCCTCCTTATTAAATCATATTATATTCTCATATTCTCATTGCTTTCCCTGTAGCTAAATTCAATAGTAAGGGGAAGTATATCCACAGATTGAAAAGCATTAAAGTCTATGGGCTGGCAAGATAACTCATTGGTAAAGGTACTTTCTACCAAACCTGAGAACCTAAGTTTGATCCCTGGAAGTAGATGGTAAGAGGAGAGAACCAACTCCTCCAAGTTGTCCTTTGACCCCTATCTATCTATGTACCATAGCACACACACCATCATCACCATCTCCAAAAGATTAATGTAACATTTTGAAAAAAATCTTAAAATATTTAAAAGTAATGGCTTTTCAGAATGAACATAATAACAAAGTTAAAAGGCTATATAGTGGCTTGATATTTGAAAGAGAAAATACTTTTTTTTTTTTTTTTTTTTTTTTTTTTTTTTTTTGCCGTGGGGCAACACTTGTCTCTTACAATGTTGTTAATATAAGAGGATTTTCTAAGTGTTGGCACAGTGTAAGTCTTTTGTCTATGATCTTGTTTAGATTTAAAATATGCCCCCATCTTCAAAAGCTACTGACATTATAGCAAGCATCACTCATGCGGTATCTTTTACTTGAAACCATCGCTAAGATCTTAAATCCTTGAGAGTTTTAACTCATTTTGCCACTTCTTATATGTTCTTATTTCATCTCGCAAGATGATTGGTAGAGACAGACTCCAGATTACAACTTTGTAATCATTCCCAAGTATGCAGCACATGTGTCTCATCTCCCGCTGGCACAAAGAGCCTCCTGCATTCCTTCACTCTCACCATGGATGCCTTGCCATTTCGCTCAGCCTCAACTTTGCTGATTCAGAAACTGAACGCCTGAAAGATCAATAAAACAACTTTCCTTCTTTTTACACTCAGCCAATATGCATCATGTGATCTACACAAAATAACTCTTTCAGAAAGGGCTAAAAAGAGATGAAAGAAGAAGGGTAAGGGGGAAAGGTGAAAACAAACAAAAAGCCCAGAGACCAATGAGGAGCAGGACTTGTGAAGTTTTTCGGGGATAAATAAATTGCAAGGCTGAAAATGCTTCCAGATGGCTCGTTTACACACTTGGTGTTAATAGTGAAAAGCGAGAAGCCATGTCACTGACCTCAGGGCAATACAGATGTATAAATGGCTCTGGCAGAGCATGTACCCCATAAGCAGTGGCTATGGCTGTCCCTACCAAGTGGATACTGCAGGCAGCCTGCAAGTAATAAATGTCTTGTACCCAAGTGTCTCTGTACTGCTGTTCTGTGGTGCCAAATGTCTTCCCTGGGAGAGTAGCCGGAAGGATGGTGGCTGGTTTTGGAAATTGGGCATTAACTAGTTCTACTTCGTACCCTGCAGGTACACTTCTCTGTTCTGATTATCAGCATATAGGAAGAGGTCACATATTTCCTAAGCTACCAAAATCTATGACACCTCCCCATTGATATTGCAGAAATAAAATGATGGGGAAGAGGGGAAGCCAAGCCCCCTTCCTGCTGCACTGTAGGACCCAGCAATGCTGAAATCCCAGGAAGGAAAGAAAAGCCGGAGTCTTTGCCTGCTGCCCAATCCTGCCGCACATTATTTCTTTTTCTCTCCAAGGTTACAGTGAGCACACCCGCTCACACTCACACTCACACTCACAAAGTATTGTACTATAATAAGAAACTGCAGCTATTTCAAACCAGCCACTCCAACAGCTCAGTGAACAAGCACTGAAGAACTAACTAGTGGTCCAGAGACTGGGTACCTACTGCTTTTTCCAAAGAATCCAAGTTCAGTTCCCAGCACCCACACTGGGTGGCTCATAACCACCTGTAGCTCCAGCTCCAGAGGACTCAACACTGTCTTCTGGCCTCCACACACAAGCAGCAGCCACCTACACAGACACCTGAACAACATTTTAAAAAATAGTTTAAAGTATTTTAAAGTAAACAGAAGAAGCTGTGGTGTTTACACCCCTAAGCTGGAAAAATTCCTTCAGAGAAAATGGCCCGACTGTTTCCAGAATCCAGCTCGCTCTAACCGAGATACAGTTCTAAGCATCTGCCCCTTTGGTCCAGATGCCTGTAATGAAAATGAGGCTCGTGACACTGGAATTGAAAAGTAGAGGGTGCAACTATCAGTGGTACATGGAAATGACACGGACTACTAGCCTTCAAGAGAGAGACAGCATTAATGGCACCACATACTCAAGACAAAGTCAAGGTCACAGAACAATGGTTTATATGCTCAATAGTTCCCTCAAAATATTATAGTGTCCCAAAATGAAGTACATTGCAATGGGAATTCTCAACCATCACGGAGAAAACAAAAATGTCCAATACTTTGTTTATGAAAATAGTGGGTTTTCAATGCTTTAAAAAAAGATTGTGACAACCAATAGGTAACTTCCTATTTTTAAAATCTCCAGTAATAACTCAAATTACTATAATTCAATGTTTGTCTTCAAAGTACATAGACATTTAGCTACCTGCTTAACAATAAGACAAGGGCAAAGTGACACCAAAAAATTGAAAAGTAGGTAAAATAAGGTCATTCAGATTCCTGGGGAGTGAAGCTAGCAATTTTGTGTGTCAAGGAAAGAATCATTATAAAGGGGAGTACACAGGACAATGTCCTTCTTTTTGTGCTTTAAGAACACATCATGCCCATGCATGTGCCTTACGAGGGTTGTGCTAGGAGGGTGATACAGTGCCCTTTGTCATAAACTCGCAAAGGGACAGCCATAGTCCTATCTGTTTGTCAGAGTTGTACAGCAAGGGTCCAAGATGAGCCCTTGGGCATACTGGGTTAATGCACTATGTAAGTCTCTGCCCTATTTGCAACCACTGATGAAGAGTGCAAAGGTTACAGGAAGTTCTCGGAATGCTTGTTTTTCTCTGTTCAGCAATTCCTACCTCAGAGATTCACACTCATTTGGGCATGCCATCCAAAGGGCAGCTAGTGCTGCTTTGGGGACATTGTCCATCTTATGTTGCTCTCCACACAACACCCAATGCTCAAGTTCTCCCTTCTAAGGCCAGTCCTCTCTTCTCATAACGCTCACCCTACGTAGGACAGGGAGATACAGGGCAGACGAGCTATAAGGCCAAACAGAATGCACTTCTCTAAACTGGACTGATCTTCTACCCACTACAAAAGTATTGGACAAGAAATCAAAAGGGCCAAATATTTTAACATAACAAAATCAGTTTTCAGAAAAATTAAGTTTGAGGGATTCTTGTTTGTTTTTATTTTATTTTCTGGGAAACTGACCATGGTGGACAATAAGCTTTATCGGTAAAAGCCTTTCTCAAATTCTGCAGCTCTGTTAGGACTGTTTGTAGGCCTTACTGTGCTTCATGCTGAAGCCTTTATTCATGACTTCATACTCATTTGCGAGTTTGTTCTTTTCAACAGTTTAATTTGACACAGAACTCTCACCTCAGTCACCCATTGGAAAATGAAAGCCTTGCCAGGCGCCTGGTAATTTTAATTTATGTTTGGGACCACAAAATAAATACCCCTCTGTAACAGTGGACAGCACTAAGCTACTTCTCTTATGATTCCCAAATTTCACCGTGTTTGGGTTTTCTTTGAAATAATTATTTTCAGAAAGCCATATATCATCTTTCTCTAAATATATATTTTAGAGCATATTAAAATTAGATTAATGAAAACCCCACTGATTTCAAGTATAGTCTTTAAAAACAAGATTAGTCATTAAGTAATAAATGTCACTAGTTAGACCCTTCTTCCTGGGAAGTCTCAAAACCTGGTCATGCTTCTTTGGTATCTCAGTGGCTGAGAGACTGCTCAATGCATTTGTGGGTTTTTCCATTACATGGAAAGCAAACAGTGATATCTTTGAGCATACAACAATTTTCTTTTGCACAAATTGAGTAAACGCTGTGGTCAACAGAGCACCTTGTCTAACCTCTTTCCTTTTACTACTGGGAAGGGAGGGTATGTACCATGAGATTGAGGGGAGGGAAATGATTAAAATTTATAGTTTTCTTCATGTTTCTGCAAGGCCCCATTTATGAGTGCTGCCAAAGATGAACAGGAAGCAGATTTGGCTTTGTTCACAGACAGTATGACAGTCCTTTGGCAATTGTGTCTTCACTCTTCTTTGAGGCTGGCATCCTAGCAAATCATCTCTGGTCTGTTGCAGGTGTCTCTGAAACCTCAGCAGTATATTAGAATATTTAAGTGTCTAGGCAGTTGCTCCTCAGCAAATACTTTTTTATATCTGTGCTGTATAGCAAGGTACCAAAATTAAGTGATCTAAAATTCTATAACACTTAGAGGTTTCTAAGTACACCATAATGTAAGTAGAATGGACTGGAATTAGGAGTTTGGGGAAGATTTTCTTCATTCAATTGAATTAAATTGTGATGAATTACTTGGAAACAAGAGAAATCATTACTACCATTGACTACTGCACATATTTGAGATTAATCTAAGTAATCGACAAATGTTCTACATGCAAGTCCCTGACACTCTTTTCATAGACTCATAGATACCTTAGGTTCTTGCATAACCATTTAATAAATATTTAACGAAGAAAAAGTAAACATCACTTAAAATTCTTTACACCTCTTATATATTCAGGACAAGGACAGAATGCTACAATTAAAGGAAACTGAGGCATAGCATTAGTGTCTAGGCTTTGTAGTGATTACGTTGGGCAAAAATTTTAGTTAGGGTCTACTCCTAAATAAGCCTCAGACATTCAGCTATCCATCTACAAAATGGAGTCGGTTTTTTAATGAATTATTAAAAGGTGAGATATAATAATTGTGCATATCTATACCACCTGGTGTTAGCAGGCCTAGAGGTTCCTCCAATGAAGTCGCTGTCTATGTCCCACTTTGGCCAGGCAGGTTGGGAGCAAGTAAAGAGAGCTCCAATCCTAAGGTTGTTTTCTAGGGCTCCCCCAGAGGCCTCCTCAGAATGTTGAACAGTGGCTGTTATAGCCTGCATCCAGCTCAGCTCAGCTGGGTTCCGGCAGGAGAGGAGTGGGCTGATAGATTTCGAAGCCCGAAGTTGCTCAGGTGCTCTACAGTCCTTTTCAAGATGACAGGGCTCTGTCTATCTGCTGTGTTCCAGATGGGCTAGGTCACTAAGCCTCTGGTCAGGGAGAGAGATTAGAGCTCAAAGCTGCTCATGAAACATCAGCTAATGAGGGGTGTGGCCCTCACAGGTCTCTGTTCTGTGACCTAGGTGGATCAGGCCAATAGGTTGTAGGTGGGTGAGGTGAGATCAGAGGCAGAAGCTGCTAGCAGGATAGCAGCTAATGAGGATTGTGGGCCAAAAAGGTCTCTGCTCAGACTGTTGGCTTTGTGTCTCAGCTGAGTCAGAGCAGTATGCTTTAGGCAGGCCAGCAGAGATCGATCCAGGCCTGAAGTTGCTTACAGGATAGCAGCTAATGCAGATTGTGGCCCATGCAGCTCTCTGCTCAGGCTGTTTGTTTTGTGTCTTAGTTTTGTCTGAGCAGTGTGCTACTTCAGGCGGTTGGGCAGAGAAAGACCAAGGCCCAAAGTTTCTCTTGAGATGGCGGTGCCTGGATTCAGCTCTGCCCTCCACAGGCCCTCTTGAGATGGCAGGGATATGCTTATTTGCTCTGTGACCCAGCATGCTAGACTGGCAAGCAGCTGGAGGGCTAAGAGAGATCAGAGCTCAAAGGTATTTGGGTACCCTGCACTCTTTCTCGGGAGGCAGCTAATGTGGATTGTGTCCAGTGCCTGGATATAGCTCTGCCTGTCTGCCTCTCCCTCTCCCAGATCCGGCAAGCAGTAGACGGGCAGTGAGAGCCCATCTGTGCATGGATAATGCACAGTCCTTCCTTCCTGGATCCGGAAAGTAGTAGCCTCGTGGTGAGTTCCATATCTGGCAAGCAGTAGACAGGTGGTGAGAGCCCAAAGCTGAATGGACAACCCATAGTCCTTCCCAAGATGGCGGTTAATGTGGGTTCTTCCCCGGGATTTTTCTGTGCGTTAGCTGGGTAGCCAGGGGTCGGACCCCAGCGTGCCCCACAAAATGTGGATTACCTGGGAATCAGCAGCACTGGTATTTTGTAGCTCTCAGTTTGGTCTTTAGGTCACTGCGCAGTCCTGTTTTTTCTGCTAATCAGACCCAGTGTGCGATCTGTGCCACCATCTTGGATCCATCCATCAACAATCACATAAACATTTTAATGTCCTTAGAACAAAGGAAACTTCCAAATAAAGGTGTCTACCAAACTCATTCTTGAGACGTCATGTAAGTAGGCGACAGCGATGGGGAAATCTATGTTACAGTCTCCAGATGCCAGCTGATAGCGTTCTTAGCCATGGAGTTGATGGGAGTGAGTGATTTGCTTAATTAACGCACTGAGAAAGCTCTTGTCATCTAGTAGAATGGTGGATGTTATGTCAGAATCAGAAGAATGTTTAGAATAATAAAAACATCTTTAAATGCCATATTCTGTAGGTCTCTGAGGCTTTTGAAGACTTTACTTAACTATTTTACCTTATATATCTGTAGAATCATACCTGTCTGTTAGACCTAGGATATATATTCTTGTGATAAAATGAACAAGTATTTGAAATGACCATGATTTGTTCAACTAACAATTATCTTGTATTACTTAATTATCCTAAATGGGCTGCAGCACCACTTTCAAGGTATTGGGAATAAACCTCGTATTATAATTGAGTTGAACGGCTATAATACTTCATATTAGAGGTATTATATATAGTGTGTGTGTGTGTGAAGAATAATCTTAAATTTGACTTCTATACCAATGTATCAGAATTACACTTATTTTGCATTCATATACAAAATTCTACACCAATGCATTAAAAATAACCTTATCTGTGAGTAACAGTTAAGGCCTTGAGTTGAGTAGATTCAATAATCAACCTTCTGTTCTATTCTCCTTCTATATTTCTATATTACCCTGTCTTTCTTTGCAGTTCCTATCTTCTTACCTATAAAAGAAAGGTAGAGGAAAAGACATGTCCCTGAGTCCAACCTAGTTTTCTTTCTGTATAAAACTAATAATAACTTATAACAAACTCCCTATGAAAATAAGCATCTGTAGACAGCAGATGCTTAGACAGAGAGCAGACAGAAACCTACCCAACCCCCTTAGAGGAAATGGATGTCATTCTCTTCAGGCTGATTTAGGGTGAATAATATCTTTGAAAGGTCCGCTTGAAAAAAAAGGGGGGGGGGATGGTTAAGCAAGCATCTGTGGTTCATTTTTAAATGTTGAGAAATTCCAGGCTTAATAGGAGTCCTGTATGGGACAGTCTGAAATGCTAGACCAATTGGGATGAGAAGCTTTCTACAACGCTGTCTTGGAAGCCATCCTGTTCTGGTGGGTAATATCAACTGAGGAGCCTGGGGCTGGAACATGGAGGATACAGGATGTCAGCATCCAGCATGCTGAGAGGAATGAATCCTGTCAGGTCTGATCCAGTGTCAATGTCTGGATCTTTTGCTCTGAAAACATAATTCCTCACAAGCACTATACAGTTCTAATACTATAATTGTATGAGGTGTGCTGGATGCACAGAGCAATTTAGGCTGGTTCTCTGCAAATCTTCCTTCATGCCATACTAAGAATGGCCTCTAATATAAGTCACAGAGAATCTTCAACTAACATGATACCTTCTCTATTCATAGACATTTGTATCTCAGCCAGTCTCAGAGCTATTCCCATGTAGCGGGATTAGCAATATAAGTTACCTGCTTCTTCTTCAGTTTGAATTCTTTACATCCCAATTTCAGCCCCCTCCCTCATCCTCTTTTCCTCTTTCCCCTAGTCCTTAGAAAGGGGAGGCTTCCTCCTCTAATGTCTGACCTCAGCTTATCCAGTGTTCTCTGTAATAAAAGAGGTTACAACCTCTTCTTCTGTGACCTGGCAAGGCCACCCTGCCAGAAGGGAAGTGAACAACATTGGGAGGCTCGAGTCCATGTCACAAGTAGTCCCTACTTCCCATATTGTAGGACCTACAAGGAGACTGTGCCACCTATCTGCTACATCTGAGTAGAAAGTCTAGTTCCACATCCTACATGGACTTTGGTTGGCACATCAGTCATTATATTGTAATGTGGTTAACCTGAATTAAGTGGCTAATATCTGCTTATGAGTGAGAATTTGCCACGTGTGTCTTTCTGGGTCCGAGTTACCTCACTCGGGATGATTGTCTGTAGTGCCTGCAAACTTCAAGATTTCTTTGTTTTTGATAGCTGAGTAGTATTCATTCCATTGTGTAAATGAACCATAGTTCCTTTATTTATTCTTCAGTGGATGGACATCTAAGTTGTTTCCAGATTCTGGGTATTAAGAACAAGGCTGCTATAAACATAGTTGAGCAAATGTTCCTGGTGTATGGGGGACCCTCTTTAGGGTATATGCCCAGGAGTGGTATGGCTGGGTCTTGAGGTAGACTTATTCCCAATTTCCTGAGATAGCATCAGATTGATATCCAAAGTGGTTGTACAAGTGTGTACTCCCACCACCAATCTAGGAGTGTTTGCTTTCTCTTCATCCTTGCCAGCATGTGCAATCACTTGAATTTTTTAACTTAGCCATTCATATAGGTGTAAGGTGGAATCTCAGAGCCTTTTGATTTTCATTTCCCTGATGATTAGGGGTGTTGAGCATTTTTTAAATGTTTCTCAGCCATTAGGTATTCCAATATTGAGAATTCTCTATCTAACAGGATACCCCATTTTTTATTGGGATATTTGGCTTGGTGGTGTTTAGTTTCTTGAGTTCTTTATATATTTTGTATATTAGCTCTTTGTCAGATGTAGGCTTGGTGAAGATCTTTTCCCAGTCTTTAGGATGTTGATTTGTTCTGTTGACTGTTTCCTTTGCTTTACAGAACCTTTTCAGTTTCATGAGATCCTATTTATTAATTGTTGATCTGAGAGCCTGGGCTGTTGATGATCTGTTCAGGAAGTTGTCTCCTGTGCCAATGAGTTCAAGGTTCTTCCCCACCTTTCCCTGTAAAGATTTAGGGTTTCCAGTTTTAAGTTTGGCAGTTTATTGCATTTGGACTTTAGTCTCATGCTCGGTGGTAATTATGGCTCTATCTGCATTTTCCTACAGGTAGTCATCCGGTTAGAGCAGCATCGTTTGTTGAAGATGCTATCTTTTTCACTGTATGGATTTGGCTTTTTTGTCAAAAATCAAATGCCCATAGATGTGTGATTTATTTCTGGGTCTTCTATTTGATTCCACTGGTGAAGTAGCCTATTTCCATGCCAGCACCACACTGTTTTTATTACTGTTGCTCTACAGCACAGCTTGAGGTATGGGATAGAGATTCCTACAGAAGATCTTTTTTTTTTTGGGGGGGGGGTACAGAATTGTTTTACGCATTCTGGGTTTTTTTGTTTTTCCACATGAGGTTGAGAACTATCTGTCAAACTATGTAAAGAATGGTCTTGAAATTTTGATGGGAATTGCATTGAATCTATAAATTGCCTTTGGTAAGATGGACATTTTTACTATGTTGATTCTCCCGATCCACGAACATGGGAGGTCTTACCATCTTCTGATATCTTCTTCTATTTCTTTCGTTAGGGACTTGAAGTTTTTTTTTTATATAAGTCTTTCACTTGTTTGTTTAGAGTTACAGCAAGATATTTAATACCCTATGTGGCTATTGTGAAGAGAGCAGTTTCTCTAATTTCTTTCTCAGCCCATTTTTCATTTGGATACAGCAAGGCTACTGATTTTTTTTTTTTTTTGAGTTGACTTGGTGCTAACTAACATTCCTGAAGGTGTTTATCAGCTGCAGAAGTTCCTTGGTAGAGTTTTTAGGGTTACTCATGCACAGCATCATGTCATCCACAAATAGTGATAGTTTTACTTCTTCCTTTTTTATTTCTATCCCCTTGATCTCTTTTGGTTGTCTTAGCGCTCTAGCCAAAACTTCAAGTACTATATTGAAGAGATACAGAGAGAGTGGACAGTCTTCTCTTGTCCCTGATTTCAGTGGAATTGATTTAAATTTCTCTCCATTTACACAGAAGTTGGCTATAGGCTTGATGTGTATTGTGTTTATTATGTTATGGTTTGAGCCTTGTATTCCTCCTCTCTCTAAGACTTTAAGCATGAATTGGTGTTAGATTTTTTTTCAAATGCTTTTTTTAGCATCTAAGAAGATGATTGTGACCTATATGATGGATTATGTCGATACATTTCTATACATTGAACCACTCCTGTATGCCTGGTATGAAGCCTACTTGGTCATGATAAATAATATTTTTGATGTGTTCTTGGATTCAGTTTAAGAGTATTTTATTGAGTTTTTGTGTCAGTGTTCAAAAGAGAAATTAGGTGAAATTCTCTTTCTTTGTGGAGTCTTTTTTGGTTTAAGTATCAAGGGACTCTAGACTCAGAGAATGAGTTTGGAATGTTCCTTCTGTTTCTGTTTTATGGAAACGTTTAAAGAGAATTTGTAGTAGTTAATCTTAGGTCTTGTAGAAATCTGTGCTAAATCCATCTGGCCCTGGGCTTTTTTAAATTGGGAAACTTTTGATGGTTCTCTGAATTTCCTTAGGAGATATAGGATTATTTAATTTTTACCTGATCTTCGTCCAATTTTGGTAGTTGGTATTTAGCAAGAAAATTGTCCAGGTAGATGACTATGAGTTGGAGGACAGCCTGGTCTACAAAGCAGTGACCAGGACAGTCAAGGATACACAGATAAAACCTGTCTTGAAAAAAAAAAAAAAAAACAAAGCAAAAGAAAACTTTCCATGTCATTTTGGCTTTCAAATTTTGTGGCATATAGGCTTTGGAAGTAAGACCTAATGATTCCTTGGATTTCCTCACTGTCTGTTGTTATGGCTCCCTTTTCATTTCTGATTTTATTGATTTGATTACTCTCTCTTTGCCTTTTAGTTAGTTTGGCTACGGGTTTGTATAACTTGTTGATTTTATTCAAAAAACAGCTCTTACTTTTGTTGATTCTTTGAATTGTTCTCTTTGTTTCTATTTTATTGATTTCAGCCCTGGAGTTTGATGATTTCCAGCCATCTACTCCTCTTTGGTGAGTCTGCTTCTTTTTGTGCCAAAGGTTTCAGGTGTGTTGTTAAGTTGACAATATGGGATCTCTCCAATTTTTTTTTACAAAGGCAGTTAGTGCTATAAACTTTCCTCTTAGCACTGCTTTCATTGTGTCCCATAAATTGGGGTATTTTGTGCCTTCAGATTCACTGAATTCCAGAAAGTTTTTTTTTCTCTTTTTATTTCATTCCTTACCCAGATATCATTGAGTAGGGAGTTGTTCAGTTTCCACGTGTTTGTAGGCTTTCTGTTTTGTTGTTGTTGTTGTTGTTGTTGTTGTTGTTGTTGTTGTTGTTGAGATCCAGCTTTAATCCATGGTGGTCTGAAAAGATGCAAGGAATTATTTTGATCTTTTTGTATCCATTAACATTGGCTTGGTGACCAATTATGTGGTCAGTTTTGGAGAAGGTTCTGTGAGTTGCTGAGAAAAAGGTGAATTCTTTCATGTTTGGCCAAAAATTTCTTTATATATCAGTTACGTCCATTTGGTTCATGACGTCTATTGGTTTCATTGTTTCTCCACTTAGTTTCTGCTGTGATGATCTGTTTATCAGTGAAAGTGGGGTGTTAAAGTCTCCCACTATTAAAGTGTGGGGTTCAATGTTTCTTTTATGAATGTTGGTGCTCCTGTATTGGGGGCATAAATAATCAAAATTGAGACATCATCTTGGTGTAATTTTCCTTTGATGAGTATGAAGTGTTCTTCCTTCTTTTGATTAGTTTTGGTTGAATGTCTATTTTATTAGATACTAGAATGGCTACTCCAGCTTGTTTCCTTGGTCTGTTTGCTTGGAATGCCTTTTTCCAGCCCTTTACTCTAATGTAATGTTTATCTTTATTGCTGAAGTATGTTTCTTGTATGCAGAAGATTGTTGAGTTCTGCTTTCACATCCATTCTGTTAGCCTGTGTCTCTTCATTGGGGAGTTGAGGCCAGTGATGTTGAGTGATATTAATGACCAGTGTTTAATGATTCCTATTATTTTGATGGTAGTGGTAGAGTATGTGTGAGAGAGCTTCCATTGTTTTGTTTTGTGGGTGTGAGGTTGTTCATTTCCTTCATTTCCTGTGTAAAATTACCCTCGTTGGGTTGTAGTTTTCCTTCTAGTATCTTCTATAGAGCTGGATTTGTGGTTAGGTGCTGCTTGAAATTAATTTTGTCATAGAATAGCTTGTTTTCTTCATCTCTGGTGATTGAAAGCTTTGCTGGGTATCACAATCTGGGTTGGCATCTGTGGTCTCTTAGTGTCTTCCTGACTTCCATGCAGGCCCTTCTGGCTTTCATAGTGTCTGTTGAGAAGTCAGGTGTAATTCTGATAGGTTTGCCTTTATATGTGACTTCACCTTTTTCTCTTGCAGCTTTTAATATCCTTTCTTTGTTATGTATGTTTAGTGTTTTGACTATTATGTGGCAGGATGATTTTCTTTTTTGGTCCATTATATTTGGAGTACTGTTGGCTTCTTGTATATTTATGGACATTTCTTTCTTTAGGGTAAGGAAGTTTTCTTCCATGATTATGTTGAAAAGACTTTCTGGGCCTTGCAGTTGGAAGTCTTCTTTTTCTTCTCTCCCTATGATTCTTTTTTTTAAATATTATTCATTTTATTATTTTATTCATATTACATCTCAATTGTTAGACTTTCCCCTGTTTCCTCCCATTCTTCCCTCCTTCCCACTTCCCCCTTTCTCCCCTCCCCTATGCCTGTGATTGAGGGAGACCTCCTCCTCCTATATATGCTCTTAGAATATCGAGTCTCTTCTTGGTAACTTGCTATCCTTCCTCTGAGTGCTGCCAGGCCTCCCTGTCCAGGGGACATGGTCAGAAAGGGGCACCAGGGTTCGTGTGAGAGTCAGATCTCACTCTCCACTCAACGGTGGAGAATATCATGTTTGTCGGCTAGGTCTTGGTAGGGGTTCGAAGTTTAATGACTATATTCTCCTTGGCTGGTGCCTTAGTTTGAGGAGGACCCCAGGATCCAGATCTGCCTGTCATAAAGTTCTTCTTGTAGGTTTCCAGGACCCTGTGGGTCCTACTATTTCCCTATTCTTCCATGCTTCTCTCACCTAAAGTCTCAATAGGATGTCCTCTCCTCTGACCCACTTTCTTGGTAAGTAAAGATTTTCATGGTACATATCCCTTGGACTAGTGTTTTGATATAAGTGAGTATATACCGTTTGTCTCTTTTTGCTTCTGGGTGAACTCATTATAATAATTTCTAGATCAATCCATTTGTCCACAAATTTCTGGAATTCCTTGTTTTTAATAGCTGAGTAGTATTCCACCATGTAAATGTACCATAGTTTCTTAGTTCATCTTCTACTGAGGGACACTTAAGCTGTTTCCATGTTCTGGCTATTATGTATAAAGCAGCTATGAAGATGGTTGAGCATATGTCCCTGTTGTGTGGTAGGTCATTTTCTGGGTATATTCCAAGGAGTGGGATAGCTGGGTTTTGAGGAAGCCCTATTCCCATTTTTCTGAGAAAGTGCCAGATAGCTTTCCAAAGTGGTTGTACTAGTTTACATTCCCACCAGCAATGAAGGAGTGTTCCTCTCTCTCCACATCCTTGCCAACATGTGGTGTCATTTTCTTTTACTACTGTATCAATTTCTTCAGTCATATCTTCTATCTCTAATAGTCTTTGTTCCATCTCTTGAATTCTGTTGGTCAAGATTGTGTCTATAGATCCTGTCCTCTTCTCTTCGATTTCTATTTCCTGGTTTATTTCAGATTATATTTTCTTCATAGATTGGATCTCCTGTTTTAGGCCATGAAACCTTTTATTCATTTCTTTCTCCTGTTTGACTGTAGTTTCTTCAAGTTCAATTCTTTGTGTATTCCAGTTCTAGTGTGAGGGATTTATTTGCCTCCTTTAAGACCTCTATCATTTTCATAATCTCAGATTTGAAATTCTTGTGTGTCAGCTGAGATAGTATCTCCAGGGCTTCTTGTGGTGGTGGGACTGCTGGATTTCATTTGTAGTGGTATCAAATGGGCCTGGGTTTGGGTTCTTGTGCTGACCTCTTCCCATTGTGATATCTTTGGTTTAAGTGTATGCCCAGTGGCTGCTTAGACCTTGGAACTTTCTGTGCTTTGTCTGGGAGACCTGAGATCAGATCTGCTTATGATCCCAACTGTGGCATCTGCTCAGTGCTAGAACCTACAGACACTGGTAATTTTGCAGACTCAAGCTAGTTCTGAACACTAGGGGATTCAAGAGCCACTCACCAGCCAGGTATTTTGGGTCTCACAGGTGTGTAGGGAACCCAGTAGCTTTCTCTGTGGATTTTCTGGGTGATCTGAGATCAGATATGTGTATGATCCTGACTTTGTGGTCTGCTTGGTGCTAGGACCTACAGACACTGGTGATTTGGCAATCTCCAGGTAGTCTTGTGCAGTAGGGAGTTCAAGAACTACCCACCAGTCAGATGTGTGGTGTTAGCCTTTGGAGGCTAGCTGGGGAGTAGGAGACTTTGTGGTTTTCCCTGCTAGCCAGAGGCTGGACACAACCATGCTCCACAAAATTTGGAGCCCTCTTACCTGTGGGTCACCAGTGTTGATGTTTTGTGATTCTCAAATCGGTCCTTGGGTTGTTGAATAGTCACTCCCATCTTGATGATCAAATAAGGTATGTGTTGGTGCTGACATCTTGGATACCCCCCCCCTTTAGTTTTTAAAGTACAAATTATAGACACTTTCTGAGAAATTGGGTACTTTCATTCAAATCATGTCTGCAGGCTTGAAAGGGATATAGAATTTCTACATATGTTGGCACCTCAGCCCTCACTGCTTTCTCCCTACAGCACTAGACTGCTCAAGGCCCTCCTGAGCCTTCATTCATCCTGGGCCTTTGTCTTCGTTCACTGATCTCAGCAACCTAGTCTGATCGTACAATTTTGATGCTGTAAATAGTGCTAACCAAGACTCTTGCTAAATTCTCAGAGACCAGGAAAGAGGTGACCTTTCAGCTCAACCCTCTAAGATAAGTTTTTGCTGTTTTCAACATTATTCTACCCATGGGCAGGAATATACACTGGATCTTTCCTCATACTCAAAGCAGGACAGTAATCAGGGGCCAGCCAATCATGATGGTGGTAATTAAATTGTCTTAAGATTGGGCCCACCTCCCCCCACAAAACTCAGTTAAATATAAGTTTTAGATAAATAATTTTGAGTATGTCTAAAATGTAAGAAGACCCTTCATGTGCATTTTGGAAAATCACAGAAAATGTTGTGCTATGTTTCCTCTGTCATGATCACTTGGCCCTTAAAACTTAAGAGAAATGTACTGATAATACTCCCACTTAGTGCTGTTAAGATTCAGCTTACACTGGCCGAGAAGGACTCTCAAATCAAAGGTAGCCAACCCTAGATAGCCAAATGTGAGGGAGCCTCCCCCATCCCTGCTAGGACACACGATGCCCTGGCACTCAGAACTGGGCATGGGCCAGGGAGCAAATAGGCTAAAGGCAAAGTCCCAGAGCCTGGCAAAGGCAGCCACTTTTCCTGGAAGCATCGCCAAACTGCAAGACTTAAAAGGGAAACAGAGATGACCATCATGGTATTCGGGATTTCCACAAACTGTTTCCAAAGTTGCCCGACTACTTCTCAGGAAGGGGAAAATCCAAAGAGTGACCACAATATACCACTGTGGCTGAGAAAACAGAGTCTGAAGTCAGACAGAGCTGGGTGTGAGTTTCAGCTCCACCCATTGTGAATTGAGTGACCTTGGGCACAGGGTTCATCCTGTCTGCTTATACCATTTCCTTGGTGCAAACCTGGGCATAAGCAGAAACTAATCAAACTGTCTAAACAATACCTGAATCATAATAATTACAGAATGAGATAATGACTCCAATAGTCTAGTACATTTTGATGCAAAAGAAATTATAAGGATGGGTCTGTACCAGGCCTTCTTTATATATGTTATGGCTGTTGGGTTTCCTTGTCCAGCCTTGATAAGAGGCCTTTTGCCTCATCGTATTGTATCTTGCTTTGTCTTCTTTGGCTGTCTTTTCTTGGAGACTTGCTCTTTTCTGACAAGAAATGGAGGTGAATAAGGTAGTTGGGGGTGCTGGGGGGATTGGAGTGGAAGGAGCAAAACTGGTTTGTATGAGGGAAGAATCTATCTCCAATAAAAAGGAAACTGCACGGAGATTTAAAGCTCATGATATTCCGCTGGAAAGAGCAGCAAATGCAGAAACCTATGGCTAAGAACCAGTCTGCTTAATCTTGGGTTGATGTTAGCACCAGACAGCTCTGGTGCTTCTCTTCAGGGTTGGATCAGTCTTGAAGACCCTGCTCCTGGATAAAGGAACCAGTTAGAGTAAGAACGCAGGGGTGGAATCAATATATTGCCCAGTCACTTCAAAATGGAAGAGTTTTCAGAGGAAAGGGCTTTACGAGATCCATAGAGTATATATCTGAGAACATTGGTATTCCAGAGGGAAGAAACTAACTATCTTAACACGATAGACTTTAGGGCCTGAGTGAGAAAGAAGGAAGACAATTAATTGTCTTGACTATATCCTGTATTAACCAAAAACTGATCAAGATTTCTGCAGGAGAGGTCTGGGTTCCCAATTTCAAAATTAGTGGAATCAAGCCAAATGTAGGACAGCTTCTGGAAATCACCATTAAAGAAACATTTATATGTTCTAGGAAGTGAATTTGATTTGTCCTTGCCACAATGTCTATTTGCAGAAAAGTCTCAGGCATCACTAGACAGCTAGTTTTCTCAAAGAATGAGACATGCCAACACTTTTATTGTTATGTGCCCATGGAATAACCAAATAGTTTCACTCAGTCAGTATTCATTGAACTGAATTTTGTAAGGCATTAATTAGCAAAGGAGCTGATTTATATCAGTGGTATACAGTTTGCATAAAATGCACAAGGCCTTGACTTCCATCTTCAACACTAAAGGAGGAGGAGGAGGAGGACAAGGAGGATGAGGAGGAAGGAGAGGGAGAGGAGGAAAGGGGACAGGAGAAACAGAGGGAGAGAGGAAAAGAAACAATAAAAAGTGCTAAGAACTAGGAATTTAACCCTATTCTATCCCTAAAAGACTCTGATTACTATGTCACATGGCTACCAAGGCTGACTTAAGTCAAAATGAATCCCAGAGCAACCTCATACCCTGGCTTTCTCTCTACTGTTTTCTTGGGGTCATCCTAGCTCACCAGAAGCACTTGTAACAAAACATACATGTAAATTTGTTGTGTTGCACTGTAGTGGAAGCTGTCAAAGCCAAGTACTATGTCCTAACATATTATGTGACAGCTAAACTCCCAAGTTATTGACTAAAATATTTCATTTCCAGACCTACTTATTGTGAATTAGCAGAATGTAATTAAAAGTCATCAACTCTCTGGCTCTTCCTTCTGTCAGGAAGGAGAACATTATATCTGCCATCTGTCCTGCTTTCAGGTATGTCAAGTATTGATGAGAAAAAGTAAATCCATACGTGGCTCAGGTTAGTCTATTCAAAAGAGCTAAACAGCATTAAAAGCTCTTCATATCAACTTATTTATTTTATTTTCTAAAATAATTTAGAAATACAGAAAGCAAAAATAATAAACAACTGTATGCTGTACCAGTCTAATGTTAATATTACCCTGTCTTTCTTCCATTTCATTAAATGCTAATAAAGTTCCTAGATTCAACTATGGATCTAATCACCACTGTCTTCTAACTTTTAATTTTCCTAAAGTTTTAAAAATTATTTTTGTCCTAAAGTTTTATAGACTCATCTCCATATAAAAGTATATGAATTTACTCTATTAACATGCATAAACATGTAATATTTTGGTCTTTAAATGTCATATATTTGTTACCTTGTGCAAATTTAAAGAGCAATTTGTTTTCTGTATTGACTAATTTATTTTGTAGATTTACTCACATGAATACAATATGGTTGATAGAAGTATTTTAAGTGGGGGCTGGAGAGATGGCTCAGTGGTTAAGAGCCCTGCCTGCTCTACCAGAGGTCCTGATTTCAATTCCTAGCAACCATATGGTGGCCTACAACCATCTATAATGTGATCTGATGCTCTCTTCTGCAGATAAAGCACTCATATACAATAAATAAATAAATAAAACTTTAAAAAAAGAAGTACTTTAAGTAACAAATAAAATAAACCACATTGAACTTAACAATCCCTATACTGGTATGCAGTTCAGTTGTTTCTTCTTTTTAAATATGTCAAATGATGCATTTTAAATATCTGGATACACATACACAAGTCTTTCCCTAAAATGTACAACTATATTTATACTTACATTGCTATGTAATTTTGTACAGTTTTACAAAAGTCCTCTAGAAAACTTGATGAGAATTTCATCAAATTTCTCTGAGAAATTTATTATTTGTACTTATTAGTTGTATTATTTCCTCCCAAAAACATGGTATGTGTCCTAGTTTGTTTGTGTTGCTGTGATAAACACTATGACCAAAGCCACTTAGAAGAGGAAAGGGTTTGTTTGGCTTATATTTCCACCAAATAAGGGAAATCAGGCCCGGAACTCCCACAGAGCAGAGACAGGAATTGTGGAAGAAAGAAGCTTACTGTCTTGGTCTTCCTGGCTCAGTCCCTCCCATCTGCTCAGCCGGTTTCCTTATACAGCCCAGGACTTCTTGTATAGAAATAGTACTGCCCATGGTACCACTCCCCTACAGCAATTAGCTGCAGGAACACAGGCCAGTTTGGTGGAGCTAATCTCCCAGTTAAGACTAGTTTAGATAACTCAGATCTATGTCAAGTTGGCAGCTGAAGCTAACTAGTTAGTAGAATATGCCTCTCCAATTGCTTGGGGATCACCTTTTTCATGCCTTTTTTTTCTTTTTTCTTTTTTTTTTTAATTAATTTATTCTTGTTACATCTCAATGTTTATCCCATCCCTTGTATCCTCCCATTCCTCCCCCCCCCCCATTTTCCCATTATTCCCCTCCCCTATGACTGTTCTTGAGGGGGATTACGTCCCCCTATATATTCTCATAGGGTATCAAGTCTCTTCTTGGCTACTTGCTGTCCTTCCTCTGAGTGCCACCAGGTCTCCCCCTCCAGGGGACATGGTCAAATGTGAGGCACCAGAGTACGTGAGAAAGTCATATCACACTCTCCACTCAACTGTGGAGAATATTCTGACCATTGGCTAGATCTGGGAAGGGGTTTAAAGATTACCTCCTGTATTGTCCTTGGCTGGTGCCTTAGTTTGATAAAGCTTACAACTGTTTGCATGAAGAAAAGAAAGCTTATATGAGACTGTTAGGCTGGCTAGTTTTATGTCAAGTTGCCACAAAATATAGTCATATGAGAAGAGGAAATCTTTTTTTTTAATTTAATTTAATTAATTTATTCAGATTACATCTCAATTGTTATCCCCTCCCTTGTATCCTCCTCCCATTCCTCCCTCCCTCCCGCTTTCCCCCTAATCCCTTCCCCTAGGTCTGTGACTGAAGGGGACCTCCTTCCCCACTATATGGTCATAGACTATCAAGTCTCATCTTGGTAACCTGCTTATTCTTTCTCTGAGTGCCACCAAGTCTCCCCATCAAGGGAATGTGGTCAAATACAGGGCACCAGAGTGCATGTCAGAGTCAGTCCCTGCTCTCCACTCAACTGTGGAGAATGTCTTGTACATTGGCTAGATCTGAGAAGGGGTTCGATGTTTACTGCAAATATTGTGCTTGGTTTGTGCAGTAGTTTGAGCAGAACCCCTAGGCACAGATCAGCCCTTCATGATGTTCTTCTTGTAGGCTTCGAGGACCCTCTGAATCCTTCTATTTCCCCATTCTCCCATACTTCTCTCATGTAGAGTCCCAATAGGATGGCCTCACATCTATCCCAATCTCCTGGTAAGTGAAGACTTTCATGTGGCATGCCTATTGGGCTAGTGTCCAATTGTGAGTATATGCCATGTGAGTATTTCTGCTTCTGATCATTTCTAGTTCCATCTATTTGTCCACAAATTTTGGGATTTCCTTGTTTTTTATAGCTGGGTAGTATTTCATAGTGTAAATGTACCATAGTTTCTTTATGCATTCTTTGACTAAGGGACATTTAGGTTGTTTCCAGGTTGTGGCTATTATGAATAAGGCCACAATGAACATGGTTGAACATATGTTCTTGTATGGAAATCCATCAATGTAATCCACCATATAAACAAATTGAAAGAAAAAATGCATGGTCATCTCCTTAGATGCAGAAAAGGCATTTGATAAAATCCAACACCCATTCACGTTTAAAGTTTTGGAGCGATCAGGGATACAAGGCTTTGGATCATGGCAATAGAAAACCTAAGCCATGTCCCCCTCCCAGTTTTCTATATATTTCCATATTCTCTCTCTCTCTCTCTCTCTCTCTCTCTCTCTCTCTCTCTCTCTCTCTCTCTCTCTCTCTCTCTCTCTCTCTGTGTGTGTGTGTGTGTGTGTGTATGTGTGTGTGTGTGTATGTGTATGTGTGTATTCCACCCTTCACCCTTTCTCTTTATTTGTTATTCTGAAAATTGTTGCCTTTATACAAGATTGAATTATGGATATAATATCTATGAAGCCCTTTGAATTATGGCTGTTAATTTGATATTTGATAATCTACTACACATTGTAAAATATAATGATTATTTTTCCTACAGATTTTCTTTGATTTTTCCAAATGTCCTTGTCTGAGGATTCCCATTGATTTTCTATTATATGGATGGATCGAGGCATTGTTGTCTCTTTTTAATTGTTTAGTATTCATTTTGGATATCTTATAGGCATGCATTGAAAGCCAGAATGAGCTACACTGTGAGTTCAAAAGAAAAAGTCAGTACTTCTACATGGCCTAATTAGAGAACATTGTTGGAGCAGATAGATCTCCCCTGCCCCCTGTTTATGATTTTCATTATATATGAAATAACTTTCTGATAATATTCTTTTTCTGACATCTAACACAAAAATATAGTACATGCTGGTGCCTATAAGATCTAGGTCATTGAATCACACAGAAGCTTTATGCATAATTTTCTTACGCTTTTAATAGTTTTATTCAGCTTTAATCATTTTCATTGCACAATGAAAATGAAAAATATTAAAGCACTGGCCAGTGTCATTATGTACATGTTATTATACAATGGATTTTAACAACCTAACTGAACTATGGTTTATTTATTTATTTTTATGTATAGGAGTGTTTTGTCTTCTCATTTGTATGTACATTGTGTGTATGCAGTGTCTGAAGAGTCCTCAAGAGTGTTGGAATCACCACGTGGGTGCTGGAAACTGAACCCAGATCCTGTTACAGGAGCAAAAAGTGCTCTTAACTGCTTAGCCACTTCTCTATCTCCCTGAACTAAACTGAATATTCTATGTCCCCTTCCTTGGGAGAGTCCCCCATACCTTACTTACCTAACCTCTACAGATATTTTTAATGAAACACACATACCTAAAGCTTTTAAGGCTAACATCTACACATAACAGGAAGCACGCAATGTTTGTCTTTATGAGCTGTGGCTACCAGATGATGTCCTTAGCTCCAGATTTTTAAACTTTTTAAAACTAGCTGAAATTTTTAAACTTTTATTTATCTTAATTGCTGAATAATATCCCATTGTGTAAATTACATTTTCTTCATAAATTCATCTATTGAGGGGCATCTATTAAATAGAGCAGCAATAAACATGAATGAGCAAGTATCTTTATAATAAGATATACAGTCCTTTGGGTATATGGCCAAGAAGGGTATACCTGAATCTTAAATTGATCAATTGTGAACTTTTTAAGGAACCTCCATACTTATTTCCATAGTTTATTACTAGTTTGCATTCCCAGCAGCAGCAGCAAATAAGTTTTCCTTTTTCCCCACATCCTCACCAGAATGTGTTGATCTTGGCCATTTGGAATGGGTAAGATAAAATCTCAAAGTAGTTTTAATTGGCATTCCTCTGCTGCCTGAGGGTAAGTGAACATTTCTATATTTCTCAGTCATTTGTGATTCATGCTTTGAGAACTTTCTGTTTAGGTCTATACTCCATTTTTACACTAAGTTACTTGTTTTCTTGATATTCAGATTTTCTTCTAGTTCTTCATATATTCTAGATATTAACCCTCTATTACATGTATAATCATGTAATATAGTTATATAGGCTAGTTATATTGGCTACCATTTTGCTCCATTAATGGAGTCCTTTGCTGTACAGAAGCATTTTGTTTTTATGAGGTCCCAATTAAAAAATGGTGTCTCTGTACCCCATTTTAAAAACTAGATTATTTGTTTTGTAGGTGTTTAATTTCTTGAGTTCTTTATATATTTTGGATATTAGCCCTTTGTCAGATTTTGGGTTGGTGAAGATCTTTTACCAATCTGTAGGCTCCCATTTTGTTCTGTTGACAGTGTCCTTTGCTTTTCAGAAGCTTTTCAGTTTCATGAGGTCCCATTTATTAATTGTTGATCTTAGAGCCTGAGCTGTTGGTGTCCTGTTCAGGAATTTGTCTCCTGTGCCAATGAGTGCAAGGCTGTTTTCTACTTTCTCTTCTAATAGGTATTATGTTGAGATCTTTGACCCACTTGTACTTGAGTTTTGTGTAGGGTGATAAATATGGATCTGTTTGCATTTTCATACACAGATATCCAGTGTGGCCCATACCGGTTGTTGAAGATGTTTTATATTTCCATTGTATGGTTTTGGCTTCTTTGCCAAAAATCAGGAGGTGTCCATAATGTGTAGGTTTAGATTCAATTCCATTGATCTGTGTCTATGTCCAAACCATGCAGTTTTTACTACTATTGCTTTGTAGTACAGCTTGAATTAAGGGATGGTGATACCTCCCAAAGTTCTTCTGTTCTATAGGAATGTTTTAGCTATTCTGGGTTTTTTGCATTTCCAGTGATATTGAGAATTGTTCTTTCAGGTCTGTAAAAAAATTGTGTCAGTTCTTTGATAGAAATTTCATTGAATCTGTAGATTGCTTTTAGTAAGATTTAAAAAAAATAGAGTACAGAGCTAAACAGCATTTTCAGCAGAGGAATCTCAAATGTCCATGAATCAATTAAAGAAATGTTCAACATCACTAGTCATCAGGGAAATGCAAGTCAAAACAACTCTGAGATTCTATCTTAAACCTGTCAGAATGGCTAAGAAAAAAAAAAAACTCAAGTGAAAGCATATGCTGAAGAGAGTGTGGAAAAAGGGAAACACTCCTCCATTGCTGGTGGGAGTGCAAACTTGTACAACCACTCTGGAAATCAATCTGAAGCTTTCTCAGGAAATTGGGAATAGCTTCTCTTCAAGATCAAGCTATACAGATCCAAGATGGTAGCAAGCAGCATGGACCATGTTTAGAAGCTCCAGTAAACAATTCAGGGAATTGCACAGAATTCTGAACCAGGAACACCAAGCTCCCCACCCCACTACCGTGAGAATACTCCACAGTTCAAAAGGACCAAAATACAGAAAACTGGCATACCCCTGCACACAGGAGGAGCACGGATTTTCTTAGACTAGAGCAGCAGCAGCGGTGGCAGCTGAAGTTTGCAGCTGGGAACCCTCTGGCAGAGTTGATTGGCGTGGTGACTGGTAGGGATTGCTGTGGAAGAGGGGACTCGGTGCAAGAATTGGGCCCCGTGACCTTAGCTGAACTAGACGTGTAGTTTGGACCCCGTGACCCAAGCTCAACTTGGCACTCGGCTCATGCCCTGAGGCACAAACTGGACTCAGAGCGCTGCTCAGCCACTGAAACCCTAGCTGAGCTCAGTGCACGGTTTGGGCCCAGAGCTCCTACCTAAACTTGGCGAGCAGTTCGGCCCCTGAGATCCTAGCTGAGCTCAGCTCATGGTTTGGGCTCAGAGAACCTAGCTGGCTGGGTGGGCATTTTGGGCCCAGAGACTCTAGCTGAACTGGGCTTGCAGTCTCGGCCCTGAGACTTTGACTGGACTCAGCATGCAGTTCAGGACCCAGAGTCCCTGGCTGAATTCGGCATGCAGTATGGATCCAGAGTCCCTAGCTGAGCTTGGCACACAGTTCAGCCTCTGAGACTCTAGCTGAGTTAGGCGTGCAGTTTGGGCCCCTAGCTAAACATGGGGGACAATTTGGGCCCAGAGTCCCTAGCTGAATTCGGCATGCAGTTTGGGTCCAGAGTCCCTGGCTGAGCTTGGCACTCAGTTTGGCCCCTGAGACTCTAGCTGAGCTCAGTGCTTGGTTTGGGCCCAGAGTCCCTGGCTGAACTTGGCAGGTGGTGCAGGCCTTAAAACTCTGGCTGAGCTTGACACGCAGTTTGGGTCCAGAGTCCCTAGCTGAGCTTGGTGAGCACTTTGGGCCCAAAGACTCTAGCTGAACTCAGCAAGCTTAGTGTGCAGTTTGGGCCCGAGACCCTGGTTGGACTCAGCACTAACTGGACTAAGTGCCTGGATTAGGCCCAGAGACCCATTTGGGTCCAGAGACGTGAACTGGACTCAGTGTGTGTGCAGTTTGGGCCCTGTGACACTAACCTGGACTCTGCGAGCACTCTGGGTCCTGAAACGCTACCAGGAACCACAGACCAGCGAAGCAACAAAGTCCTGGGACTAAGAAATTCTCAGGAAACAGGAAGTAGAGTGGCCATTAGACGCCCCCCCCCTTCCTGACCTGCTTCAGTCCCTGGAGCGCTCCAGTGCTATAAGGGGACTGAGAAGGCTGTGGACACTTTGGCCTGAACCAATGGACATTCAGAGACCCAGGACAATTACAAGACTGACAGTACAGGGGAGCTGGGGAACACTGGCTGTAAGAGACCCAAACTACAGGCCTAGCCTACTGCCATCCAGACCAGTGAAGAATCAGAGCTTCTGGCCTACGGAAATTGTGAGAAAACAGGTGAATCTATCCCCAGAATCCCTCCACCCAACACCAGAAGCTACCTGCCAAAAGCAGAGATGGCAAGATGCCAAAAGGAAAGCATAAAATCATATGCAAAAAAAAAACCAAAAACAATATGGCGTCTCCAGATCCCAGCGATCCCAAAGAAAACAACCCAAAGAACTCAAACATAATGGAAATATAAGAAAATAGCCTCAAATACTTAGTAATAAGGATGATAATGGAGGAAACAAATAAAATTCATAATCAAATGCAGGAAGATGCAGCCAAGGAGGTGGAAGACATAAAAGAGACTATAGAGAGGCACTGGGAAAAATCAGGAAAATACCAACTACCAGATGAAGGAAATCAATAAACTCTTCAATCTCTGAAGGCCTATAAAGAGGCAATGAAAGAAACTCAGGAATATACAAACAATCAGGTGAAAGAAATCAATAAAAACAGTTCAAGATCTGAAGATGAAAATGGATTCAATGACAGAAGAAAAATGGTAACATGAGAGGTCAGAGAGGAAGGCGAGCAACACAGAGGCAAGCCTGTCTAACAGCATCCAAGAGATGGAGAAACGAATCTCAGGTCTAGAAGATACAATCCTAGATCTTGAAACAACCATTAGAGAAAATGCTAAATCTGGAAAAATCCTGACACAAAACATCCAAGAAATCAAGGACACCATACAAGAAGAAATCTTAGGATAATAGGCATTGAAGAAAGAGAAGATGACAGACTCCAAGGCCCAGAAAATATTCTGAACAAAACCATAGAAGAAAACTTGCCCAATCTGAAGAAACAGATGCCTATAAACATACAAGAGGCCTACAGAACACCAAATATAATAGACCAGAATAGAAAAACTTCCTGTCACACAATAATCAAAACACAAAATATACAGAACAAAGAAAAATATTAAAAGCTACAAGGGGAAAGGGCCAAATAACATTTACTAGCAAATCTATCATATTTACACCTGACTTCTCAGCAGAGACTATAAAAGCCACAAGGGCCTGGAGAGAGATCCTGTAAACCCTAAGAGACAACAGATGCCAGGCCAGACTACTTTACCCAGCAAAACTATCAATAACCATTGACGGAGAAAACAAAATATTCCATGACAAAAACAAATTCAAACAGTACCTATCCACAAATCCAGCTTTACAGAAGGTACTAGAAGGAAAACACACCAAAGAGACAAGCTACAATCAAAACTACACAGGAAATAGATAACGAGACCACTGCAAAAACATAACCACACAAACACTCTACTGGAACCAACATCAAAATTAAGACTCTTAACAGTCACTGGTCATTAATATCTCTCAACATCAATGGTCTCAATTCTCCAATAAAAAGACACAAACTAATTAAATGGATGCATAAACAAGATCCAACATTCTTCTGCATTTCAGAAACACATCTCACCCATAAAGATAGATATTACCTCAGTGTAAAAGGCTGTAAAAAAATATTCCAAGCAAATGATCACAAGAATCAAGCAGGAATAGACATTTTAATATCTAACAAAATAGACTTTCAACCAAAATTAATCAAAAGGGATGAGAAAGGACACTTCATACTCATCAAAGATAAAGTCACCCAAGATGACATCACAATTGTAAATATCTATGCTACAAATACAAGGGCACCCACATTTCTAAAAGATCTATTAATAAAGCTTAAACCACACATCGATCCCAACACAATAATACTGGGAGACATCAACACCCCACTCTCACTGAAGGATAGGTCATTGAAACAGAAACTAAACCAAGAAATAACATCATTAACCAATGTCGTGAATCAAATGGATCTAACAGATATCTACAGAACCTTTCACCCAATCAAAAAGGAATATACTTTCTTCTCTGCACCCCATAGAACCTTCTCCAAAATTGATCACATAGGTGGTCACAAAGCAAGCCTCAAAAGACACAAGAGGATTGAGATAATACCTTGTATCCTATCAGATCACCATGGACTTAGGCTGCACTTCAACAACAACAGAAATAACAAAAAGCCTACACAGACATGGAAACTAAATAACTCTCTACTTAATGACACTTGGGTCAGGGAAGAAATAAAGAGAGAAATTAAGGACTTCCTGAAATTCAATAAAAATGAAGAAACAACATACCCAAATTTGTGGGATACATTGAAAGCAGTGCTAAGAGGAAAATTCATAGCACTAAGTGCCTTTAAAAAGAAATTGCAAACATCCCACATAAGCAACTTAACAACACAGCTGGAAGCCTTAGGAAAAAATGAAGCAGAAGCACCCAAGAGGAGTAGAGGGCTGGAAATAATCAAACTCAGAGCTGAAATTAACAAATTAGAAACTAAGAAAACAGTCCAACGAATCAACAAAACCAAGAGCTGGTTCTTTGAGAAAATCAACAAGAGAGACAAACCATTAGCGAAACTAACTAAAAGGCAGAAAGACAGTATCCAAATCAAAAAAATCAGAAATGAAAAGGGAGACATAACAATGACATTGAAGAAATACAAAGAATCATAAGAACCTATTTTAAAGGCATATGCCACAAAATTTGAAAATCTAAGGGAAATGGAGAATTTTCTTGATCAATTCCACTTGTCAAAATTGAATGAAGAACAGATAAATAAGCTAAATTGTCCCATTTCCCCTATAGAAATAGAAGCAATCATTGATAGTCTCCCAACAAAAAAGTCCTGGGCAAGATGGTTGCAGTGCAGAATTCTACCAGACCTTCAAGGATAGGCTAATACCAATACTGTACAAGCTACTCCAAAAGATAGAAATGAATGGAACATTACCAATTTCATTCTATGAGGCCATAGTCACATGGATACCTAAACCTTACAAAGACCCAACAAAGAAAGAGAATTTCAGACCAATTTCTCTTATGAACATTGATGCAAAAATACTCAATAAAATACTTCCAAAACAAATACAAGAACATATCAGAGATATCATTCACCATGACCAGGTAGGCTTCATTCCAGGCATGCAGGGATGGATTAATATACAGATATCCATCAATGTAATCCATCATATAAACAGACTGAAAATTAAAAACCATATGATCATCTTCTTAGATGCAGAGAAAGCATTTGATAAAATCCAACACCATTCATGTTTAAAGTTTTGGAGAGATCAGGGATACAAGGCACTTTCCTCAACATAATAAACGCTATATACAGCAAGCCAATAGTCAAAATCAAATTAAATGGTGAGATATTCAAGGAAATTCCTCTAAAATCAGGAACAAGGCAAGGCTTCCCACTCTCTCCATATTTCTTCAATATAGTACTGGAAGTTCTAGTCATAGCAATAAGACAACAAAAGGAGATCAAGGGTATCCAAATGGGAAAGGAAGTCAAATTATCCCTATTTGCAGATGATACGATAGTGTATATAAGTGACCAGAGACCTCCTACAGATGATAAACATCTTCAGCAAAGTGGCTGGATACAAAATTAACTCAAAAAAGTCAGTAGCCTTCCTATATACAAATGACAAGCATGCAGAGGAAGAAATTAGGAAAACTATAACCTTCACCTTAGCCACAAGCAATATAAAATATTTAGGAGTTACTCTAACCAAACAAGTAAAGTACTTGTTGGAAAAAAAATTCAAAATTCTGAAGAAAGAGATTGAAGATGACATGAGAAGATGGAATGATCGTCCTTGCTCGTGGATCAGGAGAATTAACATAATAAAAATGGCCATCTTACCAAAAGCAATCTACAGATTCAATGCAATCCCTATCAAAATACCTACACAATTTTTTAAAGACATTGAAAGTTCAATTCTCAACTTCATATGGAAAAACAAAAAACCCAGAAGAGCTAAAAACAATCTTGTACAATAAAAGATCCTCTGGACGAATCTCCATACCTGATCTCAAGCTGTACTATAAGCCAACAGTAATTAAAACAGCATGGTACTGGCAAAGCAATAGGCTGGTTGATCAGTGGAATCGAATCGAAGACCCTGGTATGAATCCACACACATATCATCACTTGATTTTTGACAAAGAAGTGAAATCTATTCAATGGAAAAAGGATAACATCTTCAACAAATGGTGCTGGTCTAACTGGATGTCTACATGTAAAAATGGAATTGGACCCATATTTGTCACCATGCACAAAACTCAAATCCAATTGGATCAAAGACCTCAATATAAAACCAGAGACACTAAACTGGTCAGAAGAAAAATTGGGGAATAGACTGGAACACATTGGCACAGGAAACAACTTCCTGAGCAGAACACCAACAGCCCAGGCTTTAAGGTCAACAATTAATAAATGAGACCTCATGAGACTGAGAAGCTTCTGTAAGGCAGGAGACACTGTCAAGAGAACAAAGCGACAGCCTACAAACTGGGAAAGGATCTTCACCAACCCTACATCCTACAAAGGTCTAATATCCAAAATATATAAAGAACTCAAGAAATTAAACACCACCAAACCAAATAACCCAATTGAGAAATAGGGCTCAGAACTAAACAGACAATTCTCAACAGAGAAATATCAAATGGCTGAGAAACACTTAAAGAAATGGTCAACCTCCTTAGTCATCAGGGAAATGCAAATCAAAACAACTCTGAGATTCCATCTTACACCCATCAGAATGGCTAAGATCAAAAATTCAAGTGCCACCACATGCTGGAGAGGATGTGGAGAAAAAGGAACACTCCTTCATTGCTGGTGGGAATGTAAACTAGTACAGCCACTTTGGAAATCTATCTGGTGCTATATCAGAAAAATGGGAAAAGGGCTTCCTCAAGACCCAGCTATTCCACTCCTTGGAATATACCCAGAAGATGCTACAGCACACAACAAGAAAATTTGCTCAACCATGTTCATAGCAGCCTTATTCATAATAGCCAGAACCTGGAAACAGCCTAAGTGTCCCTTAGTAGAAGAATGGATAAGAAAAAAACTGTAGTACATTTATACTATGGAATACTACTCAGCTATTAAAAACAAGGAATTCCTGAAATTTGTGGACAAATGGATTGATCTAGAAATGATCATAATGAGTGAGTTCACCCACAAGCAGAAAGAGACAAATGGCATATACTCACTTATATCTGGACACTAGCCTAAGGGGCATGTCCCATGAATGTCTTTACTTATCAGGAAACTGGGACAAAGGGGAGGACATCCTATTGGGACTCTAGGTGAGAGAGGAATGGGAGAATTGGGAAATAGAAGAATCCAGAGGGTCCTAGAAACCTACAAGAAGAACATTATGATGAACAGATCTGGACCCAGGGGTCCTGCTCAAACTGTGGCACCAGCCAAGGACAATACATGCAGTACACTTTGAACCCCTACCCAGATCTAGCCAATGGACAGGACATTTTTCACAGTTGAGTGGACAGTGGGGTCTGACTTTCACATGAACTCTGGTGCCCCATATTTGACCACATCCCCTTGATGGGGAGGCCTGGTGGCACTCAGAGAAAGGATAGCAGGCTACCAAGAAGAGACTTGATACCCTATGAGCATATACAGGAAGAAGAGGTCCCCCTCAGTCACAGCCATAGGGGAGGGGAGTAAAGGGAAAATGGGAGGGAGGGAGGGAGGGAGGAATCGAAGGATACAAGGAATGGGATAACAATTAAGATATAGTATGAACAAATTAATAAAATATATTAAAAAGAAAAAAAGATCCAGCTATACCACTCCTAGGCATATACCTGAAAGATGCTCCACCATACAACAGAGACACTTGCTCAATTATGTTCAAAGCAGCTTTATTTGTAATAGCCAGAATCTGGAAACAACCTAGATGTCCCTCAACTGAAGAATGGGTAAAGAAACTGTCGTACATTTGCACAATGAAATACCACTCAGCTATTAAAAACAAGAAAATCATGCAAATTGCAGGCAAGTGAATGGAACTAGAAAAGATCATCTTGAGTGAGGTAACCCAGACCCAGAAAGACACACATGGTTTGTACTCACTTATAAGTGGCATTTAGCCATATAGGACAGGATAACCATACTATAATTCACAGATCCAAAGAAGCTAAGTAACAAGCAGAACCCATGGGAGGATGTTTAAATCTCACTCTGAAGTGGAAATAGAATAAACAGTGTAAGTGGTTAAACAGAGGGAACAAGATAAGAGAGGGAGCACAGGGAAATAAGTGGGTCAATATCAGACCTAGGGGATTGGGGTGGACCACAGAGGGCTTACACAAAAAAGAGAAACTTGGGGCAGGGGCTTCTTCTCTGTGACAAGCTGGAGACCTACAATAGGGCAAGATCCTGGGGAGATATGACTCTAGCTGAGACGCCTAGTAGCAAGGGTCATAGTGACTGAAGAGGCCACCCTCTAACTAGATGGGACTCCTAGTGGAATGAGGGGAACATTAGCACACCCGCAAAAACTTCCACCTAAAATTTGCTCTGCCTACAAGATATGCAGGGGCAGAAATAAAGTAGAGTTCAGGAAATGTCCAACCAATGCCTGGCTGAACCTAAGACCTACCCTGTGGAAGACAGCCAACCCCTGACACTCACTATTAATGATATTCTGCCACCCTTACTGATGGGAAGCCTAGCATAACTGTCCTGTGAATGGCTCCACCCAGCAGCTGATGGATACAGATGCTGAGACTTACAGCCAAACATTGGGTCTTATGGAAGAGTGGACAAGGGTATAAAAACTCAGAGGTGACAGGAGCTCCACCAGCAGACCAATAGAGCCAACTAACCAGCACCCAGGGGGCCCTGTGGAGACTGAAGCTCCAACCAAGGACCATGCATGGGCTGGACCTAGGTCCCCTATACAGATGTAACCAGAGGGCAGCTCAGTCCCCATCTAGGTCCCCTAAAAGGGGGAATGGAGGCTGACTCTGACATGAACTCTGTTGCCTGCTTTTCCATCACTTTTCCCTGGTGGGGCTACCTCACCAGGCCACAAGGGAAGAGGATGCTCTCAATCCTTATGTGACTTGATAAGTTGGGGTGAGTGGATAGGGGCTCTCCTTCTCTGAGGAGTAGGAGGGATAGAGAATCAGGAAGAGAGGGTAGGACTGGAAGGGCAAGAGAATAGTGGCTATGGCTGGGATAGAAAGTGAATAATGGATAAAAATTTGTTTGTTTGTTTTCTTTTTATTATTAATTTATTCAGTTTACATCTCAATTGTTGTCCCATCACTTGTATCCTCCAAAGAAAGAATAAGCAGGCTACCAAGATGAGACTTGATAGCCTATGACCATATAGCACGGGTGAGGACCCCTCGGTCATGGACAAAATTTTTAAAAAGAAAAAATGATAATAAAAAATAATAATGTTGGGTAACATAAAAATGTATGCATAAAATGTCAAGAAACTTACACTGTATGATATGGTAGCACGTTCCATTCCCACCAACAAGGTTCCTCCACATCCTGTCAGTATTGCTCATTACTCTTTGAATTATAATAGTTCTAGTAAAAGTGGATTATCTTATTGTAGTTTATATTTGCATCTTGTGGCTACTAGTGTTGTGTTTTCTTGTGTCATTTATGTTTTTTCTTTGGAAAAATGTCTGTACTTACCATTTCTGAAAGTGGACTTGTGTTTTTAATAAAGTATTATAATAAGAGTCCTTTATATAATATAGATACAAACATATTTTTCTATAAGACCCATAAATAGTTTCCCAGTTTCTATCCTGTTCTTTCACCTTTTTGGGAGTGTATTTTGAAGCACAAAAGCTTTTAATCTTAGTGAAAAGCTTGTTGTCTTGAAGAGAAATTATCTCTTTAATTTCTATGCTTTTGGAATTTTATATAATAAATCATTGCCCACCACGATAGGTTAAGATTTCTTCTGTGTTTTTTTTCTAAGATTCTTATTACTGTAATCATTTCTATTGGTGTAAACACACTGAGAATTAAATGTAAAGAGGTAGCTATTATTGGTGTCACAGATAACATTATATTTACGGAAGCTGTTTCTGGGCATTAAATAGTATCAATTTTTGATAAAGAAAAGAAGGTACCAATAAAGTCAGACCCGTGAAGTCTTGGTGGAACTAAGAATACCTTAGCTATGGAAAGCAAGTGATGAGCTGAGCTGTTAAATAAAAAGACTCGTGTCCCTGTGTAGGGCTACTCTAGGGATACCCCAAAGCAATGGCAACAGCTGCTGACATGAGAAGTAAGACACTCTGTCTCTACACAAACTTCTTCCACATAAACTCAGCTGTGCCTTTGTCTCCATGAGAAATGAAAATGTATCTTTCTCCAACTGGATGAGACTTAAGTTTCAATGCCAAAAAAATGTCTGTTTTGTCATCAGCCCTCATATGTCACAACTGTCCTAGCTCAGATTAATGCCTAAACAGCAGGGGTCACCAAACTGTTCTCCACATCCAGGAGGGAGAATGACTAAACAATAGTATTGTTCCACAGCAGAAGAAAGACAGGTAATTAAAAAAGAAAGTAAAACTCCTACCAGAGGAATTTCAAAAGAGAAACATGTTATTAAATATTACCACAGATATTTTTAAAACTCTGTTTTCCCTTTCAGTTCCCATTTTATGAACAAGAAATATCTCCCAATTCAGAGGACAGTTTCTCTGAGTAAAAACTAGGGCACATGGAATTGACCCACTTTTCCCTCCTTTCAAAGCACAATACAGAATAATCATGTAAAATGTTTACTATGAACAATTTGATGCAGTGAACCATTAATTCAATAAATTTCAGACCCTGTGAAACTTTCAAAAAAATAAAAACAAAATAAAACCTAATTTTATAAAGCAACCCTCCTACAATGCTTTCATGGTTCAGTCAATAAATTTCAGACCCTGTGCAACTTAAAAAAAAAAAAAAAAAAAAAAAAAAAGCAACTCATTTTGTAAAGCAAGCCCCCTACAGTACTGCTGTGGTTCCCCATGCAGGAAGGTACCACTATTTGACATCTGTATCTCTGCATTTCCTCAAACATCATTATCTTTATGCTGCTACCATTGTCAAAAAAATCATATCTCCTTAGCCATTTGCATTAGTTATTTATCTCACTGCTGTGATAAAATCCCTTGGCAAAACAACGTAAAGAATAGTTTGATTTAGCTCACAATTCCACTGTGCAATCTGTTATGGCAGACAGGTCATGATGATAGCATTGCATCTGCAATCAGAAAACAAAATAAAGAATGATTATGCTCAGCTAGAATTCTCTTTTTCATTACATCTAGGCCACCAGCCAGTAGCTACTACTCACGTTTAGGGTAGGTCTTTCCACCTAAATTAAACTAATCTAGAGAATCCCTCACAGACATGCCCAGAATCTTCTTCGGTGATTCTAGGTTCACATCATGGCATTCTGAAATCTTTGTTGATGGCACCACTGAAACAAGCAAACCCGGGGAAGAGATAACAGCCATGTGATGACCTGGTGTAAAACAGACGTCTTTAAGGATTTGAAGGATAAATGATGAAAGTGACTTTTTATGCAGCATCCTTTATATAACAAACTGGAAGAGATTTGTTTGTCTCTATGGTATAGAGAAATCATCAACTGTGTTCTCAATAGAACATTTGGAAGGTCATTGACAAATTAATAATTTGATAGATCTTTTCTTAAAGCTTAAGTATATAAGTCTTTTTCAACCCTAGATTACAAGGTGTCACAAAATGATTGTTTCAAAGCAAAGACAAATCAGTTAAAGCTTTCACTATGCAAAAGGAATTGGTAAATCCAGAATAGAGCTTAATTTTCCAAATAGTTTAGTTGATTCTTTCTTGTATTTTGAGGTATTATTATTTGATTCTTAATTTTTCCTAAATGTCAAGCTTGGTTTATTTTTATTTATGTGTAAATGTGTATGTATACATGTATACTTGCACATGTGTGTGAATGTGTGTTCATGTGTGCAGATGCCTAAAGATGCCAGAAGAGGGCAAAGAATTTCCCATTTCCAGGTGACAGTAAGCTGCCTGACATATGTGCTGGGAACTGAATTCGGATCCACTGGTAGGACAATAACTGTCTTAACCCCTAAGCCATCTGTCTACACCAACCCCCTTTTTATATTGATGTAATTTTATCGATGTGGGTCAGCATAAAATTGGTCTTGAAGGTTTAAAAGAAAAATGAACAAACTTGAGTGAAAGAGAGAAGGAACTGGAGAAGTGTTGGGAAAGGAGGTGAATATGATCTTATCTATTTGTTCTAAAATTAATACACCAGATAGATTTGAAATAATGAGCTATAATTACCTTATAAGCATGGCACATTAAATTTATTCCCCATTATATATCTACTTCTTCATCTACCAAAGATTTTAATATATAAGCAAATCATTCTGTAATATTGGATCTTTGTCAAGTTTTTCTATGCAAAACTAGAATACAAAATCCTTGTACGTTCCTGTAACAAAAAGTAATGCAAATAGACACCACTCTAGAAGATAAATACAATGTATTACACTTAAAACAGATTTAATCAGGACAACATACTATATATTCATATAGAATAACCCAGTGCTAGAACTGGGCCAGAGGGTTGTTGAAAGACCCTGCTATTAAGGCTGTAGTCCACCATGTCCAGATAGCTGTCTGAGCTCAGCACAAAATGGAGGACTCCCTTTCTCATGGGGCTTCCTCTTCTCTGCCTGACCTTATCTGGAGAGCATCTTTAGGCCTAGAAGCCCAACCTTGCTTGGAGGAAGCACAAAGCTTCATATCTCAACACATGAGTTCTGCTCCTTCGCCTGCCCATAAGATAATTACATACTGTATTGCAACCAATTCATCCTTCCAGTTTGTAACTCAAAGAACCTTTATAAAACTCAAACCATAAAACAATTAAATGAGCTGCCTCTCTGAATCTGATCCCGGAACTCTTGTCCATCATGCTCACCACTGCCTGAAGCTCATTCGTCACTTCTGCTCCCTTTGCCCTTATGGGCTGGTGGCCAATGACCCCCCAGGAAAAGGGGGGATCACAGAGAGTGTGCAGAATGGAATGGAACAAGATGTTAGAGAACCTGAGTTTGAGATTATCCTGTGTGCCTACTATAATCCAGAGCATGGTTATTTCTTAGAGTTGCATTCTCAGAAATTTGCAGAAATATGACAGAAAGCTAAATGGTATTTAAGACATAAAGACCATTAATTGTCCCACATAGGAAGAACTCCAGAGGCAGGATGTTCTCGATTTGGTATTATGGGTGTTGCAGCTATGAATAAGCCGAGCTCCTTCTGCCACCCTACTTTCTTTCTCAGCCCTTCGTCTTGCTACCTCATTGTTCCAAGAGAGCAGCTAAGCTCTAGGCTTCGTGTTTTCATCCAAAGATAGAAAATCAGAGAAGCTAAATAAATAAATGATTCTATCAAGCTCTACTTTTCCGTTATAACAGTGATGAGATCCAACAGCCTCTGGCTTACCCAGTTATCTGTGAAGGGAGAGGAACAAGGATGACACTAGCTTTAAGTGTTAGTCTCTCAGCTGTGAGCTGGGCAAATTGATCTTTCAGACACAGCTGCAGGTTTAAAGGTAATGTTTAAAAATTTTAAAAAAGTGATGAAAACTTGATAAGCTACCTTTGACACTTCCTAGAGAAGTTTGTGTTTTGGGTTAAAATTCCTGTGATGGCACATTTCCCCTCTAAAAGGAAAACAAGTTTCCTCCATTCATTATTTTTAATTTTGAAAGTGACCAGTTTCTCCTCTTCTCTGAGTCATCCAGACACTGAGTCATTCGATTTAACTTTGATGGGGCTGCATCTATTTCTGAGGTTTAGCCATGGTGGTTGAAGAACATTAAAAGTCTGTAGAGACTTTGGACATTTTTCCAGAACCTCTCTGAGTTTATGTTGCACTAAATTTAAATCAGAAAAAAAAAAATGACATAAATGGCTAAGTAAATAATTCTATTAAATTATCTTCTTTAAAAAATTCTAAGAATTCCAAATTTGTCCAACTGGCACTTCATTTGTGAAATCTCATAATCCGACGTGATATTACAATGCACTTCTGCTTCATTTTTTTTTAAACAGAAAAATGCACAGCTGCCCTTTATTACTAAAAGCACTTAGTGAGTAAATAAACACACAGCACTACGTGAGAGCAGCTTGGAAGTCGCCAGCATTGTGTGCCAGACGGGACTGTCAAGTCAACGCAGACAGTGCTCAGTCTATTGGTTAGGCAGGAGCTTCTAAGAGGCAGTCCTGTGTGAATACACACTGTCAAAAGCTAGCACGCAAAGACCCTTGTTTTACCAGGATACTCCATGGGAATATTTAGCTGTTACATTGTAAATGCTGTTATTTTGGTTTCTAAAAATGTCGCTACAGGAAATGATTCCAGGGAGGAGTTGCCAAGATGGCTGTTGAGTAGAGCCGCAGGGGGTTGGGGGGCGGTGGAAATGTTAAAGCCAGGAAAATTAAAAATACAAACTAGTATGTACAGTAAATGGACTGTAATGACAAAAATCAACTTGATATCTGGCTACATTTGTTGTGGGAAGCTGAAGCTATCGCCCTCGCTAAGATGGCGCCTGGCAACCTGCCAGGCAAAATGACTTGCAATTCTGCTCCTGGTAAACAAGTCCTTATTTGGGTTGTGGGCCACGCTTTGCTCTGACGTATTCATCCCGCCTTGTCAGGAACCAATTGGAGCTACCGACATAAGGGCTGCTGATTGGGTGAGGCAGAGAATATAAGCGGGGATCCGGGGTTGGGAGAGGAAGAAGCTTGCTGAAATATCCTGCTTGGAGAAGAACGCTCGGGTCATGTCCTTATTTTCCGCTGGTCGGAAGGGTCGCGGCAAGTGGTGGCCCGTACGGGGACCTTGTCATTTACGAGTGTTCAGAACTCCTGGTGGTCAGGGCAGTCGACTGGTAAGTTGCCTGGTAAGTGAGGGACAAGCTAAGTTCTCAGATACAGAGACTATAAGGTTCCAGGTAGGACTTTAAAGACTCGGTACGAGCGATAAAGTTCCTGGCAATGGACAAAGTGAAACAGAAAGTAAAATGGGAAATTCACCATTCACACCTGTGTGCGTTTGGCCTCCCTTCCTTTTTATACTTTATAATGGTAGTCATTCGGGAGCTCAGATCCAGTGTTCCCCCAATACCTGCTTTTGTGCCTTGTGTTGGAATGCTACCCAGTGCTCCTCTGCTGTGGTTGCCCGTGTGCCTGGATTTGTTCCCTGGCCTGTGTAGGTACCCTCAGCTATGACCTTATTTAGAGCCAAGAGAGATTTCAGTATCACTGCAGCTATTGTTGCCGCTATAGCTGTTTCTGCCACAACGGCCACCGCTGCTGCTGTGGCCCTTACTTCTACTGTGCAGACTGCTGCTGCAGTGAATAATATGTCTGCTAGCATGGCCACTGCGCTAGACACTCAGCAAAATATCAACTCCCACCTGAGAGCAGGCATTATGTTACTTAATCAGCGTGTGGACCTACTGCAATACCAGGTGCATGTGCTCGCCGAGATAGCCCAACTTGGATGTCAATGGAAGTGTTCGGGTCTCTGTGTAACATCTATCCCCTTTAATAACATGTCCCATTCTGCTAACTTGTCCAGACAATTGTCTAGTTATCTTGCAGGTAGTTGGACCGGAGAGTTTGGGCTCCTACTAAAGGAATTGAGGACTTCAGTTGTTCACATCGGTTCCATGCGGGTTGACCTCGCCATGGCTGCCGGCCTTTCACGTTGGATTGCTCAAGCCATGGGCCGACTCCGGGAGTGGGCGGGCATGGGGGCATTGGGCCTGTGCCTCATTCTTATCAGCTGCTTAGCGTTCTGGTTTATATGCCGATTGCGCATTCAACAACAAAGAGCAAATGCCATGGTTGTCCAAGCTTTTGCAGCCCTAGAGGGTGGCCAATCTCCACAGATTTGGCTTGGTTATATGAAGGATCTATGAGCAGTCCCCCAGATTGTCAAGCTCAGGATGCGAGGCTTAGCACTGCAGGGATGGCGCTGCATGAAGACCAGCGTCATCCTGAGGAGCATGTTTGATTGCATACGGGTTAGTGTCCCAGACCCCGTCTCCAGGAAAAAGGCACTGGGTTGGGTGTGGCCAAGCCAGACTCCCTGAGTGGGGTTTGGCTGGGCCATTACAATCTCCCATTTTGACTACTGGAGATCAGACCTCTACTCCCGCCTGTTGCGTTTTAAAATAAAAAAAGGGGGAACTGTGAGAAGCTGAAGCTATCGCCCTCGCTAAGATGGCACCTGGCAACTTGCCAGGCAAAATGACTTGCAATTCTGCTCCTGGTAAACAAGTCCTTATTTGGGTTGTGGGCCGCGCTTTGCTCTGACGTATGCATCCCGCCTTGTCGGGAACCAATTGGAGCTACCGACGTAAGAGCTGCTGATTGGGTGAGGCAGAGGATATAAGCGGGGATCCGGGGTTGGGAGAGGAAGAAGCTTGCTGAAAATTCCTGAATAAACCGCCTGGAGAAGAACGCTCGGGTCATGTCCTTATTTTCCGCTGGTCAGAAGGGTCGCGGCAATTTGTCCTTTCTCAGAAGGTGGGCAGTGTTTGAAGAGGGAGCGCCTACAGTGCAGCTAGTTGTTACAGGTCCCCTTTGGCTTTGGAGCTGTCACCAGGTGAGCGATAGCTTACAAGAAAAACATCCAGCGAAGAGGGGAGCAGATGCTACAGCTCCCTTTCTGTATTTCCAGAAGCTGCTGCCCATGGGCCATGAGGGCTTTCAGAAAGCAACCTACAGGTTCTAAAAAGCTGGTGTTCTTCTCCTACTGAGGAGAGAAAAGCGGTTTGGTAGCCACATGTGGGGATATATCGGAACTTATATGTCGTCAGAGGGATGCTAAGACAATTAGCCTATCAATTGAGAAGCTGCAGAAGTATTAGAAAGGAACAAGAAAGCGCAGAAGAGAAAGGATAAGGAGAGAGAAGCTAATTTGTTTCTCCTCGCTGACTGCATTCATGTATAGCATAGCTCTTCCCAGGTATGCATTTCTGGTTCAGCTGACTCGTTCCCATGGAAGACTTTTTATCAATTATGCTTTAGGAAACAACTCCCTTCTTCCTCTCCCGCCAGTTCTGTTATATCCATAAATAACTGAGAATTGCAGCACACTTTCAAAAAAGTCATCTCAGAAAAAATAACCATCTACTTACAAAGGATGGAGTACTTCAACTCTCCAACATGAACTTAAACATTTTCCAATATACTGCTAGCCATAATTTTATAGTTTTAATGTCAACTCAACACCTTCCTGATTCTATAATAACAGAAATGACCTTTTGCTACCTCTTATTTTTAGGCTACAGTTTAACCCTTTATTTTCTAATATGTTCCTTGTATGTTTAAAAGCATAAGCTACACACAATCTTCAAACTCAATGACATTCCAGTGCCCACCAATATTATGCATTGCCTTGAATACAAACATGTTAATATATGTACATCACTATAAATTCCCATAAATGTGGGTTTTTAATCAAATAAAGTAGGGGAAAGGCAAAAGAAAGCGAAGAAAGAGAGGGACAAAAGGAAAGCTAAGTCAACAAACAGTAATCGAACAGCACAAATATTAATATTTGTGCATAATTTTTAACTTCATCCTACATATATGATATGATTTTTAAGCTTAGAATCTGGCATAAAATCATAAATGAGTTGTCTCCATGATTTCAACACATAAAGTAAACTACTTTCTTCCCCTTCTGCCCTCCAGATCCCCATAGTCCTTGGTGCTGAAGGACAGCATTGCTTCCTTCCTTCGCTATGACTTCTCACAAGATGGAAATGTTCAGGCTTACTGAAAATATGATTTTAGTGCATCTAGGAAAGAGATGGTATTTGTAGTTGCTAAGTATTTGGGACTCCATACTTTAACAAGGATGTAGGCAGTGCCATCTTTAGGCAGGGCTATGTAAGAAAGATAGCTGAGTGTGAGCCTGGAAGCACTGGTGAGCACAATTCCTGATGGTTGCTGTCTCAAGCTCCTTCTTGGAATTCCCACTTTGGCTTCTCTTGATGGTAGAATACAACCTGTAAGACAAAACAAACTTTCTCCTGCCACCCAGATTGCTCTTTTGGTCATGATATTTATTACAGCAACGGAGAACAAACTAGGACAGTCGATAAACAAACTAATACACAAATTTAACATTTAAACAGCACGTTAGAATTACAGAGTGTAAACAAGTAAAGATAAGCCAGTGTAAGAAATTTTCTTATATTCTTTTAAATAATTTTCTAAAGACTATTACTTGCATTTATTACTTTGACTTGTAAGAGAATAATCCACTTCACATTCCATTTTCACAAAGGAGGATATAATCCATATTTTGAAGCTGATTTTTTGTTTGCTTCTCCACTAGGTTAGCATTGATTTCTTTCATTCTTTTTAGTCATTTATTTAATATTGGATTGCTTTTATTTTTTAGACCTGAGGTTTCTTATTTAAAAATGGATTTTGTCTCAGCCAACAATTAAGGTAAATGTCAAGCTCACACATGTAAGTGGATGATAATCATCTTTAACTGCCTCCTTTATCTTGGAAGACAGATTTCTCCATATCCGAATGCTAGATAGCACAGCTACCTCAGAAGTGTTGAAAATGAAAGTCTTGTTTCCTGTGGAATCTCCACACATGCTTCAGTGGTCACACACAGAAATAGGGAGTCTGCAACTATATGATCATTGTTCAGAAATCAATGAAAATTTGGTGTACAGTCAATATGTAAAGATAATTGGGTAGGGTAGATAAAAGAGAAAAATATGTAGTCATTTGTAACAAACAAAAATATTATAAAGCTGAGGTCACATTGCATTGACTAAACCTGAAAATATGTACAACTAAAAATAAAACATAACTGACTCCAGAAATTTACTACTTAAGAAAACAATGACAAATACAAAGCTAACAGTGCTATCATATATGATGCATTGATCTACAAAGCAAATTACTAAGAGCCAAGAAAAGAGTCTTCATAGCATGAAGGAACACTGAAGGGAGCTTCAGGTGGCTAACTGTTGTGTTTTGGTCAGATGACAGATTCCTTTTAGGAAGCCAGAGCTGGGCAACTCTCAGCATGTGGACACATAGTCCTGCACCCGGGTCAGGTGTGAAGCCTAGGACCTAGGTCTGTCCAATTACCTCATCCAGTTCTCTAGACACAGCCACTGAGCAGGAAGGGGCTCAGTAACCAAGTGGGTTGATTCAGAATGAAGCCTGTAAAGTTCCATGCAAATGTTCACTTTTCCAATTGACTTGAACCTAGCGTGGAGTTGCTGGCAACCATCTTACAATGAAGCAGCATTGTGTAAGTAAATGCCCTCTGGTTATCTCACCACAAATGTGGATGGTTAAAATAACAGACCCCTAGTCTCTCATGGTGTAGGGGACTAGAAATTCAACATCACACTCAGTGGCTGAAATCAAGACGCTGTAGAGAAGAATTGCTATATCTTCAAGTGCTGGTCACTGCTTACAGGTCCTTGCTTAAGATGACATCATTGCAGCATTGTCTGCATATTTACATTGCCTGTTGTTCCTCTGCTTATTAAGTCTTCCTCTGCTTCATTTTTTTTCTTTTGCTTTTTGTTTTCACTACTAGGAATTCTGTCTCCCTCTTATAAAGACACTTACGATTGACTAGATTTAGAACCCCCACATAATCTCCCCCACCCCACAATCCTTAACTTAGTCCCACCAACAAAGACCCTTTGTCCTTAGTGTTATTTACAGATTTGGGGCATTAGAACTTGATGTTTGTGGGTGGCAAGACATAGATAAGTAGAGATTTGGATAGAGTGAAACTAGGTTAGGACAACATTATTTGAATGCTTGGATTAATCTTTACCCTGCTCTTCAGTTGTGAATCCAAAGAGTGAGTCTGAGTTGAGCTGTCATTCACTTGGACCCAAGACAGTTCTGTTAGATTGGAGTAAAGGAATTTCAGTGTCAACCACAAATTTTCAGTTATTATAACTAGGGTCAAAATATTCTTACAAAGCAAAATAGAAACCACTACAACACATTTTGACTCATGGAAATAAGTTTACTGATTTGTGGTGCATAAAAAAATCTCTGCTTTGGAATTTAATGAACTCTTGAGAGCCTTTCTTCATCCCGCTGCTTGTACGAGCATTTTCCTCACATAATAAGGAGATTCCTGAAGAAGCGTTAGTCAGATGGCCAGAGGTCAGGTGAGTGCATGGATAAGGCAAAACTTCATAGCCCACTTGTTCAGATTCGAAGCATTGGCTGTGTAATGTGTGATCTGATAGGGGCCACAGAGAAAAGGATCCTTTTTGTTGACCAATGCTGACTACAGATACTGTGGTTTTGAGTGCATCTCCTCAGTTTGCTGAGCATGCTCTCCGACACATGGCATTAGCAGGTTTCCGAAAGTTGTATAGGATCCAGCTAACAGGAGACCACCAAATGGTGACCACAACCTTCTGTGCTGCAAGTTTGGCTTTCAGAGGTGCTTTGTTTCTTCTGTTCAGGTCAGCCACTGAGCAGCTGGTTGTTGTAGGTTGTCATATCCAATCCATTTTTTGCATGTCACAACTCAGTGGAGAAATGGCCAAAATGGTGATTTTTTTTTCAGCCAGCTCATATGATACCCACTCATCAAGCCTTTTCACTTTTCTAATTTGTTTCAAATGCTGAATGACAACTGAATGGTCCACAATGAGCTCTTTGGCAACCATCTGTAGCTACAAGAAGATGCACTTGTGTGGATTCTCTTACTTGTCCTTGTCAAATCCTAATTGCCCAGAAACTGCACCCCTCAGCTTCGAGGCTCTCATCTTTGCAAACCTTCCTAAAACACCACCGCACCGTGTGCTTGTTAGCAGCTCCTGGACCAAATATATTATTGATATTATAAGTTATATTTGCTGCTTTATGACCCATTTTGAACTTGAACACAAAATTGCTCAACTTCCCTTTTAACTAATATTTCCATAGCATGAAATGAAGAGTGAGTAATGTCATTAGTGTGTACATTAAGATAATGCATAACATTATTTAAGAGTGTACTCCAATATCAAATAACAAATTACAACAATGAACTGCAATTACTTTTGCACCAATCTAGTAGTAGTTAAGACTCCAGCTCCATTTATCTAACTAGATAGCATATATTCTCTGGGCCAGAAAGATTTAGCTTACTTTCTTTGCCTTCCTTTGGCCATCATCACCTTATTTTTTTTTTTCTGCCCTGATCCATTGCTTAGCTTGCTATTTTTCACGTATTTAACATCGGTACCTGACACTACTTTGTTATTAATCTTCTTGTTAATTTCATACAGACAGAAAAGATGAAAAAACTTTTACTATTTAAAAACTCATAATGACAGTCTTTTCTGGTCTATTACAATTATTAAATAATAACATGTAATTATAGGACATTCAGTCCCTCTCAGGAGATACATTCAAGCAAAAGACGAAACATCATATAGAATTTCTGAGGCCAAGTGCTAAATGTCAAGGCCTGCCTCAGAAAAGCATCGCATGCTAGGTACCTTAAACCACAGAGCTTTATTCTCTTATGGTTTGAAAACTTATAAATCTGAAGTCTAAGATTAAAGTTTCAGCAAGGTCATGTTCCCTACAAGGGTGCTAATGAAAACCACGTCCATGGCTGTTTCTCACTTTTTATGACCCTTGGCAACCCTTAGCTTAAAGACACATTAGTCCAACCTCTAGAGCTCACTTCCATGGCTTCCTCCCTGTGACCCCCTGGCACCTACATGTCTGTGTATAAAACTTCTTTCTTAAACAACACCAGTGACTAGGTTGGCGTCTGCCCTAATGTATTTCGCACTCCTAACTTTATCACATCTACAAAGGCTCTATATCCAAATAAGCTCACATTTATAGGTACCAGAGGTCCACACTTAGGCATCTACTCTTAAAGGAGGCAAATCAGCCCACAATAGTAAAGAAAGGACAGGTGGCACTTAACATCACTTGGATTTACATGGTACTGCTGAAGTTGTCACTAAAAACATATGCTGAGGTTTAAATGCATGGTGGCCTCCTTCAGTGATGCACTAGGAAGTAATGCATTTATTTATACAGTTCTTTCCCTGAAGGATGCTGAGAAGAGGTTTGTGAGAAAATGAGTTTTGAAACCCTGATAGTTTTAGTTCAAATAATTTATTAAACTTAAACCCAAGGAAGAACCTAGGCAAAACAACATGTTAGTTAACCACACGAAATAGCTAAGCTCAAAATTATTTAGGAACGTAATGAAACAAACAACTTACCTCATTTCAGATGGCCACTTACTGCCACAGCAGCTACATAGCTCTGCCTCAACTGAATAATGTTGGTTACTAAGGAATATGTTTAACAGCTCACATTTGAAACAACGAAAAGTGCTGCCTTCTCTGCTAGACTCTGTTGTTAATTAATTTCATAACTTTAAAAAAAAAAGATCTTTAATTGTTCCAGGTTCCAGCCATTTTTTATATAAAATAAAAGATTGGCAATGTATTTAAATTTCAAATTTTCCTTCTCCATACGCCATTTTCATAACACTATTACACTCCTTACTATGATCAACTTAGCAATTTTGTAAGTAAACGGGTTTTTACAAGAGCCCAGGCCAAGGGTGGTTCCCAAGGATGGCTTTCACCATCTGAAAAATGGCAAAACATCTCAACTTTTTATGGAAGATAAGCAGCTGCCATAGCTCCAAACAGCAAACCTCATTTTATAAACCAATGCTTAAAATAAGAAAGGGTCAGAGCTATATAGAAAGACCCTGTCTCAATCAATCAATCAATCAATAAGAGAGTACAGAAAGAGTACATACATGACATGGAAGAACAAAGAGGAATATTTGGCAAGATAGAGAGGATTAGAAGGAGATAGTGGTAAAACAAAATAATGGGGTGTATTAATATTCCCTTAAGTACATCTAAGAAAAGCTCATGGGGAAACCCACCATTTTATAAATTATATTTTCTAATAAAAAAATTTTAGCGTGGTTACATTCTGTTTTGCCTAGGTTCTTCCTTGGGTTTAGGTTTAGTAAGTTAATTTAATAAAACCATCTTTGGATACTGTCCTTAGCCAGTTTCTCCTACAAACCGAATTCAGTTCATTTAACTGTCATATGTGTTAAGTAAGGAGTGTAATATTGTTATGAAAATGGATTTTGAAGAAGTAAACTTTTGAAATTAGGATAATTACCAATCTCTTATAGAAAAAGAATGGCTGGAAACTGCATCAATTAAAGGTCTTATTTAAAGTTGTGGAATTCCTCACTCACAGTCATAGGGGAGCGGAGTAAGGGGAAAATGGGAGGGAGGGAGGAATGGGAGGATACAAGGGAGGGGATAACCATTGGGATGTAATATGAATAAAGTAATAAAATTTTTAAAAAATTAAAAAAAAAAGTTGTGGAATTAACAACAGAGTCTGGCAGAAAAGGTAGGCCTTTTGCCTGTTTCAAACATGAGATTTTTAAAAATGTTGTAATATTTTAAGCTGCTCAAATGTAATAAATAATAACAAATATTCTGCTGTAATAAAAAAAAGTATTGAAGTTTAGCCACTCCTCTTACTTACTTTTTACTAAGGAGAAAAACCGTCTTGGTAAGCATCTGACAATTTATCTCATGGCTCATTAGCCAAGACTGGTGCAGAAGACCATGCGATAGCAACAAAGGGACAGAAGCAAGTAGTATTTGCATTTCAGTCTTTGCCAAGGGAAACAGGCTCTAACAGACACAAAAAAAGCAGGAGATGGATAGATACTTATTTACTCTGTACCTCAGCAGACAGAGAACCCCTTATCATAAAGAAAATTACCTTGAACTTCTGCACAGGCTCTGGCAGTCCCCTAGTTGGAGAGAGAACAGGCCTCCTTTTAGTGGAAATTTTGGAGCTATTAATACCCTAACAACATTGAAGTGACTTAAACAATGCCACTCAGTAGCCATACAACTTTAGGAAAATTGCTATTAACTCTGCTAGGTTGAATTTTATCATCAGTAAAACTGGTATATAGATTCATCCCGATCACTCAGTGACAAACATGTGTAGCGTATCCATGGAACACCTGACATAGACACACATAGTGTTTGCCTCTTCCCAGCTCACCTTTCCTGTCCCCAAAGGAAGGAAAGTACATGCATTGGAGGACCTCACCACCTAGAGCCTTTCTCCAGTGGCACAACATGCGTTTCTCCACAGTGGCTCTGAATCATTTATCTTGGATTTTGAACCTGGGGCAATCTAGGCATTAAAAAGATTAAACTAAAGAGGGAAAGAAAAAAGTAAAAAAAGGAAAAATGGGAAAAGAAGAAAATCCTAAAGTGGGAGTGCTGAATCCACAAGCGCGGGGCTAATCACAGGCTGCAGAGAGCAGAGTAGGTGTTTCTCCTGAGGCAGTGAGGCAGGACCTGAGCCAAGCCTGGAAGAGGAATAGGACTGAATTGTGCAGAAAAGGCGGGGGGGAGGAATTCTGGGAAAGGAATTTATTGTAGCAAAGGCCAAATACCTGGAATGTTTTTGCTAGTAATTCCATCTCGCCAGCAGAATATTTTTAGTTTCATTATGCCACGGTATAAAGACTACATGGCGTTATTTCCGTGCCATGCGGCCTCCTCTTCCGGAGCACAAGCATGTCTCTCCTTCACTACCCTCTTTTCCAGAGACAGCAGTACAGTGTCCCATGAAAAATCACACCACTTGAATCCAACACCTGTACAGCAGTTTAAAAGTTTAACTGGGAAAGCAAATCAATGTTCACAGACTTGCTAAATAAGCATGACTAAGCATAGTCCAAATATATCGAATAACAACATCAAGGCCCCACAAATCTTACGTATGAGTAATGCGAGGCCACAAAAATACCCCAATAGATCCACATTTGAGGCAAAGCAAATCTGTTTAATGAACAAATTTTGTTGTAAGCATTTAAAGTCACTCATTCTTGGTTGTTGTTGCTTAGAAACAATTCAGAACCTTCACATAGCTGGGATAAGAAAAAAAATACAAGGAAAACAAACAAATGCCTGTGCAGAATAGACTATAAAAGGAGCTAAAAGTGTTTGCTGACCAGTAGCCAAGAAACTACTTCCAACTGATACCTACTGGCAAAGGGAAAGTCAGGGTTTTTTCCCCCCGATGGAGCCGTCACTAAGTTTATCAACTATACTTGAGGGCAGGTCTCATTCCCAGTAGCAGTCAGTGAAAACACATACACAAAACCTCTCCATAGTTTTGGTTTTTTTAGCTTTGTTTGTGTGTGTGTAGTGTGTTTTTGTGTGTGCTGTGTGTGTTTTATGTGTGTGTGTTTTGTATGTGTACTGTATATACGTTTTGTGTGTGGTGTTCTATGTTTGTGTGCTGTATGTATGGTTTGTGTGTTGTGTGTACTGTACTTACGTTTTATGTGTGGTGTGTGTGTACTTACTGTTTTACTTTTTATCTTATTCGTCTTTTTGATTGTTGGTTTTTGATATTTGTTTTTGTAGGAGATTTTTGTCTGTTTTTGTGTTTTGTTTCTGGTTTTTTGAAAGATAAATAACATACTGTTGCATGTGTAGAAATGTAGGAAGAATCTGGGAGTAATTGGGAGAGAGAAAATATGATCAAAATGTGTCATGTGAAAACAAAGTAATACACAATGTAATCTGGGGTTTTAAAAAAATGTTTGCTAAATAGGAGTTTGACCCCTGAACTCATGTCTATGGTAGAAGGAGAGCGTTACTCTGGGACTTATTCTCTGACTTCTGCATATGTATGTAAACATCCATGCCTGTGCACATATACCACACATATCTTCACACAATAAGAATAAGTAAAATTTAAAATAAAAAGATCTCACCTCTTATCATCTAAAAATATAATAGCATGTATACCAAAACAATGAAGAGGCAGAAGATGGGGTGAAGTGCTTTGAAAAACAGTCTTCTGGAAATCACAGTCATTGATCTCACAGCAAGCGGCAGGTACCAGCACAAAATCGAGTCTGTCAATATTCTAGTATGGATGGAGGAGGGTACAAGAAGTCCCACCATTACCTGAGGAACCACTGTCCATTTAATGACTTTTGGAGGAGAAGAGCTAATTTTTCTTCAGGAGTATAGCTGCTGGTAAGTTGCCAATGTTCCAGTAACTAACCCCACACCAAAGCACATACAAGCAACCCTAGCAAAACTCAGTAGACTTTTTCCTTAATATATAAAAGAAGAATTAGCAAAAAGAATTGTCCCAAAGAAAGTGATAAAAAGGTAAAAGAGGTGAGGTGAAATATATATATAATAAAATTGTCACAAATGAATATAAAATTATTAAAATAAAGTTAAAATAGATAAGAAAATATATTATAATCTGGATAATGTAAGGGACTAAATAAGTGATACAAAATCATGCTTGGGTGAGAGGTCCATTCAAAGTGTAAGACAGAACAAAAATATCATTAATATTTATTAATGATATAGAATATGAAATATCCAGTGATGTGACTTTAACATCCTCGTGACAACTAACCTATAAGAAACTACCAAATGTTGACATTTGGTATATTATCAGAGAAGAATATATCAATATCTATATTTTTAAATATAAAGCTGAACTTTCTTCCTATTGTTTAAGTAAAATGTATACAAAAGAGTAAATGGAAAAACAGAGATGAGAAACCCAACCACCTAATTTTAATTGTATGCCTCTATTTGCATTCTATTTCCAAACTTTTTGCTTGGAAAATAAGTGTTTTTTACACACAAAAAAATGTATTCTATATGTTGGCATAATATAATATTTGTTTAATTTTAAATTCTTTAGTCTCCCACTTCAGTTTATGACAAATATATATAACTATAATGAACATATGGAAGAGTTCCATGACTACTCAATATTTTTTTCCTCTGTTGAAATGTTAATGTGACTTTAATTTTCTTTTTTTTTATTATTATTAATTTATTCTTGTTACATCTCAATGGTTATCCCATCCCTTGTATCCTCCCATTCTTCCCTCCCCCCCATTTTCCCATTATTCCCCTCCCCTATGACTGTTCCTGAGGGGGATTACCTCCCCCTGTATATGCTCATAGGGTATCAAGTCTCTTCTTGGCTACCTGCTGTCCTTCCTCTGAGTGCCACCAGGTCTCCCACTCCAGGGGACACGGTCAAATATGAGGCACCAGAGTATGTGAGAAAGTCATATCCCATTCTCCACTCAACTGTGGAGAATGTTCTGACCATTGGCTAGATCTGGGTACGGACTTAAAGTTTACCGCCTGTATTGTCCTTGGCTGGTGCCTTAGTTTGAGCGGGACCCCTGGGCCCAAATCTGCCTATCATAATGTTCTACTTGTAGGTTTCTAGAACCCTTTGGATCCTTCTACTTTGCTATTCTCCCATGTTTCTCTCATTTAGAGTCCCAATAGGATGTCCTCCCCTCTGTCCCAGTTTCCTGGTAAGTGAAGGCTTTCATGGGACATGCCCCTTGGGCTAGTATGCAGATATAAGTGGAGTACTCAATATTTTTAAAGGCATAAGTGATATCAAACATCACAAATGCCTGTTGAGTGGAGATCTAACTACAATGGTACTTTCTGTGAACATTGTTGAGATCATATCTGTATAGTTTAACTTCCTAGTGTGGCCTTTCTGCTTGTAGTTTCTATTCCTTTCAATCTCTTTTGCCTCCATCCCATCAGATTATTCTCCAGTTCTGGACTTAGAGTGACTATCATATCAGGTGTACTTTTTCTTCCTGGCAGCAATGTTCCAGGAAGCTTTACTAGGAATATGGAACTCTCCTGTAGCTTTATATATTCAGCCAGGCAGAAGTCAAAGGAGGACAAAGCAAACTAGAGCAGTAAAAGGAAAGAATGTTCTCTTGAATTATGGATGTGGTTTCCTGAGCTTCCTAGCGTAACACCGTTGACTAGTATGAACATAAAGCCCTCTCTTTGCATGTTTTGAAGAGGCACTGTGTTCTCATGACAACACAAGTCACTACTTTGCTGTTTTGTCTCGGGTTTTATGCCTTTGTTTTCTCTCCTCCCACTGCCTGGCCAGAACTTAAAATGCAAAATGTCTGCATCCTTATCTCTCTTGTTCTTTGAAAAAAAACTGAGTTTGGAACATTCTCCCCCACAGCAGGTTCTCACAGTCTCATAATTTGGTAAAACATGTATTATGATGGAGTAATCCTGGCCACAATACAACTTCAGTAAATTTAAAATAATTGAATTCATACAAAGTGCATTCATTAATCACGTAGAAACAAATCAGAAATCAACAACAGATGTATTTTTAAATATATTCCTCAATTACTCATGGAACAAATAAAATCTTAAATGGTTTAAAAATTATGTAGTGTTGAATAAAATAAAAATAATGATTATAAACATGTATGGGAAATGGGGGAAGTATTATCAATAGAGACATTTACGGTGCTAAATATTTACACAGAACATGTGAAAATCTGCAAATCAATAGTCTAGAGCCAATATTCCATGACAAAACCTAAAACAGCTGGGTTGTGGTGAAGCACTCATTTAATTCCAACACTTGGGAGGTGGAGGCAGGTGTATCTTTGAGTTCGAAGCTAGCCTGATCTACAAAGAGAGTTCTAGGACTGCCCGGGCTACACAGAGAAGTGTGTGTGTGTGTGTGTGTGTGTGTGTATGACAAACAATAGGTAAGTAGAAGAAAGGAAATACTAAGTAGCAGAAATCAATGAATTTGAAAACTGAAAAACAAGAGATAAAAGTCCATGGAATGAAAACGGGATTAAAAACATCAATGGGATTGGCAGATCTCTAATAAGACTTACAAAAGAAAATGAAAAGCCAAAGATAACCAGGCTAATTGGCACCTGAAATTAAACAAGGGATGTTATGATCACTGTTAAAATTAAAAGTTGGAATAGTCCAACTCATGACAATTGTGCTTGCATCACAAGCATCATAGCAAATCCAGAATGAAATAAGAGACTTCCACAGCATATTACCTAAGACTAGTAAATAAATGGAATTAAGAATGTAAAGCCCAAAAAGAGCAGTCTTCAGGTCCAGAAGATTTCACTAGGGAAGTCTTCCAAATGCATAAAATCCTCAGGGACATGCAGAATATGGCATTTAAATTTTTTTAATTATTTTAAGGATTCATTGACAATGAGACAGGTTAACTCCTGGCAACACCCAGCCTACCTCAAAGAAGATGATGAGCATCAAAGAATCTCCTTATAGAGATAGCTTCAAATATGGCAAGCAAGCCACTGGGGAAAATGTCCTCCTTTCTACCACAGACAAAATTCTGCCTAAAAAAGGGGCAAGCTTGGATGCAGGCAGACTTGATGGCCAAAATCTGCTGAGACAGGGTAAGCAAGTCCTCAATAGTTCTGGCCTCACAAATATGTCTGTTACAAGTATACTGGACCAGAAGGCTGAAGAAGAAGCTTCAACATAATAGAGAGTTTTGGGTGATTATTCAGGTAGCAAACTGTCTCTGTTATCTTCTCATTTGGAAAGCTACCTACCTGCACTCCCAGCATACTCAGGTAATCAAGTTTATTCCTTCTCAAGTCTCTGATAGAGTTGAAGACCAGGTAGCTTAGTTTTACAATGAAGCTTAGTTGTTTAGGGGTTAAGATATTTTTAGGTCTAGATAGATGTTTTAAGTTGATAATGACAATATATGATGGACATTGATTTACATTCAAATTTTAGATGCACCAAGATAAGAAAGATGCTTTCTTTGAGGCTGCCAAATACAAATAGCCAAAACAGTAATTCCTGGTTGTGTCACGATTCTTCCTGCTGTAGGTAGTTTACTGTATATATGTGTAATAATATTTGTAAAAAATAAAAAATATTTTTTTAAAAAAAGAAAAGAAAAAAGTGTTAATGTCAATTTTACGTATTTTCCTCCCAAAAATCTAAAAAAAAAGAAATTTATTTTAATGAAGCTATTAAAATCAGTCAGATGTGATACAGGAAAAGATGAACCAATATCATTGAGGAAGACACATTGGAAAGTCCTTAGAATTTTGCAATATATAAAAGAGATTTACCATGGTGAAGTATGGTTTTTTTTGCAGGTTTTCAATGTTAGCAAATATCTTATAACTAAAGGAACGCTCTATATTGATAAGCAACTGGGTGGGGGGTATTTACAATAATAATACCATCTGGTGGGAGAAAGGACTTGACCAACTTAATAGCCACTTTTTAAAAAGCCCCCCCAATATCATTGACTCGCTAAAACATCTTGTTATATTTAATTATGAAGGACCGTCTGGTTTCCGAGAAACAAGGCAAAGATACCTGCTGTCACCACTTTCATTCAAAATAAGGGTTAAACCCATACTGTGAAGCAACAAAGGGGAACAAAATCAAACAAATTAGAAAAAAAAAGGAAGACTGCCCGTCCATTGTTTTGCCTGCATATAGATCTATACCATGGATTCTAAGGAACCTAAAAGAAAATTCTTAGAAATAGCACATTTAGCAAAATCACTGGATCTTTTACCTCTTTTACATCTGTCTGTCTCTGTGTTATACTTAATCCTGGTTGTCTGTCTGTTTGACTATGTCTGTAATAAATTAAAACCCGAGCTGGTGAACACTTCTGAAAGGGATTTTCTTAATCAGATTATTTAAAGCAGGAAGACACACCCTAAGTTTGGATGGCACCTTCTGAGAAAAGGATATGGACGAAGAAGCTTTGCATTGTGCCTGCTGGTCCTCACTCTTACTGGCAACTTTGTCCCGCTGATGCAGCACTCCTTTACCTGTGTGAATACTAACTTCTTCAGGTTCCAACATAATCTGAAGATGAGCAACTTTCCAGGAATCTTCTAGAATCCCAGTGCCTGCTGGGGGATACTGGCATCATGGAGTAAGCATCTATTGGATTCTGAGCCTTTCATTTTGAGACAGCAATTGTTGTGCTACCTGGACAACATCCTGTAAGCTAACCTACTAAATCTCATCAGCGCGCACGCACACACACACACACACACACACACACACACACACACACACACACACACACACACACACACACACACACACACACACACACACACACACACACACACACACACACACACATACACACACACACACACACACACAGAGTACATTCATTCTATCAGTTTTGCTCCTTAGAGAGCATTTAAAATAGATGGGGGGGGGGGAGGAATGGGAGGATACAAGGGATGGGATAAACATTGAGATGTAACAAGAATAAATTAATAAAAAAAAAAAAAAAAAAAAAGGACGAGGGAGCAAAAAAAATAAAATAAAATAAAATAAAATAAAATAAAATAGATGATCTGGATGTGTCGATGAAGGACTAGCCCGTTCTGAGGCAAAGTACACATAGCCCTGAGGACGGTAGGCTGGCTTCTGTCAGTTAGAGCAGGAGTCTTCTCCAAATGGCATTTTTACTGTCCACTCAAAAAAGGTCTAGGTTTCAAAATAGGGATTCATGGGGTGGGACTTCCACTGGAGGAAGAAAACTTATGGGAGGCCTCTGACAAAGATTTAGACACTGGGATGGGAGGCCTTTACACAGCCATGAGATAGGATTAACTAACCAGCTCATGCCAGATGGTGCTCACTGTGCCGTTTCTCTGCAATACGCCAGCCCACAGCCTATATTCATATTCAATGAAACTGTTTTGAAAGTCTGTAGCTTAGTGTCTAAGGGTATAGAGTTCATTTTTACACCCTCTAGCACATCAACCTTGTATAATACAGAGGCACAAAGACGGTAGAACTATCTTTATGCATCAATGCAGTAACCTCATAAACATCATGACAAAGAGACAGCTGTGCCACTGTAGTCTCATAGAAAGTCCAGACGGAAGAACACAGAGCCCTGTCTCATTCAGCACAACCTGAAGCCAACAGCCAACAAGGACACGGGCAAGTTAGAGAAGAATATAATTCCCTGGGGTCAAGGCTACTCTGTGAGCCTATAGCTTTCACTGCTGGCATATTTCATAGTCATTGGTTGTTGAGGCTAGAACATTTGGATTTAACTAAGTTAAGAGAAAGGTCATTTTCTCATTTTCAATAACACATAATGTTTTTTATTAGAAGCTTGAAACAGCAGGGTTCTTCTCTGCTTCTCCTCCATTCCTTTGAAGTCTTATTCACAATTAGCTTCCCATAGCCCCCCTTCCACCATTACTCACCAGGCTAGTCTATTTGTGCTACACATGGCACCTTCTAAACTTCTACTGGTTTTACCAGGCTTAGTGACATTTGGTTATTTTTAGTCCATATTGGTAATCTTTGATGAATATAAATTCTCCCTTAGTATTTTTAACTAGTCCCAAATTAGTCTGTTATAAAAGTTCTCAATCATTTATGTATGGATCTGTAAACATGTATAAAATTAGTGGGTGAAATTGATCCAAGAGTTTGATCCATTGATCCATACATAGAAATATTAGTATTTTCATTTGGACTAATTTCTAATAGAAAATTAGCATTTCCTTATATTACTACAAACAGCAGATTACAGTGACATAAACAGTCCACAGATACAACTGTAATATTGCTCTTGTTGCAATGGAAATCTCAAATGTGATGATTATTTTTGATTAAAATAGTGTCTGTTGTTAGATCTAATATTCTATCAAATATTTAAAAATAAGTACACATATCACAAATATTAGAAAACATTTTAATAACACATTAAGTATAATTTGTTTTCTTTGTAACTTTGTGTTTTTACTCAGAAAGACACTATGAGGAGGGATAAACAAGCTTAATTAAACTGTTTAAGGAAAAGTATCACAAAGGAGATTAAAATTATTGGAACAGGAAAAGTATCTGTACCACATACTAAAAATACTAAAAACAACTTAAATGTCCAAAAAAGGAATATTAGTGAAGCAATTGTATGTATTTACTGTAGAACAGTATGCACACACTAACTGTAATGCTGTAGAATATCTTAAGAAATTTTATGAAAAGATAAATTTATCATGTATTTCATAAAAGAAAATGTAGGACCCAGGTTGTTTTCTATAAACCAAATAAATACCCACATTTGCAATATAAGACATACAAATGGATTTCAATACACACAAAATGCTAATGATCTTTATTATAGATGATAGAATAATAAATAATCTGTTTATTCCATCTGCAAAAAAGATAAACAAAATTATTATTATTATTATTACTAATAATAACAATAAAAGAATAAAATCCAAAGGGCTCTATAATTCTTAACTTGTCGTCTATGTGTTCATTTATTAATAAAAATATCAATTCAATGGTCATTGCTATAACCTGAATTACTGCTATCTGTGCAATAGATGATCATGATGAAAGAAAATCTAATGGCTTTGTACAAATTATTTAGCAATTGAGCCAGTAAAGTGTTTTAGTTAAGCATCAATTATCAACTGTCTAGGCTATGATACTCAAAGTCAGTTCTCTAGTTAGTGCAAGATATTTACTCCTTTCAAAGCTGTTTCTCTCTAATCAATAGTAATTTTCTCCTCATAAAGAGGCTATGTTTTGTTCAGCTGATTTGATCTTGTTTTCTTAGTGTCTTGTGACAAAGGAAAACTAGATTTAGATCTCCTCATCTTTTAAAAATAAGCATGTTTTATAAAAATGCTTTTCTGAATTTTTATTCAAATAAATAAAAAGTTCTCTATAGTTGAGTCATACTTTAGAACTTGGATAATTCTGAATCATATCATCACCAGAGAAAATGTTTGCTATCTTTCCCTTTTATATCTATTAGAAAATCCAAAACACTACTGGCTCATCATAGCTTGTATATGCTAAAAACATCAGCTGGAGAAATTTATGAGATTTTTAAGAATTTTAAGTGAACATATTGTAACTTTAAAATATAACTTCTAAAATTAGACATTCATTTAATATGCAAGCTGTGTCTATAAAGCAATTGCTCTGATATTCTTGCTTTGTTCATGAAAGCTCCATCCACATTTACATAAGAAATGAACATTATCCCCTCTGATTAGTGTCCTTAGGAGACCCAAGACTAGATTTCTTTCTTAAAAATTAAGTTTACATCCCAATCTAAGCCCTTCCCTCCTCTCCTCAAGGTCCCACCCTCCTGCCCTTTTTCCTCTTTCCCCCTCCCCCTTTTCCTCAGAAAAGGGAGTCTCCTCCCCACCAATATACCACATACCTCAAGTCACATTATCAGGACTAAGCACTTCGGTATTCTCATCCACTAAGGCCCTGCAAGGCAGCCCAGCTAGGGGGAAGTGATCCAAAAGCAGGGAACAGAGTCCATACCAGAGACAAACCCACTCCACTTTCTAGGGGACCCTCATGAAGACCAAGCTGCCCATCAGCTACATATGTTTAGGGGGCCTAGGTCCAGTCCATGCATGGGTCCTTGGTTGGTGTTTCAGTCTTGGTAAACTCCATTGGCCTAGTTAGCTGACTTTGTTGGTCTTCTTGTGGAGTTCCTTCCTGCTCTGGCTCCTTCTTTTCTTCTCCCCACACTTTGACAAGATATTCCAAGCTCAGCCTAATGTTTGGCTGTGGGTCTCAGGATCTGATGTGATCTGCTGCTAGGCGGAGCTTCTCAGAGGACAGTTACACTAGGCTCCTGTCTGCAAACACAGTAGAGCATCATAAATAATGTCAGGGATTGGCTTTTTTCCATGGGGTGGGTCTCAGGCTGCACCCTCAATCTTTGCTCCATCTTTATCCATGCAAATCTTGTAGACAGGGTAAATTTTGGGTCAAAAGTTTTGTGGGTAGGTTGATGTCCATCTCTGCCCATTGGAAGTCCTACCTGGCTAGGAGGTGGCCATGTCCCCCGCTGCTAGGAGTCTCAGCTAGACTCATCCCCATATCCTCTATGGAGCCTACCCTGTCATTGATCTCCAACTTGTCCGATAGGCCCTCTGCCACCTTGATTTCCCTTTCTTCCAGCCCTCTCACTTTCTACCCCAGCTCTCCCCCATATGCCTTTTCTGAGAACAATTTTAAGACTTCTCTGAGAGCTCAGAGTATACCATTTTATGTTCAGCAATTTCCTGGAAAGTTGCCATGTTTGTTCCTTAGATTTGACGGGCATCAATAGCTAAAAGTAATCCATAGTGGGAGTAGGACCCTGCTGAACAAGAGAGAAAGAAGTTGGTGGGACAGAAGAATTAGTGGATGCAGTGTGACCCTCCACTAGAGATGATGCTGAAAATATTCAACAATACAAGGTAGGACCCAGGCAGTCAAAATAGGAGGCAATGGAGGATCTTGACCAAGATTTAGGCATTAACACTTCAATATCTTTATTGTGGGCCATTAGGTATCTGGGTATCCAGAGAAACTGTGGCAGTAGGAGAAAGTACTTGGAGTTTGTAAGATGTAGGATTCATCAAGCAAGAGGGTAAATTTGTGTTAATAAAAGATAAGTATCAGCCCTTCTAAAGGGCAGAGAAGCCATCGCTGTTGTGTGGGGCTCTTGAGTGGCCCATGCAAGAATTGTTTGAAGATGTTGAGGGCAACAATTGTCAAACTGGAATTAACATGCAGGAGGCCAGGCAGACTGCTTTGAAAAATGATTCTCATCTACTTATTTCCTGATTAATTAGTAATCAACTCCATGCTTTTTCCACTTTACTGCCCTAGAACTAAATATAGTATTTGGCCTATAACGGTTGTTTTAAATTTTTTGAGTAACAGATGGAGACATTACAGAAAATTACAACCAATCCAAACGCAGAGTTGTGGAGCATGGAGTACATCTACAAAAATGACTTTGACATCTAAGACTTGGGGAATATTACAGTGGAGGGGGTAGAAAGACTAAGTGTAGAGCCAGGTGTTTGAGTGAAGATTGGAGCCTGAATGAAGATCTTGGATTTTGCTGTGAGACCCTGTCTCCTAGTGAACTCTGAAGTGACACCCATAAACTCTGATCAGCATGACTGCCTAAAGATGAGCTGAGCAAAGACAGAAAAATGTATACATGTCACAATAAATGGGAGAAAGTGGCCAACTAAGGAATGTTAAGAGTGGAAGAAATAGTCTTCCCTAGGATAGAGCATATTAATTGGTTATCCAACATCACATGGCCATCTCTGAAAACATCCATACAAGTAACATTATACAGACTGAGTTGCTTATATTTAGAAATTAATATGTTTATACATAATGAAAAGAGGCCATGTATTTGAAAGAGACCAGGAAGGGTATATGGGAAAAATGAGAAGCAAATGACATAATTATATTAGAATCTCAAAGGTAAAAGAAGAAATTAAAGAGAAAATTCTTGATGAATGGAATTTTTTAAAGATTCAAGGGAAAAGCTCATCTTTTAAGATTTTTTAAATTTTCAGTCTTTAGACCAATAAACTCTTTTATTCTATCAAAGACAATTATTACAATGTCTTAACAGTGAAATCCAGAAATATTTATTCCTGACTCAGAATATTTTGGGTAGTTACCTGCTTCTCTGGAAAGCTGTGCCTTTCAATGCTCTTTTAATTATTACATGACTTTAAAAAGCCACAAGTAGATGTGAATCTGCTTCAAGCTCCTTGAAGTTTTTGGTATTTCTAGTCCAAAAAACCATTTATATTAATAGGTTGAACTTGAGGCCTCCCTGAGACTGGGGCTTCTATGTTGTGGATACCAACAACCCCTTTTAAAAAGTCATGGAAATTGAGCCACAGAAGCGTTGAGCAGTTTCCCAAATTTAGAGTGCCCATAAGTGATGAAAGCAGGTTTTGAATGCAGGTAAATTGATGTTTCTTAACAGTATAAAGGATACAAGAAGAAAGTGCCAGTTTATATCTTCCATCATCAACAGAGTAGATGCTGAATGATTTCCTGTGTATCTTACAGCTTCCGTGGCGTGACTCTCAGAGGTCAAGTGTGAAAAGGAAGATTTGCCGGAGTACCCATACTGCAGATATTACTGAATATGTGGGATGGCCCAGACACTGATCCATGCTCTGAGAGGACAGATAAGGCTTCCAGCAGCCTCTTTTGTTGATAAGCATAACACATAGAAGTGTGTTCAAGTTTCCTAGCTTCCCTTTCCAATTGACTCAAATGGTGATGACTTTCACTCTACCATGTTCCGACTTTTCAAGCCTGAGCTTGAGTTTCAAGCCTGAACAGCAGTCACTTTGATAAGATGTAAATTAGACTCTCTAAAGGAGAAGGGGACACACACTGTTTTCATTCTTGATTATTCTGGAGGAGTACTTGTCAGCCTTTGACAGTCTCTCCAATAGGTAACAGAAAGAAGAAAGGAGATGGCAGTTAGGCCTTTGGAGCGCAGGTGTGGGAGGAGCATAAAGGTATGCAGCCTAGTACCTATAACTACCATGCTGGTATTCAGAGCTGTAGCCCACCAAGCTAATTGTTTCATGTATAAACTTTGTGTTTCAAAAGCGTATCATGGTCTATAGTAGTGTCATTTGTTATAATTAGGAATACTAGTAGCATTAATTAAACTTTGTACCTCTATAAAAGGGATTATTATACTTAAAAAGAAGTTACTGAACAAGGAAGGAGATGTCTATCAAAGAACCAAGGCTGGGAATAGCAAATTACAACAAAGGCCCAAACAAAGTGAGAGATAACAATACTTACCTTTTCCCAGTAAGATTATGTAACCTATGCTGAAAATTTAGTCAGCTGTAGTTGGAATTAGTGACGCCACTCCATGCATGTTCTATTAAGATGCAAAGGTAAAAATAGGCATTATCTAAAAACAACTATAAAAGAAATAGTTCCATTTCCCTTTCTCTAAAAACAAAAATTCTGAATATTTTAAGGCACCCTAATGGTTTCATTTAGTTAGTTTGTTTTGTTTTGTCTTTCTGAGACATTAATGTCATGGTGTAGCCCACACTACTTACTTACCTCTGCCTCCGTTGGCTAAGATTACAGGTATATGCCACTATGCTTGACTTGATTAGTCAATTTCAATTTACTTTCCTTATTGTATAGTGTGAGTTCTCAAGTCTCATTTTTTATGTAAAGTGAAATATAGATTTTTAAATATAAACAAACAAACCAAAATATATCTAAAGAGTTGATTCACTTTATTTTACAACTTATTTGGAGATAAATTATATTGGAAAATACATCCAGTTGTATTTGCTTCAGTGTGATTAGTTGAGTCTTACCAGTTTACTAGATAAAAAAAAAAATGAAGCATTTCACTCTTCTATTGAAGAGGTACATACGCCAAATTTTTTCTTCTAAAATTTTTTCTTAAGATGTATTTATTTTTTAGTCTTTCTGATTCTGGGTTAACTCACTCATTATGATCATTTCTACTTCAATCCATTTGTCCACAAATTTTGGGAATTTCTTGTTTTTTATTGCTGAGTATTATTCCATAGTGTAAATGTACCATAGTTTCTTTATCCATTCTTCTACTGAGAGATGCTTAGGCTGTTTCCATGTTCTGGCTATTATGAATAAGGCTGCTATGAACATGGTTGAGCATATGTCCTTGCTGTGTGTTGGAGCATCTTCTGGGTATATTCCAAGGAGTGGAATAGCTGAATCTTGAGGAAGCCCTATTACCTCACACATATATATATATATATATTTTTTTATGTGTATGAATGCTTTGCCTGAATGAATTTGTACATCTCCTGCTTGCAGTGGCTGTGCAGACCAGAAGAGAGTGTTGGATTCCTTGGAAGTGGAGTTACAGATGGCTGTGGGCCACCATTTGGTTCCTTTGGGATTGAGCCTGTGTCCTCAGGAAAAGCATCCAGTGTTGTTAACTCTTCAGCCATCTCTCCAGATGGCAGAACTTTTCGTTATGTTTGTCACAGCACAGGGGCCAAGTGTAGGAGTTCTTTAACTTTAAACATAAACACTTGAGTCTTTCTAAAGAACAGAAGAGATATGGTGGGTCTATATTCAATGAGTGAAAACTATAGCTTAATCTTTAACTTTAAAGGCACTATCACCCTCCCCAACTTTTGCTCAAGAGTAAACATGCTAACTACACTATAGCAATGTAACATGTGAGAATAAAATAGTAGTTCTCATTAAAGGTGCAACAATAAACCTTTTCTGTGTTATCAGTCAGTTAAACACTATGCTGAAAACGTAACAAATTTAGACTCAGGAATCCCGTAGGTTGTGCAAAATGGGCTCTATAAAACACAGGCTTTGGAGAAATTATTGTATATCCTGCAAAACAACTTTAGGTCATAAAAGTGCAATTCACTGGCCCTTAGACATAAATGTCTCCACAGGTCCTGGGATGATGTCTTCTTGTTCGACAGCCTCACTCCACCACGTATGAGTCTCTTCGCTCTGTGTGGTTTTTCCCTCAGGGATCATTGTTGGGTTTTATAATGATTCGTTTGTGTATGAAAAAGGAAAGCTCAAGACTATAATTTTATGCATACTTAGAAAAATACACATAAAGAAAATTCAGTAGCGTGAAGAGTAATCTCCTAGAGCCTGCTGAGACCAACAGTGTACCTGTGATAAAGACACTGGTGAATGTGTCTGTTCATCTCTTCAGGGGGCAATCACAGGGAGAGCTTTGTTTCCCTGCAGATTACAGAGCTCTGATCTTCTGTTCTTAGAAATAGCGTGAGCAGAGGAGCACAGGGCAGCCCTTATAGCAGATGAAATATAATGATGAAAACAAGAAAGGATCAGGGCAGGGTTATTGTAAGGTTGAACCAAAACTAATAGGGATACTTATAAATAAAGACCTGGCTGAAGGATGAATTGGGGCAAGTAAAGTCCACAATCAAAGCCAGGTGATGCATGGATGGGATAGAGGCCAGAGAGGGTCTGTGTCAGCAAACAGGGTAACCTGACAGAGACAACCCTAGGGGCTAACCAGTGTCTTCATCTCAAATAGCACAGTAGCCTGGAGAAGAAAATTATAGGTTTAAAGTTTTGATCAGCCCTTCAGTCCTATAGGACCCAGAGCCAATTATTAACTGGCTATGAGCCCCATTTGGCTCACCTGTGAGAGGGCAAGCAATAATATAACACCTTACGTTTAAAAAAAAAAAAAAAAAACCACGTGCAGCAGTCAGCACATAGAAGCAGTTCAGTGAACGTTAGCTTTCGCTATTTTCCTGTCAATAGTCAGGCCAACCTTGATATTCTGTTGAAAAGCTACTGAAACTGTGACCTACTCCTCCCAAGCATACTTATGATTTAGGAAAAAAGAATAGTAACTTCTCATACTCTTTTTCCTTAGGTAAAATAAATTAAGATGTTTTCTATATTTTGATTTGTACTCATCCTTGTATTACTTTATACACAAAACCACTGCTATCAAAAACAATACAAAAATTGAGATCTGTGAATTTTTTTAGGACAGAGAAAGGAGAAACACAGGAGGAACTTATGTTTCTTTTAGAACAGAAAATTATTTCAAAACTATGAAAGAGAAACCCATGGAAGATTGAATAGAATGAGAGAGATGACAAGGGAGCAATCTCTGAATTATAACTAGCTCAGACACCTGTTTTGAACCTACCTAAATGACAACTATGATATTGCAAACCATGTGCAAGCCATGTGCAAGCCATGTGCACATCCAGAGATTCAGACTGGAAAATACAGGTTCAGAAATCATGTGGAAAGTGTCAATGTGTGTGAACATAAAGAGAAACTCTACGGAAAGGAAGGTTAATCTTTCTCTCAGTCTGAAGCTTTGCTCTCTCAAGCAGTGATCTTTCTTAACTGAGGTTATACAACAGCTTTCTAAGTAATCTTCTTCATTCTATTTGTGTATAAATATACTCCATTCTTCACACAGCCCGTGCTGAGTTTTATAAATTACAAAAGGTATATCACTTTCTGATTCTGTTATAAAACATAGAACAAATTCAAAACCCCACCACGGCTTGTAAGACCCCTTATTAAATAGGCATCCATTCCTTTTCATCCCACCCCATAACTCTAACTTTTTAATAGAATTATACTACACTGGCCTCAGCTGGTTCTTGCTGCCGTGGTTTCTATAAACATGATTTTTTTTCTTCTTACATCTACTCTCAGTACTCATTGTTGATCAGGAAGATTTCTACTTGTCCCAAATCCCCTAATAAATTGTTGACACAGTGAGACTCCTACAATTAACCTAAATTTTTAAAGGTCATTTACCTTATTATAAATTTATTATTTAAATTTGCAAATGAAAAAGGCACATAGAAATTAACCAGACCCAAAGTCTACGCATACCATTTAAGTGCTATACAGTTAGGAACACCAGGGATGGAAGCTTTGCAGTTTCACACTGGGTTTCACACCTTTACTATAAATATATTTTTAACGCATTTATCATTATCCACCACCAAAACTTAAAATATCTTTGATATTTGTCTGCAAGCCTCTTATCACTTTTCTTTTATTAAACATGAGCTTCCAAATAAAGCATTCTGCTGCCATAACGTTAGCTTCCACTGAGCATCTGAAAACTCCAAGTGGATAATTACTAAACCAACCCAGATGAGAAAGGAAAATGAGCTTTTGCAAACATATTTCTAAAAAGATGAACAACTCAGCAAAAAGCCTTCAAGAGTTGAAAATTGATTGACAGTTTTTATCTGGTCACTTTTGTCTGTAACTGAGGTCCTAGCCTATTTTACTGGCTGGGACCTTTTTAATCACTTTACATAAAGAGTCTTGGGGAACTGAGAAGAGGCAGTTCTCCACACAAACACTTATTGGGACCTATAGGTCACTCTGCTGTGTGCTCTATGGCTCGATTACTGGGATAGTCACTCTAGCTACAACAGACCAGAACGTTCATGAAAATTAGAATTCATTCCATACAAACACAGGCCTTCTCAGGCAGGCATGATGAGGAATGCCGATAATTCCGGCCTTCAAGAAGTGTCAGAGGATCAGGAGTTCAGGGTCATCATAAGCTGTATAGAAAGTTTGGACTGCCTAGGCCATTGAGAGCCTGACTCGACAAGCATATATTTAATGTCATAGTGACCTTGAGGTTGGAAAGAGTGAGTCACCGACGTTGTACATTGAAAACCTGACAGAAATATGTTATCTGTTTAGGAGTTTTACACATTTATATTTAAAAATCAGGACCACTACTCCTTTTCACCATGTGAACCTAAGTCCTCTTCAAGCTCCAATCAAGCTTGCTTTAAAAAATAACTAAATACTTTGAGTTTCTGTGGGTATTCAGAAAACTGGCTGTTTCAAACACGACTTTTAAGTAAACAAATGGTCTGACAAATAGAACTTTCTATTCAAGCACTGATGCCACAACAAAATGTTGCTTCTCTATGAATTTTATAGAATCTGTCAGCAAAGACAGTTCAGGACACTGGAGTTTGCTTCATTTGATAGTTTTCCAAAGCTGAAGACACCTGGCCAGCCTGTAAAGCAGATTCCAGAGCACTGTTCTGTGTGACTCTGTTACTATGTACTGTAGTATACTGGGGATCAATGTACCTCAATATACTAACTTACTACTGAGTCCCGCCAGAGTCAAACGGCAACCTGAGTCAGTCCACAATGCTGGCATTCTTAAACATTATTACCAGATGTGATTTGAGCATTGCCAGAGAGGGGAAACTGTTTATACAATTTAAATTTTATCAAAAAAAAAAAAATCTGGTTGTCAAAAGCTTTTGTGTACACTAAGCTGAAGTGGATCTGCCACGAATAGGTATTGCTGTCAAACATAACAAGGAATACTGCCTTAAAATGTTCTTAATTTCATATGGCTTCCAGTTTGCCCACAAGTCTTTCCTTGTGCAGGTGAATAGCTGGTTTCTACAAACTGTCATCCACGGCATCCCCACATCCCTGCCACATCATCCAGACATGGTTTCCAGAGCTTTCCACTCATTCACTGCCATAACTAGAGTCCTTCAGCCAGTTATAAGTCACTTGACCCTGCTTAGAAATGGGTGTGGTGGGCTGCTAAAAGCCAAGTCTCCACACTATCCTAGTAGCTTTCAAATGCTGGTATGCCAAATAGCATTCTATGAGAAAATAGTCACCAATCTGTGGCAAAATGAGGGAAAAATTAAAAGTGATGTGGCTACGTTTATTCCAGCTAAGAGACGTGTAGTTTATTCCTGTACTAACCTATGTCTAATTGCTTCTTACAATCAAATTTCTTTCTTAAAAATATACTATATAGATGGCAGCTGCTTTATATGTTTGATGTAACAAAAACTGGCAATTTTGTGTTGATGAAACCTATTGCTTTTAAAATTGCATTAGCCTTTGAAGATTAAAATTGGTAACCATTACCCCATTCTCCAGTCTGGTGGATCATTGCCCCCCAAATATTTATGCCATTATTGAATTAGTGTGTACGTTTTGCCTAGCACATTAGTACAATAGCTCACAAGGCCCACTGTTTGGTAGAACCATTCATGACTTTTCTCCTTTCACAGACTGCATAGCATATGGAAACTGACCCACTGGAAGGCATTTGCAGGTCTATTCTACCTGTGTTTCTCTGTGTCCTACAACCGAAGTGAAAGGTGTTTTCATCAATAGGATCTTAACATCTAGTTAAAGTGGGCAACCAAGAGCATTGACAATTGTCTACGCTGGTTCTGGGGTCTCTGGGTCCTTCCTGACAAACAACTCATAGGGAAGTGTGGTAGTTTGACTAGGCATGGCCTCCATAGACTCGTGTGTTTGAATGCTTGACCATAGGGAGAGGCACTATTAGGAGATGTGGCCTTGTTGGAATAGATGTGGTTTTATTGGAAGAGGTATATCACTAGGGGATGGCTAAAGCCAGTTCACTCCCTGCTGTGTTCCCATGCTTCCTAGAACTTTCATCTCCTTCTCCAGCACCTTGTCTTCCTGCACACTGCCATGCTTCCCACCATGATGATAATGGACTAAACTTCTGAAACTGTAAGCCAGCTCCAATTAAATATTGTCCTTTCTAAGAGTTGCCATGGTCATAATGTCTCTTCACAGCAATAAAACCATAACTAAGACAGAAGGTAACTCACACCTGGCAACAGAATTTTTAATAGGAGGATTCTAGGAACAGCATTAACTACCCATTCAGGGCACCTCTCTATTCACTTTCTATAAATTCTAAAATTTGCTGACTAAATACATGTACTGATGGTTTCCTTTTTAAAACCAAAAATCACTATTAAGATTTCTAGCCAGTAGTATTCAAATTCTACTATTCATTTCCTGTAAGAGTCAGAATACGTTATGATGTGCTATTGTAGTAAAATTCAGTACCTTAATTCACAGTTGCTATTTGTGTCCAATGTACCTTTCTTGTTCTTTTGATTCATGACACATCAATCCCAATGCCAAATTGAGTAGGTAACATCTCTCTGTAATATGTTGTTGGTCTTATGGCAGAGAAACATGATGTAGGTTCTACAAGGAAGTGGCTTCTGTTAGAATGTCACCCCTCACATTCAACTGGCCACAGCAAGACACATGGCCAAGCCTGACGCTAATGAGATCAGAAATATCTTCCTCTATCACAGGACCCTATTAACAGTTCCTTAAGACTGTTCATGATTCATGGATAGCCACATGATACTGTGTTGTCCCTTGATAATGGAAATTGAATCTGTGTCCTCTGAAAGAACAGAGAGTGTTCTTAACCATAAGGGAGTGCAGAGAGAAGTAAGGATGGGGATCAGAACTGGGGAGAGTGGGGGCAGGAGGACAGAAGGCCTGTAAAGAAAAGAGAAACGGTGGGTGGGAGCATCCCTGTGACAAGCTGGAGACCTAAGTCAGAACAGACCTCTGAGAGGAGAGGGGAACTCTAGTTGAGACTCCTAGTAGCAGGGGCCATGGAGACTGAAGAGGACACCCTCTAACTAGACAAGACCCCTAGTAGAGGGAGAAGAACACCAACCCACCCATAAAAACTTTGATCCAAAACTTACCCTGCCTACAAGATGAACAGGGATAAAGACAGAACAGATAGAATAGAGATCAAGGGAATGTCCAGCTAATGCCTGGCACAACCCTACACCCACCCTATAGAAGAAAGCCAACCCCTGTCAATATTAATGATACTATACTATGCTTGCAGACAGCAAAGTTGTCCTCTGAGAGGCTCTACTCAACAGCCAAACATTGAGTGAAGCAGAGGGAGTCTAGTGGAAATGGCGTTGGGGGTGGGGGGTGGGGTGGGGGGTAAAAGGGCCTAGAGGTGACAAAAGCTCCACAAAAATAGCAACAGAGCCAACTAACCAAGGCCTACAGGGGCCTGTTGAATCTGAAGCACCAACCAAGGACCATGCCTGCCTGGATTAGACCTAGGTCCTCTATATAGATGTAGCCAATGGGCAGCTCAGGTTTCATGTGGGTACTCTAGTAATGGAAGCAGGAGCTGTCTCTGACATGGATTTTGTTGCCTGCTTTATGACCATTTCTCACTGATGAGACTGTCTTGACAGGCCACAGGGAAAAAGGACAAACTCAGTCCTGATGTAACTGAATGAGCTGGGGTGGTGGGAGCTCCCTTTTCCAAGAAATAGGGGAGGGGGGAGGAGGAAGAGAGGGAGCTAAAACCAGGATGTAATGTGAATAAATTAATTAATTAAAATTTTCATTCTGAAAAGGGAAAAATATTTTAAACCTCAATATGACTTATCACAACTCTTATGAAATTTTGATATATATCCTCCTTTTATTTGAATTCTTCTATTCAACAAAATTTGACAAAACAATATGATGTTTCTATGATCATGTCACTGTGAATGTTCACCAATTAAAATGTAATTTCTCCAGGCATAAGCATCTGAATACGTTTAAAATAATTAAGTTATTGTTAGCATCTCTTAGCACAGATGTAAATGACATCTCAAAGCATTGATCTCTCAATTGGCAGCTTAACCATCACTATTCTTAGTATAGACAGAAGAAAAAAATCAAAGAGCATTGTTTTTCTTTTATCATTGTATCATAGTCTGAAGCAATGGACCTATAATTTTCATCGCTCCATTGTTCTCAAAATAGCTATAAAGATTGCCACTGCTGGCTGGATTTGTTAACCTCAGCGAAGCCATAACTTGAACTCTGTTGAAATTCTTATCCTGTTTCTAGTATTCTCCTTGTTGCATATTTTCTCATACATAACTTACATGGGTATATCCAGTATTATAAGGGAGGTGGCTTGTCTCTTTATGGTCTCTTTATTTTGCTTCCCTTGGAAATGTTTTTACCTGTAGTCAAGGATTTATACTTCAGTCCTTCTTATCACTATGCAATTATGTTTATTCGTCTTAAAGTTTATTTTGTAAACAAAACATCTCACCCACCAGCTGTTACTTGATATTCCTTTTTCCTATATCTCATCATTTATTTTCTAATAACATTATTTTAACAAACAATAAAACTGAGGCAATATAACATAAGATAAGATATTTGGAGATGAAATCTGACTCAACACTTTTACTTATGACTCATGAGAACAAGCATAGTGCTTTCTTTTTTTCTGTTACTCCCCAGGCTTAATGCATATTATCAAATTATACAATCACACAATTTGAAATAATGCCTGGTATACAAATATATCATGTGCTTGTTAATATATGGGCCGTATAATTAAAAGTACCTTGGGCCATGACTGATTTTTCTGATTCTTCTGGGATACAGAAGTTATAATTTCTAATAGTCTTGTAGAGTAGCACTGTTCATTCCAAAAACCATGGCTTTCAAAGCATGCTACAGCCCTCATCTGACTGAGAACAGTACGCTATTTCAGGAAAACATAAAGAATTTCAGTTTGAGGTGGTGGTAGGCTGAAAACACAAGTTGCCTTGCCTCCTTCCAGAGACTATGGGGGATGATAGATATTAAATAAATAAATCAATAAACCCTCAAAATGTATTGGGGACTTAAGAGCAAAGACACAAGAGATGGCTTCATGAAGTACTAGGAACAGAAAGCAGACAGAATCCTATGGAACCATGAAATGAAGCATGGGAGACAGCCAATATGAGAGCTGAACAGGACAAAGAAAAGATGGTGCCTAAGTTCCCAATGGAACTGGAGCAGGCAGCTGAATATGGAAAGCAGGATAGTAGGAGTGGTAGCTTATCCAAAGTTGTTCAGTAGAGCACTTATGCCTGTCGACACTGCTCTCTCCATGTTCGGCATAATCCAGGACTACCAGTGCAGGGTAAAAGGTTGCCCTGTATTCCCTTCCCTGTATAAAACAAGCCTGAGAATACTGAGTGAACTGACTGTGGAACATAATGTCTATTGATGGGAACTGCCATGCTCACTGCCCCAACCCATATCCTACAGATAACAAGCCCTCCCTGAACACAAGGGGTCTTTAAGGCAAGGGAGAAGCAACCTGGGATAAGAGCTCACATAAGCCACAAAAAACCCACCTCATATGTGTAAGTTGATGTAATCATGCTAAGTATTTACTCTAGAGCAAGAGCTGATAAGCATGGACCATCAGGTATCTGAGGAGTACAAGAAACATCACAGAGAAAGACAGAGAATAAAAACCAAGCATGAGACCCCAGAAAATATATTAGAAGTACAAAGAATCCAAGGATGTTCAAATTCTAAAATCCAATTTGGCTCACTGTGCCTTTAAAAAATAATACTGTAACCATAAAATCAAGAATATGAATCTATAAAGAAATTAGTTAGCTCATAAGAGAAATAATAGCTCTTAAAATTTTAGCACACACACACACACACAAAAAAAAAATTGGTAGAACTATAAAATGAAAATGGATCAGAAGGCCGAGTAGAAAAACAAACAATGAGGCTACAAAAGAGCCGAACTATCAGTCCACAAGGTTCAATGTCCAACTGACTGAAGTTCCACACAGAGAACAGAGCAAACAAAGACAGCAAACAATTTTATTTTTAAAGATGATGTCTCAGACCTGAAGGAAAACACAAACCTTCACAGAAAGGACCACTCAGTATTTACTTAGCAGAGTGAAAACAAAGAACCTCATATTAGGACAAATACTAACCAAATAATTATTGAACATAAGGATAAGTAAAAGTATTTCCAGCTACCCAAACAAAAGTGACAACTGCCAATACAGCCTTTCTAAGCAAATTCATTCCAGTGAAATTATTTGCAAATATGCTCCAAGAAAGTCAAGGGGGAAAAAACCCAACAAAAATGAAGATGGAGATGTCCAAAACAGTGGATAAATCCAAAAAGAAAAGGGAGAAGAAATCACAGTGTGATGGTTCTTACAGGACGTCAAAGAAACTGTTGGATTAATATGGGAAGTCCCAAGGTTGTCCATAAAATACATTTGCTTTTAATTGGGAAAATGAACACATATCTCAAACATTTTAGTGGCATAGTGAAGAAACTATGCTTTGTCCATTAGTAACTAAAAAGGAAAGAGAATTTGGAGCTGAGGGAGGTAGCTCAGCCACTCAAGTGCATGTTTGCAAACATGGGGACCAGAGTTTGATCACAGAAGCCTACACTAAAAAAGAAAGAAAGAAAAAGTCACGAGTGGTCCCAATGTGTACTCTGAGACCTGGGAAGGCAAAGACAGGCAATGACTGACTTACTGGTCAGTCACTCTAGCCTAACTTGGCAGGCTTCGTAGCTTGTCAAACAAACAAAAAATAAGATGAGCGGTTTCTAAAAATGACACTGGAGGTTGAACTTTGGCATCCACAAGGGTACACACAGATGTGCATGTACATTTATGCACACAAATGCACATGCACACAAAACAAGCTCATAATAAATCAATAAATAAATGTAATATGCTTTTATATAAGTGTAATTAGAAGACTGTTTAGCTTCAATGGTAATAATATTGTCTTCTGGGTAATCAGGGCTATAACATTGAGGGTCAGGATTGTAGCTTAGTTGCATAACATACTAGATTCATTCTCAGTACTTCTAAAAAAATTGTTCAAACACATAATTAAAATTATAATTCAGCACCCTATTTAAAGGCATATTGTTAGTATTTTATGCAGATTAAGAAAAGTTTTTAATTGGCTTTAGATTAAATCCATAAAGAATTTAATTATATTTACAGGCTAAAATTTAAATGTAAAAGAAAATGTACAGTGATGTATATTAAAGGGAAGATGAGAGATAGGTGAGGTAGAGAGAAAGATATAGGAAATATTAAAGCCATTTGAAATAGTATTCTTTCAAGAAAAATAAATAGGAGGGAACAGGGACAATTAACACAAAAGGCCATCTTAAAAGCCATATTGAAACCTACTATTGGCTTCCTAAAACATATACATATAAGAAAGGAATTCAAATGGAGCTGCAATGTCATGGTGGAGACAATGCTCTGACTAGCACTTATGCCACCAAGTGCCTGGAATAAGCTATATTTTGTTGAGTCTCCGGTCTGGCCAGAGGGTTCCCATAGACTACCCCCTCCAACACTACTAGCTATTGCCCAGACTATTGTTTATTCTCCATAACCTCATAGTAGGGTCCTATTGATGAAGACATAACTTATGTCAACTGAATACGCAGAATGCAAGCTGGTGCCCAACTACAAGTTTTGTATCTACTGTCCAGCATTCATGTTGCTGGATGCTACCAGAGGAGAAAAGTAACCATTAATATCACCCAGAGACACACCCTGTAACCTACAACAGCAAAAAAGTGTGTTGGTGTTTAAAGACAAATATTATGGGAGTAACCAACCACTTTCTTCTTGGATCTAAGGCCGACTTCATGAGATAGAATCCATATCTGAGACTGTTCAAGAGGCCAAGAACTTAAAACTAAATAGGTTATGGGTCTTAGAGGAAAACCTAATACTATTGCTCTGCTGTAGAAACATAGAAAAATTGATCCCTAATAACATATTGCTAAACTCATAGGTCAGAGCATCATCCAGACAGCATCAGAAAAGCTTCTCTTTGAAGTAGAGGTAATTAGCACAGAGACCTGCAACTGGACAATGTGCAGAGTGTGAGAGACTTTGAAGCATTTGTCGCTAAATGGGATACATTTGTCAAAACCCTCTCGGTAAGGCTAAGAGATCTACAAAGAAGATGTCGGAAGATTGGAAGATCCAGACACGGTGGATGATTCCAAAGAAAGTATCATCGAGACACAGCAGGACTGACACAAGTATGAATTGACAGAGACTGACAGCACGTGCAACGCTTGCACAGATTCTAGCCAGACAAAATCCCTGCACTGAGAAGAGGAAGTCGACACAAAGCCCCACTCTTAACCAAGAAGCTATTTACAATTAACACCTGCTTGGAAAGGGAAAGAAAAAAAAACAGTTTTATGCAAGTAAGTGTGGCTTGGTATATTAAATACACTCCAGGGCAGGCCTCAGCCACGAGTAGTTGGCCCAACACAAAATCGACTTCAGGTTTTTGTTTGCTCTTTGTTGTTTTAGTACTTTTTGTCTTACTGTTGGTTGGTTTGTTTATTTAGTTTGTTTTGATTTTTGTGATGGGGTGTCATTTTTTTTTTTCATTTAAGAAAGGGAAGGAGGGAGAGAGAAAATGTATGAAGGTGGGTAAGTAGGGAGCTAGGGATGATGTAGGGGGAGTTAGGGGAGAGGAAAGATTATGATCAAAAAATATGAAAACAGTTTAGATAAAATATGTCTTTAAAAGAATGATAAATAGAATATAGAGCTATTTAAAACAAAACATAATATCAAGCAGAAAGCAAAATTAATAACATAAGACATTGGGAATAAGAACAGAATCAAGTTGAATCATGTTTCAAGAAGTTAGATTCACAACATTCAGAGCAAAAAGCCATAAATGACATGAAAATTGGCTGAAATTAGCAACATAACGGATCACCATCAATCAGGTCAAGGCACTTGGCACCAACTATGACAATCTGAGTTTGATCTTTGGGACCCATGGGTGAAAATAAAGACCAATTCCCACCTCTAACTCCCATACAAGAATTCATAAACACACGCACACAAGCACATGTACATGTACAAAATAGATAAATAAATAAGACTGGTAGAGGGGAGATAGAGAATAGCAATATCTTACTCTATTTATTTAAAAAATACAGGAAGTTAAAATGATTTTGACTATGAATAAGATTTACAAAAGGGTATAAATTATATAAGGGGCACAGTGTAACCCAAACCAGGTTCTATGGGAGACAGAGAACAACTCCTGGTGGGAGAATGGCTCCTGGGAAACGAATCCTTTCCCAGAACCTCCGGCAGAAACCTGTCTATGCTGACTGGCTGCCAAGATTCCCAATGCTTAATGGAAACAAAACTCCTCACTGAGAGCCAGTCTGCTACTCTCAAGTTCAGTTTTCAATATATTCTCAAACATCACACCTTGCTCTAGGACTTGAGATCAAACATGGTACTTTTGTGCTTGGGTTCAAACCTCATTAGCTGCAGCTGTAAATTCAAAAATTGTCAAGTTCCTCCTTTACACTGACAGAGCAAGGAAACCCCGAAGATTCAAGATGTGGGGCTTCGTGAGCTTACGGCATCCTGAGCAAGAGAGCACTGGACACTTCGTTTTAACCCCTGACTAAACATGGGTGAACTGAGACATTGAGAAGGAGGATAGTGCTTAGAGTCTAGGAAGAGATCATGGAAGAGCTGCCTGGGAGGTTTCAGTTGGGATCCTGGGCCTTGCGTCAACAGAATGCCTGTAGGCAAGGGCTGTGATGCAGTTTTACTTAATCTGAATGCTATTGTCAGAACTGCCATGTGTCCATGCCAAGAACAGTATCAATTATCTGTGCTTTTAGATGATTCCAAACTTGTGTGATTAAATGCTACCTCATCAGATATACCTGACATGCTTGGCAAATCCGAATTGGCTAAATATAAACTTAGAGTGCAGATGTCTATATTGTGGCATAAGGAAATAAGAACTTTTCCGGAACTCCAGCTAACTCCAAAATTTGAGGTTGCTTATATTTTTAATAACATATTCAAACATATGTTCATGTTCTACATTATACCCTTAAATCCAGAAGATTAAAGAACCGAAGACTGCTAAAATTGGAAGAGACCTCAACTATTATTCAATATAATCCTATCATTTCACCGATGAAGAAATAAGGCCAAATGAGAGGATAAATGTAACTCCCCAAGGTCATACCACCACAAAAGGAAAGCCAGGACTGAAGCCAAGGTTTCAATGCAGATCTAGCTCATTTTTCTAGCTACTGTGCTGAAAAAAAAAACCCAAGAAGAAAAACAAACCTTTTGAATTAAAAGTCATGCTTAACAATAAATTGTTACTAGCAATAATCTAGATAGGCATTTATGAAACAAATTCCAAATAACAGTTGTGTGATCCTTTTTACTTGAACTATCTTCTACTTCGCCAAAATATACCAACTATCAATCTAAAATATTTTTATAAGATACTTGGATTGTATTGTAGTGTAGTATAGTATATACGATGCCTTGATTACATTATATTATTGAATACATTTTTATTCTGTTATTTAAAGGAATGGCCAATAAATAACTGTCCAGATACATAATTTTTATTTCATCAAAATGGAAATAGGAGAAATCACAAGTTCTTTGACTTTTACTTCATTGTATCTCCATGGGGGTATGTAAGTCACACACATTGCTTTCACAACATGGTCTCACTGGATATCTCAAACTGGCCTCAAATTTGTGATACTACTTTCTGAGTGTCCCGAGTATGAAGGACACAGGATGGCACCAAGACATGTAACTGACTATTAGGTCATTTTTATAGCAGTAGTTCTGCTGTGTTTACAAGTGATTTAGTATCTGAGTTACAAATTGCATTCAATAGATGCTTATTAAATAAACAAGCTAATCCACAGTGTATTGGAATTCTCTATTACATTTGGAGATCATATAGCACATCTAGTGGTATGGTGTGACATATGAATGATGTATCATTAGTTGGATGAATATAAACTTTACTACACTTTACTTTTTAAAAAATCCCACCCCCTCAAAGAAGGCGCCATGATTTCTCCCTTTTACTTAGCCTGTAATTGAACCCTAGATGGCAGCCAAAAACTGTTCAGAGTACAACACTCTTCTCTCTTCTGAAGTCTAATGCGTGGAGAGAGGCGAATCGCATGGCACACTCCAACTCCTGCTGTCAACCTGGAAAGGTCTTCTCAACACCCACCATCTTCACTTGAACTCTCCAGAGACCTTCTCAACAGTCTCAACCCAGACAGAGACAAGAGCAGGTAACTAAGAGACACACTGGGGATTCGGGAAGAAATGCCGAGCAGAGAGCTGTCCAACAGAAAGTAGACGTTAGGAAGAGAAAACAGAAAGAAATTTAAACTGCTTTTTTTTTTCAGATGCTAAGAGCATCTGTGAGGAAGTGAAAGCTGGCTGTTAAATACGAAAGGAGTTTCTAATCACAAGAAAGTTATTTAAATGATAAATATATAAATGAATGACAAGTTACAGTGACTTCTGCTACCTTCCTCTTGCATTTTATTAATTTAAAAAAATGTTGTGCAAAAAAAACTGCTGACATATATAAATATATATAACAAAAGAAAATATGCTTCTCATTCTCCTTCATTTGTGTGTGAAACAGAAGAGATGCTCTAGTTCTTACCACTTTAATACCTGCATAGTTATGCAAATTACAAATGAAATGTTTGACCTTTTTCAGTGATTTATATATAAAATACACTTGAAATCCGAAACAGCTACCACCATCCCCCTAACTGAATAGAAATAATAAACAAAATACTCAGAACTAAAAATGAAAGAAGAAGCAAGTGAAGAAAGATGTAGCCTTACTAAACAGATTTCTATTGCACAAATGGCCTTAATGTGCCATTTGTGTGCACTCTAGTTTTCTCCTTCTGAGAAAACAAAAAGATGGGTCTTATGGAAAAATAAAAAGTCGGGGAGGGCTATGGCTCTTTAAGACCTTTTGATGCCTCGTGTTCCAAGGCCACATCACACAATGATGGAGACTTTAGGAAGGAGACAACAAAGACAGAGGCAGGCTTTGATACACAGGACAGGGATGTTCAGCAAGACTTTGCCACAGCCAGGGAAGGAAAATATTTGCATTGCCTCTGTAGAATGAAAATTCCTGATATATTAATGTGTAAATTTCTAAGAAAATTCAACCAAAGTCTAGAATAATATGGAAACTTTTAATCCAAATGAAATCTTGAGAGATTTTAACAGGGAATGGTACAATAATGGCTGAGTCAGTTTATACATAGGCTTGCTGTATATTGTCTTTACTATGCTTAGGTATGTGCCTTGTATCCCCTATCTCACCAAGAATTAAGTCTCTAAAGAAAAAAATTGAAGTGCTCAGATGCATTGTGTAGCAGCACAGTGGTCACAAGATCCTTCAGGGAGATTCTGTGAGGGACCCAGCATGAGGACATGAGAAAGTCCACCAGAAGAGGTAGTAACTGACTCAAATACCACCACACCACCGGCAGCGGACCAGAAAAAGGAAGGAGGGTCATCTAGAACATGATGGCGTGCGGTGAAAGAAAGAAAAGAAAATATTGCGTGCAAAGGTAATAGGGTATGTTTTGTTTTGCTGTTGTCATCTTCTTTTCATTCTTTTTTTAATTTTTATAAATTTTACTATTTAAAAAAAACTTTTCAAATAAAAACATAACATACCCAAATTAACATATCCAACCTTTACACAACTCGCTGAATTTCTATGCAGTTAAAATTGGCAATTAAAACAAGCTATGGGGCTTCATATTTAATTTTAGATATTCAGCACTGGATATATTTTGTGTACTTATCTCATACCAAAAACAAAAATTCCATGACAGAATTAGCACTAGGAAAATAATTAGCTTTATATCCTCTTTAGTTTCGTGTGTCCATCACCTGCATTCAGTTCTTCCTCGTTCCCTTATTTTTAGCTCTTCTTGTTCTCTTTTCTAGATGTTATATTGTGCCTATATGTGACACTCATGCACATTTTATTCATTAGATTCCACAGATGACAGTAAGCATGCCATTTGTTTCTGAGATTGCGCATTCTCACTCAATATTACACATTCTAAGATCATTCATTTTCTTGCAAACTATTTAGCTTCATTTTTCTTTATAGTTGAATAGTATTTCATTTTCTATATAAGTTTTACATATGAGGGCAGTGAAGAGTCTTTTAATCAGAAGAATGAGATGATCAACTATAGATTTCAGAAAGTGTAAAGATCAAACTGAAAGGGGGGAATGGAGAAGGTGTAAATTTGGCTATGAAAATGAAGAGTGGAAATAGAATTTGAGGATTTGAAAGATTAAATTAAGACTGAAAAAAAAAAAGGATCAAATTAGGACGGAGAGGACTTGATTAGTTATTGTCCAAGTCATGCAAGGTTCAGTAAGGAGTAATAGGGGCACCCCATGTTTGTCTGTTTTCCTACCTAGCTAGAAGACAGGAATATGGGGGGAACCACAATAAGTTCAGTTGCACTGTGCATCTGTTGACTGGGACAGGCAGCCAAATAACTGAGTGCTCACTCATCTACATATCACATGGAATTGACGACGTGATAACACACCGGCATCACCTATGTCCAACTCTTCAGTGTTAACACCCGCCTTCGGATTGTTGTCAACCATCGCAGCCTCCTCCTGACATAAAAAACTCTCCCTATGGCAACACTCTCTCCCATGCCACCGTTAGACATGCTGTCCCAGAAGAAACATCCTATGAGGGGTCAAATTCATCACCTTCTCTAGAGAACGTAAAACATGGATCTGAATAATACAGCCATTTTCTCACTATTTTAGTAGCTCCATGCTCTAATGAACCATTGATTAAGAAGTGAGTACTTTGTAAATTAATGGACTAAGTGACAATCGTGCCTAAAAATCCAAATTATTAACAAAAATAAGAGTTAAGAATTTTAAAAAATGTATCATTAAAAATGCCCTGAGAGGATTTTCCCAGAATTGTTTCCCAGAAACAATGGATTACATTGCTAATGATGGGCAAAGGCATTAAATTAGGTAAGGTTCAATTTACAATGTTGATGCTACTTAGATGCTTTTAAGCTGGAGTAAATAATGGAAGGAAACTTGACTGATCGTTGAGCTGTTGATATTGGACGTATGTTTTCATCATTTGAACAAGTGTTTCCAGCGACCACTTTTTTTCCAAGTATACATATATTTGGGGTAATTTTTCCTTATATTTAAAGTATATTTTAGTCACTTTGGTTGCATTAGTATATACAAATGTGCACTTATTCTTAGAGCACTTTCTGTCAAACATATATATTTCAGATGAGTATCTTTAATTAATCTTTTAATTCATTCTTTGACAATTTCATAGATGTATGGTCACACCTGTCCCTCCCACCCTCTCCTAACTTTTTTCAAAATCCTTAAATCATTCCAAATAAAGGAGGTTTTCTTAAAGCTGTTAGGAATCAGTATAGCAATTGCCAGCACAGAATACCTTCACCTGGGCCCCAATAAGTGGAAGATGCAGGTGCAAGCCTGCTTGCTGAGGAAACATGTTACCATCCTATTCATGGACTTGCTGGCTTTTGTGTGGCTAATAAACAGCTGAGTCAGTGTTTCCTTTTTCTGAGGACTTTTGAATGCTTAGGATCAGAGACTCATCAAAGACAAAACCAGTTTTATGAGAATGTGCTGATGAGGTGACACAGTGACTCATTTCAAAGATGCAGGCTATTTTCAAACAACTGAGGGCCCTTGCCACTCCTGAGCTTGGGAGGCCTGGCTGGGGCTCAAGCACAAAGTCAGCTTACCATCTGAGCAAAGTGAGCTCATACGGCTTGATGCTGGCAGAGTCTCTCAGAGGGCAGTGATTCATGCTGTCAGTTACTATCAACAGCAATTTGCTTCTGGATTGGTTCCTGGAGGCATTCATGTGAGCATTCTGCACAAAGGACCAGAGTGCAGTATTCTCTTGGATTTCAGAGACTTAGTGTGGTTTCAACATATAATCAAGAGTGCCACGTAGCTCGCCACCTCACATTTTGTTTTAAAGAGAAAGAATCTTAAAACCGAACTGCTTTCTTCTCTCTCCAAAGAGAACGTTAGTAGCAAGTTGAAACTCGTGTTTGAGACAGTCTGTCAGTGTTTCAAAGAAATTTTTAGTATTACTTGTAACGATACAACCTCTACAATACTAGTAATAATTAAAATTTTCCAGACCACAAAGTTTATTCAAGTCATATATGTGACCATTTCTTAATGACCGTGGAACAAATACACTTAGGATGCAGTTAGAAATTATGGAGCTGAACAAGGATGACACCGACCGACATTCTAAAGAAGCAAGGGAAAGACAATGAGGCCTCAAGCCTGGACAAAGAATTAACCTGGTGGCACTCAGAGGAAGGACAGTAGGTTGCCAAGAAGAGACTTGATACCCTATGAGAATATATAGGGGGAGGTAATCCCCCTCAGGAACAGTCATAGGGGAGGGGAATAATGGGAAAATGGGGGGGGGGGGCAGGAATGGGAGGATACAAGGGATGGGATAACCATTGAGATGTAACAAGAATAAATTAATAAAAAATAAAATAAAAAAAATTAAAAAAAAAAAAAAGAAATAACTAATAACTGCCTATGGCTACTGGCAACCAAGGAATGCTGAGAGCAGGAGAAATAGTCTTTCCTAGGGAAGAACACAACAATTGGTTACCCAATACCAAAAGGTAAGTCCTGAAAACATACATACATATAGCATTATACAAACAGAGAAGAGTGTATTTAGAAATAAATATGCATATAGATATGTTCAAGTACCTGCAATTAATGAAAAAAGAGATCATAAATTTGTTCGTTTTCTTTTACATTTCTCACTTACTTTATACGTCAGAACACTTACACATATAGACATGTGCACACATTCCATGTATTTGCATATCCTCAACACCAAAACCACTGAATAGAAAACCACAGACTGTGGGAAAGAATTTGAAATTTATGTTCTGGACAGCAGGAAATGACAATGGCAGGTTCAGGCAACAAAGTACTAGAATTTTTTTTTTTTAATTCTGAAATGCACTTTGAAGTCCATGCTACAACATGGCAACATGATTTGTGAAACTTACTCTCTGATATTTCAGGAATAGGAGAATGAGAAGTCCATTCGTAATTGTAGCAAATTTAATAGCGCTTCGTTTGGAGAGATGATATAACCAAGACAAATGTTATATGCAATGTCTATGTGAAAGTTTATAATATACGTGTATAAGGTAAGTATATATTTCAGGAACTTATATTCAGTGAAATTAAAAAACTAAATAAATGAATAACATAATATGAAACAATATTAGAGGAGCCTAATGTTCACAGGGCTTATCCAATATTGCGGTTCTGAGTTCATATCTGTTTTAGGGTTTGTCTGGGCCTTTCTGGGTTCTGCTAAGTTGCTTCTGATAAGACTTAAACAGTTTAACTATGATAAATTCCTAGAGCTTTGCATGCAAAGTAACATGCTTCAAAGGGGAAATTTCTGCATCCAAATTGTGTTGAAACATAGAGATTATTCTATTTGTGCCTAACTTACTTCCTTGTCCCTAAACTAGAAAGGAACAACATTTTTTTTTTTCAGGAATCATGCATTTTGCATAATAATGAAAATTTGTTTAACTAAAATATCTTTTTTGTCTAAAAGCTGCTGTGTATAGCCATTGTTAGGAACACAGTACCCTAAAGTACATATAGGATGTACATTATTGTTTCATCTATTTTCTTTGTCTCAAGAGTTAAAATGAAGTAACCATAAAAGTTTTGTCAAAATCCTGTTTAACTTGATACACACACACATGTGTGTGTGTGTTTATATATATATTCCTGATAGATGTGTGTGTGTGTGTATATATATATATATATATTAAATACAAGTATGACAAGAAATAATAAATATAATTATGGATAAAATGGAGTCTTATTAAATTAATATTGTACTGCTTAGTTGGCTACTTACTTTCTTAGCTTTTGAGACAGTGTTATGCAGGTTGGTCTGGAATGCTCAGCAACACTCCTGCATCAGCCTTCCAAGTGCTGGAATAAGGGGTATCAATCATCACTCCTAGCTGTATTAAAAAGTTTTATCTTTCCAGTTTGTTTTATACTGAAATTTTTTTCTATTGAAACTGTCACTTTTTTTTTACATATACATTTATGTTATTACACCTATATGCAATAAACTACCAACAGCAAGAAGAACCACAAAACAATCAGGAATTATATAAATGTTACACTCATAGTGTTTTAGTTATTTGTATTTGGCCAGAATATATTAATTGATAAATAGAGTATCAATTCATTTGACTTATAAAAAACAATTTATTTTTTCACTTTACATCCCTATCATAGGCCCTCCATCTTTTCCTCCTGTTACCCAACCTTTCACCTTCTTTCCTCTATTCCCCCTCCCCTACCCCTACCCCTCAGATAAAGGGAGCCCCAACAACAGCAACAACTCATGCCTTCACCAAGTCACATCAGGACTTCTTAGCACATCTTACCTTGTGACTGGCAAGGCAGCCTCACCTAGAGGAAGTGATAGAAAGGCAGGCAACAAAGTCCATGTCAGAGATAGTCCCCTATTCCCTTTCTAGGGGACCCACAAGATGGCCAAGATATCCATCAGCTACTTACGTGTTAAGAGGCCTAGTTTGAGGCCCTGCATAGTCCCTGGTTGGAACATCAGTCTCTGTAAACTCCACTGGACCCAGATTAGTTGGCTTTGTTGGTCTTCTTCTGGAGCTCCTGTCCCCTCTGGGTCCTTCTATTCTTCCCTTCACTCTTCCACAAGATTCCCTGGGCTCTGCCCAATGTTTGACTGTGAGTCTCAGCATCTGTCTCAGTCTGTGACTGACTAGGTGGAGTTTCTCAGAGAAAAAGGTATGCCAGACTCCTGTCAACAAGCATAGCAGAATATAGTTAATAGTGTCAGGGCTTGGCTCTCTCCAATGGGGTGGGTCTCAGGTTGGGTCCGACTTTGATTGGACAGTCCTTCAGCTTCTGCTCTATCATTCATCCCTTCACATGATGAAGGCAGAGTAAATTTGGGGAGGACGTTTTTGTGGATAGGTTGGTGTTTCCCTCCCTCCACTAGGAGTCCAGTCAGGTTGGAGGGTGTCTTCATCAGTCTCCATGACCCCTGCTACTAGGACTCTCAGCTAGAGTCACCCCCATATCTTCCCAGGAGTATACCCTGTCATAGGTCTCCAGTTTGTCTCAGAGATGGCCCTGCCCATGGTTTCTCTTCTCTCTGCAAGCCCTCTGTCCTCCTGCACCCTCTTCCCATGTCTGACCTTCACCCTCATTTTTCTCCACTTTCATTCTCCTACCCTGTTACCTCTCTTTAACCATTTCCTTATCTATATTATTTCACCTTCTGAGTGAGATTTAAGTATCCTCCCTTGGGCCCTCCTTGTTACTTATCTTCTTTGGCTCTGTGATTTGTAGTACGGGTCCTATACTATATGGCTAATAATGGCTTATAAGTGAGTACATACCATGTGTGTCTTTCTGGCTCAGGGTTTCCTCACTACAGATGACCTTTTCTAGTTCCATCCATTTGCCTGAAATTTTCATGATTTCCTTGTTTTTAATACCTGAGTAGTATTTCATTGTGTAAATGTGCCACAGTTTCTTTATCCATTCTTCAGTTGAGGGACATCTGAGAAGTTTCCAGATTCTGGCTATTACAAATGTCACTATAACATAGTTGAGCAAGTGTCCTTGTTGTATGGTGGAGCATCTTTTGGGTGTATGGCCAGGAATAGTATAGATGGGTCTTGAGGTAGAACTATTCGCAATTTTGTGAGAAAGCTCCAGATTGATTTTAAAAGCAGTTGTACAGTTTGCACTCCCACCAGCAATGGAGGAATGTTTCCCTTTCTCCACATCCTCACCAGCATGTGCTGTCACTTGAGTTTTTGGTCTTAGCCATTCTGATGGTTGTAACATGGAATCTCAGAGTCCTTTTGATTTGCATTTCCCTGATAATTAAGGATGTTGAACTTTTCTTTAAGTGTTTCTCAGCCATTTGAGATTCTTCTACTGAGAATTATCTGTTTAGCTCTGTGTCCCATTTTTAATTGGGTTACTTGGTTTGTTGGTGTTTAATTTCTTGAGTTATTTATATATTTTGGATATTAGCCTTTTGTTGGATGGAGAGTTGGTGCAGATCTTGTCCCAATCTGTAGGCTGCCATTTTGTATATTGACAGTGTTCTTTTCCTTACAGAAACAATTCAGTTTAGTGAGGTCCCATTTATTAATTGTTGAACTTAGAACCTGAGGTGTTGATGTCCTATTGAGGAACTTGTCTCCTGTAACAATGAGTTCAAAGCTCTTCCTCACTTTTTCTTCTATTAGACTTAATATGTCTGGTTTTATATTGATTTCTTCGATTGACTTGGACTTGATTTTTTTGCGGGTGATAGATATGGATCATTTTGCATTCTTCTACATTCAGATATCCAGTAAAACCAGCACCATTGTTGAGGATGCTTTCTTTTTTCATTTAGGGTTTTAGCTTCTTGGTCAAAAATCATAGATGTGTGAGTTTACGTCTGGATCTTTGAATTGGTCAGTTTTTATGGCAATATCATGTAGATTTTATTACTATTGGTCTGTAGTACAACTTGAAATCACAGGTGGTGATACCTCCAAAAGTTTTTTATTGTGCAGGACTGTTTTTGATATTCTGTGCTTTTTATTTTTCCATATGAAGTTGAAAATTGCTCTTTCACAGTCTGTAAAGAATTGTATTGGAGTGTAGTGGAACAGGCCTGTAATCCCAGCACTCAGGGAGTCAAAGACAGGCCTATCTCTGTGAGTTCAAGACCAACCTAGTCTACAAAGCAGGTTCAGGACAGCCAATTCTACACAGAGAAACCCTGCCTTGAAAAACAAAATCAAAATCCAAGACAGACAGAAAGAAAGAAAGAAAGAAAGAAAGAAAGAAAGAAAGAAAGAAAGTAAGTTTGTGTTGGAATTTTTATGGTAATTGCACTAAATCTGTAGATTACTTTGGGTAAGATGGCCATTTTTATTATGTTAATCCTACTGATTTATAAGCATGTGATATCTTTCCATCTTCTGACATCTTGTACAATTTCTTTCATACAGGTCTTTCACATGCTTGGTCAGAGTTATACCAAGATATTTTATATTATTTGTGGATATTGTAAAGGGTGCTATTTCCCTAATTTCTTTCTCAGCCCATTTATTATTTGTATAGAGGATGGCTACTGATTTTTTTTTTTTTTTTTTTTTTTTTTAGTTAATTTTGTATCCAGCCACTTTGCTGAAGGTGTTTATCAACTGTAGGTGTTCACATGCAGAATTTTTGGGGTCTCTTATGTATACTATCATATCATCTGTGAATATCAATAGTATGACTTCTTCCTTGGCAATTTGTATCCCCTTGATCTCCTTCAGTTGTTTTATTGAACATCTTTGAATGTCTGGTAGAATTCTGTGCTTAAGCCATCTGGCCCTGGGTTTTTTGTTTTGGTTTGGTTTGTTTTGTTTTTGTTGGGAGACTTTTCATTACTTCTATTTCCTTAGGGATTTTAGTACTATTTAGATTGTTTACCTAATCTTGATTTAACTTTGGTTAACTTTAGTAAATGGATATTATCAAGAAAACAGTCCATCTAATTTAGATTTTTCAGTTTTGTATAAGCTTTTGGAGTAAGACTCAATGATTCTTTGGATTTCCTCAGTGTCTGATATTATGACTCCCTTTTTATTTCTTATTTTGTTAATTTGTATGTGATTTCTCTGCATTTTAGTTAGTTTGGCTAAGTGTTTATCTGTCTTGCTAATTTTCTCAAAGAACCAACTTTTAGCTTTGTTGATTCTTAGAATTGTTTTCTTTGTTTCTAAGTTACTGGTTTCAGCCCTGAGTTTGATTATTTCCTGGGGTCTATTCCTCTTTGGTGTGTTTGCTTTTTTGTTCTAAAGCTTTCAGATATGCTGATAAATTGCTAGTATGTGATCTCTCCGATTTTTTGTTTGTTTGTTTTGTTTTTTGTTTTTTGTTTCTTTGTTTTGTCTTTGTTTTTTGAGACAGGATTTCTCTGTGTAACCTTGGCTGTCCTGGACTCACTTTGTAAACCAGACTAGCTGGGAATTTAGAGATCCTCCTGCCTCTGCTTCCCAGAGTGCTGAGATTACAGGTGTGTGCCACCATGCCTACCTCTCTCTCCAATTTCTTTATGAAGGCACTTAGTGCTTTCCTCTTAGCACTGCTTTCATTGTGTCCTCTAAGTTTGGGTATGCTGTGCCTTCATTCTCTTTGAATTCTAGAAAATCTTTAATTTCTTTCTTTCTTCCCTGACCCAGGGATCATTGAGTTGGAGTTGTTTAGTTTCAGTTTCAGTTGTTCAGGGAGTTGTTCAGTTTCAATGAGTTTGTAGCTCTTGTGTTGTTTCTGTTGTTAATTTCCAGGTTTAATCCATTGATGAGCTGATAAAATCCAAGGGGTTAGTTCAAACTTTTGTATCTGTTGAAGCTTGCTTTGTGACTGACCATATGGTTAACTTTGGAGAAGATTGCATGTGATGCAGAGAAGAAGGTATACTTTTTGTGTTTGGGTGAAATCTTCTGTAGATATCTGTTAGGTCCATTTGACTCATAAAACCACCTAGCTTCATTATTTCTTTGTTTAGTTTCTGTCTTGCTGACCTGTCCATTTGGGAGAGTGGGTGTCGAAGCCTTCCAATAGTAATGGGTGGGTTTCAGTGTGTGATTTAAGCTTTAATAATGTTTCTTTTATGAATGTTGGTACCCTCGAATTAGAGGCATAGATGTTCAGGACGAGATGTCATCTTAGTGGATGTTTCCTTCAATGAGTATAAAGTGCCCTTTCCCATCTCTTTTGATTACTTTTGCTTACAAGTGTATTTGGTTGGCTATTAGAATAGCTGCTCCTGCTTGCTTCCTGGGTCTGTTTGCTTGGAAAACCTTTTTTCCAATCCTTTACTCTGAGGTAATGTCTGTTTTTATTGCTGAGATGTGTTTCTAGTATGCAGCAGAATAATGGATCCTATTTTCATATCTACTCTGTTGTTAGCCTGTGTCTTTTTATTGGGGAATTGGGCCCATTGATATTGAGAGATATTAATCACCAATGATTGTTGATTCCTGTAATTTTGATATTGGTGGGAGTAGCGTGTATGTGCATGCTTTTTTTTTTCTGATATGAAATTATTTCCTGCATTTTCTTGGGTGTAGTTATCCTTGTTGTATTGGACTTTTTCTTCTTGTATCCTCTGTAGGGCTGGGTTAGTAGAAAGATCTTTTTAATTTTGGCTTTGTTACAAAATATATTGTTTTCTCCATCTATGGTGATTGAAATTTTTTCTGGGTATAGTAGTCTAGGATGGCATCTGTGGTCTCTTGGGGTCTGCAAGATATCTTCCCAGGCCCCTCTGGCTTTTAAAATCTCTGTTGAGAAGTCTGGTGTAATTCTAATACGTCTGCCTTTATATTCTTATTGGCCTTTATTTCTTATGGCTTATAATATTCTTTCTTTCCTCTGTATATTTAATGTTTTAATTATTATTTGGTGGAAAGATTTTTATTTCTGACCCACTCTATTTGATGTTTTGTAGCCCTCTTGTACATTTATAGGCATATAACATTCTACAAACTGAGAAGGTTGTATTTAGAAATATATATGTATATGCAAGTATCAGCAATGAGTGAAAAAGAGGTCATGAATTTGAAAGAGAAAGAAGTAGAATATGAGATGGTTTGGAGGGAGATAAGGGAAGTGAAAATGATGTAATTAGAGTGTAATCTCAAAAACAAAAGAAGTAAGAAAAATTCAAATGAAAAAAAAAAAGAAAAAAAAAAGACCACATTTTTTGCTGTTAACATCTAATCCCAGAAAAGACTTCTGTGTATTAAGCTTCAAATTCCTGACATCTCACCCAACTAAACCTTCTTATATTCTTTTCTACCTTCCCCACTAGAATGTAAACAGGGTGCAAATAGGAGCTTCTGTTTGCCCACTGATGCCTTCCAACATCTAAAATAGTACATGACATATAGGACACTTTTTAAAAAGTGGATAACAAATGAGCAAATGAGGTGACCTTTTACCAGCCTAAAGTTTTTTGCAAAGTTTACTGTGTCCTCTGTAATTTCTTCACCTTGTTCTAGGGCACTCCCTCTTATACTGTTCATTTTGCTCACACATAGGTGATTTGAATTCTCCAAACTGTACACCTGTCCTGCACTGTTCTCACTGATCTCTTTGCACAGGTCCTCTGTGTAGATTTGGTTTTGTTTTGTTTTTTTGTTTGTTTGTTTTTTGTTTTTTTGCCCAGTTGTCTCCTTACCTAAAAAATACATTGTCCTTCAGCTATCAGTTTAAAAGTTTTAGATTTCAGGAAGTCTTACCTGATCCAATCCTAGCAGGCTTTGAGAACACTGTCCTTTCCACTATTGCTTACCCTTCTTCACAGCCACTGTTGCAAAGAAAATGTACGTGTCACTAGGAACGCAATATATCTGTGAAAGTGTACAGCAGGAGCTGAGCGTCGAGCGGGAGCTTCTTTAGGAATTAGCTTCGTGTTGGCCTAAGAATGTTCAAGAAAAATAAGCAGAAAGCATTAAAGGAGAACCACAACAACCTTGTGAGAAAACTAGCACGTGTCTAAACTTAATACTCAGTCACTGTAACAGAGGCATCATTCCAACCTCACAAGTAAAGGCAAGCATGGTATCCTTGTGAAATACCAACAGTTGCCCACATAGTTAACACCTTCTCCCACGCAAATCACTGGTCAAACCTGTGTGCAGTTACTCCAGTCAATTTCCATCCGTTGCCTTGGCTATCATCTAAAATACTAGAAACAGGGATGACGATGACTCGTTCAGTACTGCTCGCATTGCAAGCCAGAACACCTGTGTTTGGATTCCCAGAATACACACCAATGTCAGTTGTGATAGTGAATGCTTGTAATTTTAGCACATGTTTTCTCCACAGAGAAATGATAAATGTTTGTGAAGCTAAATATGCTTAATCTGAGTTGAACGTTGGAAAGTGCATACATGTATTGAATATCACACGGCACTCTGGAAGCATATACAGCACTGCATGTTCTTGCCCAAAGTTCACGTTCACTAATAGGCTCTTCATGAACCCAGAAGTCCTGTTCATGACAGGCTGCTACATATTGCATTGTTTTTGCTCAGTTGTGCATCCTAATTTATCATTACGTTGTACTATACTCTCTTGAGTATTGTTGTTAGGGTTCTAATAAGTTAGAAAGAGATGGTGCTTCAACATTAACATGCGTTGTTGTTTTTTCCTGTTTTTATATGTAAATAATTACAGGTATGAAATTGTGAAATAAGTCTAATAAAGGTTATAAAAACTGAACTGTAAAAATGTTTACATATGTAGTAATATCTAGTCAAAGTGTACTATCTACTTAATTAGAAACCATTTGATAGTGGTGTCTCTAGACAAATCTACAAGGAACAGAAAAAAATGACTGGAGTAAAAAATCTTTTGGATTCACTAAAATTAAAAAACACCAAAAACCTTTCAGTAATGTTAAAATATAATGCATACAACCATTAATGGAAAAATAATGAGAAACAAAGTGTTAAACGCTATTGATTCTATGGAAATTCTATTATGAATGTATGACTTTATTCATTTAATTATAATTTATTCATTTAATTCACAATATTACACATTGTGAATGAAAAATGAGAGCTATACAAAGAGAATACAATTATTTTATCTCTAAAAATTCTTCAAATAAACTAGACCTCCAAAAGTTTCCTAATTCTAAATACTAAGTCCATCTAGAGGAGGAAACATTGAAAACAAAAATTTCAATTGAATTATCAAACTTTATAATCTCCTAGATTAGAAAATAGTGAGTAGATTTGCCACAAGGGATCCTCACTTGGCTTTAGATGCCTTCCAAAAGCTGGCAGAATGCCAATCTGACAGAAGCCTAGCGGGTAGAAGGGTGGTTGCTGCATCAGCATCAGCCTCTGTTCACGCCTCGGCAATTACTTACTGATTGATCATTTCACTGGCTGGTTTTACAAATAGGATTACATCCACTGTAGCCGTCACTCAGTAATCTGACTTAGATGCTTCTCTTCCCAGAAGACCCAGAATCAGAATCTTTAATGAAAAATGACCAGACACTTAGAAAGGACAGAAGAGGAAAGGTTCGCTCACTCCCAGGAAGCCCTGCATAGCCTTTTCTGTGTTACAGTCAATAGGGAGTTCTGCAGGGTCTCTGGGATAACTCTTCCTAACATGTACAAAACTTGAGTTCAGGATGTCTTCAGTGTCATTCAGTAGGTGTGGGACTCTAAGAAAAATTCGTATGCACCTTCTACTGATAAGAAAACACAGTAGATTCATAATCAAGAAGTACATAGACCTAGTCCTCAGCACGAGGAGGCGTATGTGCCAGCATTCAGTGGCAGCAGTAATAGACAGGCTGATATCCACTTACTAGATTCAGCAATGAAAATTATGGTGTCAAGAAATGATTACACTGCATGCTTTTCTGGAGCGAAAGTCACAATGACACAAAATCAGTAGCATTGTGTAAGTGTTACTCCCTGCTGCACGTGCCTCTGAGCCTAATGCAGACTCCCCTAGATAAAGGCGTGAACTACACAGTACCACAGAAGACATTCCTCATCTCCTACACTACACGGCGAAGGAGGTGTTGTTGGCAACTCAAAAAACAAACCAGACCAATATACCCAGGAATTGTTATTCTCCTTTAATTGATTCAGAAATATTTGAAAGGTACAGAAAGGCCATTTTCTTCTTACGTATGAAACTTTGCCACATAAGCCAGGGCTGAGAGCAACAGCTGTTTCTCTTTCTGTGAATGTCAGTCATACTTGAACTGCATACAACCACAGCTGGATATTGCCATGCACTGTCCGCATTTGAGACCACCACTGAATAGCTTAGGATGTTGTAGTCAACAGTCCCAATGGACTAAGAAACTTGGAAAATGCCTCTAATTGTGCCTATCAAAACCTTACAAATCTGCATTTATGAACATGGGCATTACATGGCCCATGATCCTTGAAACACTAATCAAGCTAACACCATGACTGTGAATGTTGCTCTTCAATTAAATAGATAAAATTGAATACCAAGAAAATATTTTTCTCTGAAGATAACAATTATATTTCACCATTAAATATAACTATTTCTGGGAAATTTTCACCTCTATGAAAAGATATTTAAATGGCATGCTTAAATAATGTCCTTTAATAATGTCTGGAAGGTTAGTGAGCTATTTGATGATGAATAAACTGACCTGAAGAAAACACACTCCTACAGGGATGGACAGATGCACTGTGCATTGAACCAAAGTCATTCTAGTTCATAATAGCTGAGTATAAAATATTCAGGTCACCATCTGCTACATATCACTGTTACTAGTGGTTAAATTACATACATTTATAATTATATTCATTAAATTAATAACAATTCTCAAAATATTAAAACAAAGCAACACCTGTACAAAGGTCAATCAGTTCCTTTTATCTATCCTATGTTGTTTATGGTTATCTAACATAAACATGCCATATTTATCCTATGTTTCTATGGGAGTATAGGTATTACATCTCAGTGGAGAAGATACTATGAAATGGTTGCTACTGACCTTTGCTTCCCAAATAAGTATTCAGTGGCACCATAATGGACGTGTTTTCACCACAAATACTGACACAAGTTTCCAATCAAAGTTTTATTTATTGTTTTCTTAATGCACTAGGCTTACTAAAGCATTAAAATGTTAATAATTGACACTTAAGGTAAGGAAAAACTAATAACACAAATTAAGCTTAGAAGTCTATCTTGTGTGTGAGTGTTACATTAAGAGAAAGTTAAGAAAAAGAAAAAATATATAGGCATATTCTAGCATCAAAACTATTATCTGATTCAACACAGAAATAATTTATATCATTGATAAATCATGAAGTTCTAACATATATTTTCATTTACTTTTATTTAATTTGTTAATATTAATAAAATATATTTATATTTATATTCATGTCACCTGGGCTCTTTCATCATTTACCACACAGGCTATTATGGAAGGAATGGCTTGATAAAAATCAATAAAAAGCTGTCAGTAAAGCTCAATTGGCTCTAAGGAATATGCAATAAAGAATATTATATAGTTTATTATTAATATTAATTTATCTTTTCTATGAGAAAACATATAATACATTTGTGTATCTACAGTTGAATGATTCCTTTACAAGCACATTATTGCATAATACTTTCGTTGAGAAAGAAGTTAAGTCAGAACAACAACAACAACAACAACAATAATAATAATAATAATAAAATGATAGCAAGGAAGGAACATAAGAGTAGAAAACTTGGCAGAAAAAAATGCATGTAATTGATAAGTTTTTAATCCACTTCTACATGGACTTGTCTGGTTTAATCTTGTCTCCTCACTATCTATTTTCACCTCAGTGAAAGTGGCACTCAGTTCACGTGGGGCTCTGGATTACATTCTACCTCCTTCTCTATTCCCTCCATATTTCCTTAATACCAACCCAAAGACACAAACTCTTGCAAGTAAGAGGACATGTTGAGGATGATTTTCTGAATTGCCAGATTTCAGTGCTGTAATCTTCACCCCTATTATCTACTTGCCATCTTGCTTGACCTGTCTCACAGTCCGACTTCTGGTTCAGCCACTTATAGACTACTCAAAATAGAAACATGCTAAACATACAATTAAATTGTATCCTCATAAATGAAGAGACATGTATCCATACCCATCCCATCCTAGAATTCCCATTCATGTCCCATCCACTTCAAGTCTGTGTATCATTGACCTTTGTTCTTTCTCTCTTGTCCCTTACCAGGCCAGGTCCTAGAAACATCCCAGAATCTTCTTCCTACAATTTTTAGCACTTTTGCCCAACTCACAGATTTAGGGGAGGGGGGGAGAAAGGGAAAGAGAGAGAGAGATGGTTAAGGTCTTTAATCCACTTGGACATAAGTTTTGTACAGGGTGATAAATATGGATCTATTTTCATTTTTCTACCTGTAGCTCCAGTTAAACCAGCACCATTTGTTGAAGATGATATCTTTTTTCCATTGTATGGACTTGGGTTTCTTGGTCAAAAATCAAGTGTGTGTGGATTTTCTTTCTGGGTCTTTGATTTGATTCCATTGATCAGCCAGCCAATTTCTATGCCAGTAGTATACTATTTTTATTACTGTTGCTCTATATTACAGCTTGAGATCTGGGGTGGAGATTTCTCCAGAAAACTTTTATTGTAGAGGATTGTTTCAGCTATTCTTCATTTTTTTGGTTTTTCCATATAAAGTTGAGAATTTATCTTTCATGGTCTGTAAGGAATTGTGTAGGTATTTTGATAGAGATTGCACTGAATCTGTAGATTGTTTTTGATAAAATGGCAATTTTTACTATGTTGACTCTCCCCATCCACGAGTTTGGGAGATCTTTCTGTCTTCTGATATCTTTTTCAATTTTTTTTACTTCAGATACTTGAAGTTTTTTTCATACAATTCTTTCAATTGCTTGGTTAAAGTTACACCAAGATACTTTATATTATTTGTGGCTATTGTGAAGGGTGCAGTTTCCCTACTTTCTTTCTCAGGCCATTTGTCGTTTGTATATAAGAGGGCTACTTACTTTTTTGAGTTGATTTTGTATCCAGCCACTTTGATGAAGGTGTTTATCAGCTGTAGAAGTTCCTTGGAAGAATTTCTATCATATCATCTGCAAATAGTGATAATTTGACTTCTTTTCGATTTGTATCCCCTTTATCTCCTTTAGTTGTCTTATTACTCTAGCTAGGACTAGAGTGTGGGAAGGATTGTAAACTTTGTCACAGGTGAAAGCAGTCTTGGCAGGCTTTGCCCCTTAGAAACACCAGGGATACATTCTGATAGACTGAATGGAGTCATCCTAGGTCTGAAATTCAGGAAGTGGACCGGGGGGGGGGGGGGGGGGGGACTCCAACCGGGCTTTTGTGTTTCTAATCGAACATCAATGGGGGATCCTGACCCAGACCAGCCATTGCAAGCCCGAGAGACACAGGCAGGGGAGAGAGGAAAAGGCTGCAGTTTTTGGAGCAGGATCTCATGTGAATTTGGGGAGAGACCAGCTTACAGGCCAGACCAGCACGCAGGCCTGTTGTTAAGAAACAGAGCCAACAGATTTCTGGCCTGAGTTTGATGATTTCCAGCCATCTACTCTGCTTTAGTGTGTCGGCTTCTTTTTCTTCCAGAGCTTTCAGGTGTACTGTTAAGTTGCTAATATGGGATCTCTCCAGTTTCTTTATAAAGGCACTTAGTGCTATAAACTTTCCTCTTAGCACTGCTTTAATTGTGTCCCATAAGTTTGGATATGTTATGCCCTCATTATCATTGAATTCTAGGAAGTTTTAAATTTCTTCTTTATTTCATCCCTTACCCTGAGGTCACTGAGAAAAGAGTTTGTAGGCTTTCTGTTGTTTTGTTGTTGTTGACTTCCAGCTTTAATCCACGGTGGTCTGATAAAATACAAGGGATTATTTCAATCTTCTTGTATCTGCTGAGGTTTGCCTTGTGACCAAAGATATGGTCAATTTTGGAGAAGGTTCTGTGAGATGCTGAGAGGAAGGTGAATTCTTTGGTGTTTAGGTGAAATGTTCTGTAGATATCAGGCCCATTTGATTCATGATATCTATTAGTTTCCTTGTTTCTCCATTTAGGTCCATTTGATTCATAAGATCTATCATTTTCATTATTTCTCCATTTGGTTTCTGTCTTGAGGATCTGTCTATTGGGGAGATTGGGGTGTTGAAGTCTCCCTCTATTAATATATGGGGTTTGATTGTGATTTAAGCTTTATTAATGTTTCTTTTCCAAATGTAGGTGCTTCGGCATTTGGGGCATAGATGTTCAGAATTGAGATTTGCTCTTGGGATATTTTTCCTTTGATGAGTATGAAGTGTACTTCACCATCTCTTTTGATTAGTTTTGGTTGAAAGTCTGTTTGATTAGATACTAGAATGGCTACTCTAGCTTGCTTCTTGCTTGCTCGGAATACCATTTGGTAGCACTTTATTCTCAGCTAATATCTATTTTTATTTTTGAGGTGTGTTTCTTGTATGCAGCAGAATGATGGGTCCTGTTTTTGCATCCATTTTGTTAGCCCATGTCTCTTTATTAGGGAGCTGAGGCTATTGATGTTGAGAGATATTAACGACAAATGGTTATTGGTTCCTAGGTTTTTTTTTTTAATATAATGGTGGTGGTAGTGTTTATTTGTGTGTGTGTGTGTTTACTTGTTTTGGTTCTACAGATGTGGGGTTATTTATTTTGTTTTCATGAGTAAAGTTAGCCTCCTTGGGAGTTTGCTTCTAGTATCTTCTGTAAGGCTGGATTTGTGGTTATGTATTGTTTAAACTTGGTTTTGTTGTGTAATATCTTGTTTTCTCCATATATGGTGATTAAAAGTTTTTCTGGTATAGCTGTCTGGGTTGGTATCTTCGGCCTATTAGTGTCTGCATGACATCATCCAGGTCCTTATTGCTTTCATTTTTTCTGTTGAGAAATCAGGTGTAATTCTGATAGGTTTGCCTTTCTATATGACTTGGCCTTTTTCTCTTACAGCTTTTAACACTTTCTTTGTTCTGTACATTTAGTGTCTTGATTATTATGTGGTGGGAGGATTTTCTTTTTTGGAGTTCTGTAGGCTTCTTGTATATTTATGGGCATTTCTTTCTCTAGGTTTGAGAAGTTCTATGATTTTGTTGAAAATATTTTCTGGACCTTGGAGCTGGGAGGTTTCTTTTTTTTTCTATTCATATGATTCTTATGTTTGGTCTTTTCATACTGTCCCAGATTTCTTGGATGTTCTGTGTCAGGAGCTTTTTAGATTTAACGCTTTCTTTGACTGTTGTATCTGTTTCTTCGGTCATATCTTCTATTCCTGAGATTCTTTTTTCTATCTCTTGTATTCTGTTGGTGATGCTTGTGTCTGTAGATCCTGTCTTCTTCCCAGGTCTTCCCTTTCCAGGCTTGTCTTAAGATTTTTGCTTTCTTCATTGGTTCTATCTCCATTTTTAGGTCTTGAATCCTTTTATTCATTTCCTTCTCCTGTTTGATTGTAATTTCCTGTCCTTCACTAATTTCTTTAAGCAATTAGCTCAATTCTTTCATCTCTTTCTTTGGTTATTCCTGTTCTAGTTTGAGGGATTTATTTTCCTCCTTTAAGTCCTTTATCATTTTCATAACCTCATATTTGAAATCTTTCTCTTGTGTGTTGGATGTGATAGTATCTCCAGTGCTTGTTTTGTGGTGGGATAATTGGTTTCTGGTGGTATCAAATGGTCTGGGAATTGTTGCTTGTGTTCTTACACTGATCTCTTCCCGTTGTAATGTCTCTGGTGTTAGCTGGTTTGGTAGTCTCTGACGGTCAGAGAGTTTGGGTGTAGGTATAGACAATGGGCTTCAGTCCTGTCCCCTACTCACTTCTGATGGGATCAGTCTCTGTTGACTCCCTGTTTATGACCCAGGGAGGTCAGGCACCTCTATGGAGTTCACCGTCTCTGTTGGCTCCCTGATTGTGAACCAGGTAACCCCTTTTGTAGTTACAATAATTACATTAAAGTAATTCCACCATTTCTGTAACAAATGATGAAATACTGATATTAAATAATTTGACCAGCTACACAGCTTTTAAGAGATAGAGCTGGAATTCAAAGACAAAAGGTTACCTTCAAATTTTTAAAGAAACAAAAAAACAAAAAATAAAATCTGGTGACACCATGCACTCTTTGTCTTCGTGAGTCTGTGTTACCTCACTCAGTATGTTTTCCAGTTCCGTCCATTTAGCTGAAATTTTCATTTTTTTTTTTTACACCCAAGTTTACTTGGAGTACGTGCATAATCCTGGAAGCTAGCAAAAGACCATTGGTAGGAGGTAGAGAGGTAAAGATCTTAAAGGAGGAATACTAGTAGAATACAGGTGTTATTATGAGAAATGACAGTAACTGGAAGGGAAGTTGAAATGGGAGAGGGATCAGAGGGTAAGATGGAGGATGGGTAGAGAAGGGAAAATTAATATTAGGGATATTTGTAAAATCTGTATGGAAACTTTCTATTTGGGAACCTCATATACATAGGAAGCTTAGTTGGATTTAGGATACACAGGAGATTATACTCATCCCAGGAGCCATAGGTTGTCAAATAAAAGGTCAGTGACAAGTATGTGATACCTTCCGGAGTTATTAGTCCAGATGACCTTGTAGAACCCTTCCCCACTGTCAAAACAATAGAAGGTATTGCCGTTGTTCTTGGCTGCTTACAATAATTTGGTGGGAGGACTCTACTACTGAAAACAGCACACACATTGGTCACAAGCAACGAAAAATCAAGTTGGTATGGCCAGGAATCTCCCTTCTTGCTGTCTAGCTTTGATATTACCAGATGATGCTATATAAGCTGTTGGGAGAGGAAAAAAATCACCATTAGTATTACCTAGTTGTAAATTGTGTGAGCTATAAGAATTACTGGAATATCAAAATATGCTCATAGGTTCAATAGTGGCACGGATGTTATGAGGCTAACCAGGTACTTTCTGATTGGATTTAAGCCTTTCTCCACAGGAAGAAACATGTTCCTAGTACTGTAAATCTATCTGGTCAAGAAACTTTGATTGGAAGTTCATATGCCACTCTATTTTTTTCTAAATGGACATATCAACCTGCCCTCTAAATTCGTATCTCTATAACTATAAATGAGTACAGCGTTCAGACCACATCAGGAAAAAAAGTTCTTTTTGCAATCAACAATAGTTAAACCAAAAGTTCATAATTGACCAAAGTACCAATTTGTTGATGCCAACTTTTGAAAGATATGATATTCTTATTGATTCTTTTTATATTTTATTACAGGCATACAATGTATTTTGAATGTATGCATAAGTATCTGTGGAGTGTTCAGTCGCAATAGGATATCTATATCATATGCCTGTCGAAAAGGTCATTTCAGAAGAGGTGGAAGAAATACAAGGAGCAGAAGTTTGGGGAGACTTGAGTACAATAAGGTCTTCTGGATATAACAAGATGGCTGCTTTCGTGAACTCACAGTTGCTGTGGTTGCCTGCACAAAGTCAAGCCTGTAGATATTCTGGCATGAACTAGGCAAGAGCTCATGAGCCCCTACTACTAGCTGAGGAGCTATAGACAATTGATGTCTTCTGGGAGAAGGAGAGTCAGTTTTCTTTAAGGATGTGGCCTCTGATGAGCTGGCTATGCTCTAATGAATACCCTACACCCATGAGCATATGGGTAGCACAATTGGACTTTAGTGAGTAATGGAAAAGAATACACAAAGCTGAGATGAACTAAAGAGGTAGCTGCTGATCTGGCAAGAATTAGGGGAGGTGCATGTGTTCAAAATACATTGTGTGTATGCCTGTAATAAAATATACAAAGAATCAATAAAATACTGTGTCTTTTAAAAAGTTGGCCTCAACATAAGCGCACACAATAACACGGCTGCTGGAATTTTATCTGAAGGTAACAATAGTCTTATGGGGTAGTTAGAGGATACCTAAAAAATAAGAAGAAAGTAAGGATTCAGAAAGTTAAGTAAGTTATCTAAGATTATACTGCAAATAAGAAAAAAATCTTAATACTGGATCAGAAATGGTATGACCCCAATTTTAATGTTAAGGATATTCCTATGATACCTGTTTAGACTTTGAACACAGTGATAGGAGAGAATTACTGACAGTAATGCTTCTTTATAATTCCAACAGTGCCATTCAGCCAGGAAATCAATTAAATGCCAAAACGTACGCACAATAGAATTTTATTCATCTATAAAGAAAAATAAAATTCGAAGTAAAGTAGATAGAACTGGCGATACTAAATTAAGATAATCCAAGTTCAGAAAGGAAAATACTGAATGTTCTCAGCTTCTGAATGTTAAATATGTATCTTTAACTTGGAGGAAGTGTGGGTTGAAGCCAGGAAACTATAAAGGAAATTATAAAGTAGAAAGGGAGAGAGGGAGTGAGTGAGAGAGGGAGGGAAAGAGGGAAGGAAAGAGGGAGAGGGAGAAATAGAGAGTGTATGGAAGATACAACAGAACTTGGCATATGAAAGGACTAGAGGAAAGCACTGTGGGAAAAAGGAGTAGAGAAGTAGGGACAGAGAGATGAAGAGGACTAAAATTACATCTGAGAAATTACACCTAAACTGAGTATAAGCATTTCTTTTGTCATTATTTCCGCAATACTGTATTTACATAGCATGGTGTTTGAATAGGAATGTCCTCCATTAGACTCATGAGTTTGAATAGGTGGCCCATAGGGAGTGGCACTGTTAGGAGATGTGGCTTTGGCATCTCATATGCTCAAGTTACACCAAGTATGACACACAGTCTCCTTTTGCTGACTGCAGATAAAGATATACAACTCTCAGCTCCTTTCCCAGCATTATGTCTGCCTGTATGCCGCCATGTTTCCGCCAGGATGATAATGGACTAAGCCTCTGAACTATAAGCCAGCCCCTATTAAATGTTTCCTTCAGTGTTGCCATGGCCATGGTGTCCCTTACATCAATAGAAGCCCTAGCTAAGACACATAGCATTTACATTGTATGAAATATTATAAAATAATTAATGGTAAATAAAACATATTAACAATAGTATTTCATGAATCTGTCCAGAAGTGTTTGTAGTTTCTCTTTGCATGTCTGTATGTGTTTGTGTGTGTGTGTGTGTGTGTTGTATTTTGTTTCATTGTTTTGTTATGTTTTAGATTTTTTTTCCTAATGTGTATAAGTGTTTTGCCTACATGTCTCTCTGTGTAACATTTGTATGCATGGTGTGGCCAGGCATTATTTGGACATTCCTTCTATTTCTGCTTTTTTTCCCTGCACATCTTGTAGGCAGGGCGCATTTTACACCAAAGTTTTTTTGGGGGGGGTGGGTTGGTGCTCCCCTCCCTCTTTTAGGAGTCCTGTCTAGTTAGAGGGTAGACTGTCCAATCTCCATGTCAACTGCTAATTAAGGGTCTCAACTAGAGTCACTCCCAAATCCTCCCAGAAGCCTACCTTGTTGTAGGTCTCTAGCCTATCTCAGAGATGCCCCGGACCATGGTTCCTCTTCTTTCTGCAAGCCCTCTGTCCAACTGGCTCCGGCCTCCTGCTCCCTGCCCCCCGCCCCCCCCCCGCCCCATCTCGCCCCTTGCCCCTGCCCTGCCCCCTGCCCACCGCCCCCGCCTCCTGTCCCCCGCCCCCTGCCCCCTGTCCCCTGCCCCCTGCCCCACTCTCCCGCAGCAGATGTATTTCTTTAAGGTATTTACTCATTCCTTCTTTAAAGGCCTCTATCATCTTCATGAGGCCGGACTTAAGGTTGTCTTCTTGTTCCTCAGCTGTGTTAAGATATCCTCTCTTTGTAAATAACATAATCTTGTAACTAGAAAATCCAAAGATAGCAACCAAAATCCACTGTAACTACTAAGAGGGGGTCAGTAAGTTTGCAAGATACGAGATCAGTATTCAGAAATTGGTATTTCTGTAGATATTTCTCAATTTCCAGTAGAGTTACATCTCATAAAACCTTCACACACTTTTTTTTTTTTTTAATATACCTAATCTAATAACACCATCCTTTATCTTGGCCTACTTTTGTGCTCCAACCATACACTAGCCTTCGGTTCAGCAAAATCATCAAAAAGAATATTGCACTTAAAGTTATGACAGAATTCAGACAAGAGATACAGATAGGAGTTCTGTAAACATAACACAATGTGAAAATAGAAAAGACTATCCAAAAAAACACTGGCAATACAACATTCTACTTATTATCAGCTGTTTGTCCTTGTGATATCACTAGAAAAAGAAAAGATCCAAATTCAAACAAAAGTTTCTCCTAGATGTATCATTTCGCATCACTGTGATTCCATGTCGGGACCGGAAGAGCGCAGCAAAAGGTCCAAGCACCTCCTTCAGGCAGAAAAGGATGAAGCACAGTGTCCCGAGTTCCATCGCCCTCAGGAACATCACCATCCTCTGACAAGGAAGAGTGGAGTGCAGAAATGAGGTCCATGCTACAAGACCTTCAGTCCTGCTTGAGGTGCGGGAGAAAAAGATTTCTCCGCAATTGTTACTGCTGTTTTAGCGGCAGATGGTGCAGGTGAATGTAGCTCACCTTGATCAAGTTATCGCTGGAATGCAGCATCAGGAGCTGAGCCAAGCGGTGGTGGGAGCTCAGGGCTCCGAGATTGAGTCAGACTCAGGAGGCGACAGAGGCCAGCCTGACTCCCTAACTAGGGAGATCGGAATGGCTGCCTCAGCAACAGCCAACAGCTCGGCAGCTCACTCCCTCAGGTGGACGGTGTGGCCGGGTGGACAGAGAGGAGTGAGCAGGGTGATCCATGTAATCAGTGCTAACTTGCAGATGAACAGCAGAAGCTTGGGGCGGCGGGGCGAGCTCCAGTGGTGACTGCGGGCCTTTATGCAGCAAGTGCCTGGTCTGGCCTGCAGTGACTGCCTGGTTGGCAGTTGAGTGTGTTTGTGGGGAAGGCGGAGGTAGGGGGGCGGGTATTGGCTATTGGGAAGGGCAGGGGGTCGGGGGAGGGCAGCAATGAATTTTTCCGAACGAAGGTAAGACCTACTTTCCCCCAGTATTACAGCTCAGAATAAACAGGCAGTCTCAATCTTTGATGAAGTAGATGTAAGAAGGTGTACTGCTGTGTGCGCTTTATTGCATGCCAAATGGTGACTTATAAACCTTGGGCAGTGGGCGGGACTTTGAGGAGGAATGCATGTCATTGGCTGGGACTAGGATGCTGGCAATGCTCTGTTTACATAAGGAAAGATAACAGGAGGCAAGCTTGTGAGCCTAACCACCAGTAACCTCATAGGGGTTGTGTCACGTGCTCCTGAGGCAGGCACGGAAACAAGGAGAGAACTTTGTCCCACACCTTCAGTTCTCAGGATGAGACGTGAAATCTCAAGTTTGAGATTTCCACAGTTCGAATATGCTCAGTAGTTCCATGCCAGTTCCCGGGGAGGCACAGTCGCAAGCCCGACAAATAGTGTTGTTTATTTAGAGTTAGCTCTAGTTTTCTTTTTATTGTTGTGATTAATACCATGACCCAAAGCAAACTGAGAGGACAAATGCTTATTTTATCTAACAGATACAGTCCATCATGAAGGGAAGTCAAGGCAGGAACCCAGAGGCAGAAACTGAAGTTGTCATAGAGGAATGCTTACTTACTTGTTCTTTATGACTTACTCGGCTGGCTTTTTTTTTTTTTAATACAACCTAGGACCACCTACCCAAGATTATCACCGCCCGCAGAGAGCTAGACCACGCCTCCCCACATCAATAATTAATTTAAAAACATTGCCCCCGCAGGTTTGGTTACAGGCTGTTCTGATGGACGCATTCTCGTTATTGAGGTTCCCAGATGACTATAGCTTGTTTAAAGTTGACAATAAACCAACCAGCCCAATTGACTCCTTGCCAGTGTGACATATAGATACATCACTAATAAACTATAACCTTTCCTACCTTGCTTATCCTCAACATCTCCTGTAAATATCATCCAATAAAACATACTTGAAGACCTGCACTATCTATCTCTATAAGCAATTAGCAACTGGAATATTAAATTAAGAAAATAATTCTACCCAAAATAACATTCACAAAAAAGAATACCTCAAAATAAATTTAGTATAAAAGACTAAGATAATGTATTAGAGTAGAAAATACTGTTGACTAGCCATTAGAAAACATTGTTGAAATAATTAAATACAAATTAATAGAAAAACACACCATGTCCAAAGATCACAAAAATTAACAGGTTAGTAATACATTTAGCTGATCTATAGAACCAATAGCGCTCTGGTAAAATTTTCAGCTGTTGTTTTTTCATAGAATTAGCAACTAGACTTTAAAATTCATATAAAAATATAAGAACAATCAAAATATTATTGGTGGAAAAATTAAAGTATTCCAACAAAAAAATTCACACTTTCCAAAGTCAAATTTATGAAGTTATAGTAATCAGAACAGTGTGATGACATAAAAACAATCTATAAGTCAATAGGCTATAATTACAATTCATAAATATTTATGCATAATTAGCTTTCAAATGGTTTCTAAGACAAGTCAATGAGGAAAACCATCTTTTCAACAAATGGCTCTGGTGTGATATATAAACAATTTTTATAACAGAATAATAGTACAACCACAAGAATAGAGCTGGAAACTCTTACAGCATATACATAAATTAAATGAAAACAGATAGACAATATAAATATAAATAATAAATCTATAAAGTCTTTAAAGATACCATGACTTTAAGTAATAACTACTTATTTGATATGACATCAAAATCACAATGAAAAAGGTATGAATGGATTTTCATAAAGTTTTCAATTTTTTGAGCCTTACAGACAGCATAAAAAAATGAAAAGAAAGAAAATAGAAAGATTTACAAATAATATCTGATAAGAGATTTATATCCAGAGTACATGAAGAACTCATTACTCAATAAAATAAGCCAAGTAAAACATTAACAAAGGACTTTAACAGGCAGTTACCATGCTATACCCAGTAGAATGGCTAAAATAAGATGAACAGAAAATAATGAGTATTTGTGAGAAAAAGAAGAAACTTGTGCCCTTCTTCCACATTGCTGGTCAGGATGTAAAATAGTGCAGCCACTGAGGAAAATAGTTCAGTCTTCCCTCAAAAATTTAAATATGGATCTACCACAGAGCCCAGCAAACATACTGCTAAGTAGAGACCCAAGAGAATAGAAAACAAAATTTCTATACAAATGTCATAGAAGCATTTTTCATAGCAGCTCAAAAATGGAAACAACCAAAATGCCCATTAACTAATGAATGGAAGAACTCTGTGCATTCATATGATGCGATCTTATTCAGCCATAAAAATCAACAAAGTATTGAAACTTGTTATAAAATGGAGGAACTCTGGTGTTAGGCTAAGCAAAAAGTCATAGACATGAGATTATATAATTTTGTGTGCTTTCCGTTATGTCAAATGTTTAGGGCATGAAACTCTATGAAAATAGAAGCCAATTTAAAGTTACTCTTTATATTGAACTATAGCTTACTAAAGTAGTTAATTTAAAAATAAAGTTTCTTCTATAAAAGGCATAGAAAATTAACAAAAAAGAAAGGGGGGACTAACAGTGGACTAAACGAAAAATTTTTTAATGAAGTATATCTTTATTCTGTAAAGAAAGGTTACATCATACCCTTCTAAAATAGTTGACTAGATGTGCTTGTATAAAGGTCTAAAACAGACATGCATGTGTATATATCTACCCTGTGTATTTAAAGGAGGATAACAAAAGGCTCAGCGAAGAGAAGAACAAAACATTCACTTCGTCAAGTGAAGGGGCACTGTTTTTATTATGTTGCTATACACAACTAAGCATTTCTTATGTTACTTTATAAACAATTATTTTTGGAATTTAAAATAGGAAAGAGAGAACATTTTAAGGAAAATTATACACTCTTCAGAAACATGCCAGCCCTGTCAATGAATCCACTCTCCGCAAGGGGCCCAAGACTGACTCTACAAGGAGCTAGGCTGTAAGTGCCTTGACCCTGCCTTTATGCTCTCTGCTTGTGTAGCTTTGAATGCACACTGAGGACATCGATTTGGCATTTTCAAAAGTATATGATAGGGGATAGAGAGATAGCTGGAGAGAAAAGCAGTCACTGAGCACGTGTGAGGGTGTGAATTTGGATCTCCTGAAACCACACAAAGCTGGAGACTGTGGCACATTTTGTAGCTCCAATGCTCCATGGCTAGAAGAGAGGCAAAGAAAGAAAGACCCCTGAAAGCTCACAGAGTTGCTTGCCTTGGTCTCTCAGCAGCAAATGCGAGAGCACCTGTTTTAAATAAGGTGGAAGGCGAGGACCGCGTGCACATGGGTCCACACTCACATACGCAAAGATGTTTTTAATGGATAGCATAATCCTCACGGTGAAATGTCATAATTTTTTGTTGTTGTTGTTAGATTGAAGGAAAATCTACATCAAACTCCAGCTGCCTTCCTAAGTCGCCTGTTTTCCAATTTGAGCACACCTAACAAACAAAACAGCTAAAACAATAGGAAGGTCTCAAAATTCAAATGGTTAATGCTTCTAAATCAGCTTAGGCACTAACTGTGTAATCAGGGCACTTCACACAATTTAATATAAAACTATGCCTTGAAATTAAAACATACTGTACTCATCCTATATTCCTTTAACTAATCATAGTACTGTCTACTTAGAGTAATGCTGATAATAATTTTCATATATACACACATCTGTTTTTCAGGGAAAGTCTCTTCTTCTGCTTATCCCCAGGGTCTACATCTACATTTATGGCACATAACAGTGTTGACCATGCACAGGCCCTGCCTATATAGCAAATCCAAAATGTCATATATGTGTCCTCACTATTATAACAGTACTCCTGCGGGAAGGAGTCACTATACAGAACCATGCTCTATTGTACTTGCCCAGTGGCCAAAATAGGAAATTCTTGTTTTTTTCGTTTCCCATCCAATTACTGTCCTTTAGTTATACCAGTATAGATATATAGCGCTTCCCTGAATATAATATCTTATGAGTAAAGAATCCAGTACTGAAGGCTAATGAAATGGTACCCTGAGGAGTAACTGAGATGCAGTTAATAAAACAGGTTAGACAAGGACCCTCCCAACATTGCATTTTGGCTAAAGAAACAATGAAAGGTAACTGCTGACAGAGACTAATTGTATGACCTAGAAGAAACAAATACCAACAATAGACATGAGAATAAAAGTTTATGTAAGTCTTTCCTGGATTAGTGTGTGCTTGCAACTTAGAAATCCACAATGAACTCCTTTTAGGCTCTTTCTTGTGTAACTACTCACAAATCTTTCCTTGGTATAGACTGAATGTGGATGGCTGCGGAGGTGTGGTTAGGTTGTATTAAAATCACAGTTTATGTGTAAGGTCACTTTTGTGTTATGTTTGCTCTTGTTTGGTTTTCATGTTTGATTGCGTTTTACTAATATTGTATTTCAAGAGCGATAGTTTTTCCTGTTGTGCAAATTTTCCCTTGGAAAAGCCAACAAAGTAAAGATTATATATAACTCCCACAAAGGGCTTCCTTGCTCAAAACCTCTGCTTTGAATTAGGTTTTAAATCCCTCGGCTTGGATAAAGAAAATACTTAATACAAATAGCTTATGGTATGTTTAAAAAGAAATGACATTTTGATTTACATTCTCTGGCTGGTACAATGGCTTACTGTGTAAAGGTATGTGCTACTAGCCTAAGGACCTGAGTTTGACCCCAGAGCTGACATATTGGAAGGCTCAGTTATTCAGTTTCTCCAAGTTGTCCTCTGATCTCTAGATATATCATCCAACACAAATAAATTAATAATAAATTCACAAATAAATAAATACATACATAAATGTAAAGCTTAATATACAATCTTATGCATCTCTTTCTGTAAACATTATGACTTGCACACAAGATTTAGAAAACCACATGCTTTTTAATTTATTTTATCTTTACTTTGCGCAAAA